>NC_057796.1:478954755-479296839 GCF_018294505.1 Triticum aestivum
CTCCGCCCCGAGCGCCCGGCCTCGCCCCTCGCCCGCCGGCGACCTCCTCCGCCTCCCCGCGCCGGGATCCGGCCAGATCCGGCGAGGTCCGGCCCGGATCCGCCATTTCCGGCGAGCCCCGCCTCCTTCCCCGCCATCTCCGGCAAGCCCCGCGCCGGCGAGCCTCGGTTCCCGTGCCTCGTTGACTTTTTCCCGGAGGTTGAATTTCTCCAAGTCCCATGCATTTTACAATATATGCTCATGTTCATCGCATCATAACTCTCTGCATACTACTCCGTTTCGTGCGTGTATTACATAGAAATGTTCGTCTCGTGATGCTCTTCATTTTGTTCCATTGGACCATGTTCATTTGAGTCCATCTTGATGCACCAAATCTCTGGTGCAAGAGTGCTAGTTGCTGTTACCTGCTGTTACTTAGCAGAACTTGGAGATTTGTTATTTTTGTTGCATTTAATCTGTGCATCTTATGGGCATGAGCTCTACATGTGTTTGGTTGTATGCCATGCCATCTTTACAGAGGTGTATGCCATGTATTTTTTTGATCCCTGTGGTGACTAGAACAAGCATGCAAACAAGGCTTCGTGATGTTTCTGATTTCAGGGACTTAGTAGTTTTTCTAAGTCTTTGTCTGCTGTTATTTCGTTGCCATGTAAACTTGATGCTACAGAGAGATCCATGCATATTTTGGAGATGTTCAGTAAGGATGTTTTGTAGATATTGTTGTAATTGATATATTACTGCCCTTATTTGCATTTATGGAGTACCATAGCAAGACCCAATCTTGCTCTACTTTTGCTATAAAATATTTCTGGAAGATTGTTTACGTGTTATTCAATTTTGCCAAGGTTGTTGTGGTTGTTTCATACATGCTATGTAATTTCTCTTGCCATGGATAGCTTTATAAGCATGCCATATTGCTGTAGGTATGGTTGTTTTTTCATGCATTGCTTTGTGGTGAGTGCATCAAGCTCACCAAGATGCCCTCATAATGTTTGTTTCTGCCATGGTCTGTTTTCTGCTAAGTCTGAAACCTGTTAACGAAACTTGCTATGTTTACATGGTTGCCATCATATCTTCTGGTCCTTTTTGGATTCTCGTCAGTAAGGGACTTTTGTCATATGCATTTAGTAGATTACTGCCTTGCCTTGTTTTGCCATGTTAAGTTTCTGTAGCATGTTTTTTTCGTGCTCTGAACATTGCTACCTGATGCTGTTTTCACCAAGTCTGTGAACCTGTTATCTTTTGCACTTTTGTCATGCTTGTTTGAGCCTGTTATGTTGTGTTCTAGGCGTAGCTCAGTGTTCATATTTTGTCAAGCATCTCCTGTAGATTACTGTCATATGCTTTGTTGCTATGTTGGAGTGCTGTAGCATTGTTACTTGTTGCATTCTAAGTGCTATCATGCTGTTTATCGCAGAATCGTGTCATTCTTGTTTTGCTTGCCATTTGCAAACCGTGCATCCGTTTCCGGTGATATTTATATCGATTTCGACCAAAATCATCTCATCTTTCAAGTGGCATGCTTGGTTTGCCAAGTTACTGCCTTGTTCACCATTTTCCTTCCGGAGCACGCATATGCATCGCATATCATATCTTGCATATCATTCATGTATCGCTTCATGTTGCTTGTGCATTTTCCGTGATTGATTGTGGTTCCATTGCTTGTGTTCTTGTCTTGGGTAGAGCCGGGAGACGAGTTCGTGAACGAGGAACCTGTTGAGTACGCTTACGAGGATCAAGCTTTCGACAACTCTGAGAACCTTGCAGGCAAGATGACCGTACCCTCGAAATCACTTCTATCTTTGCTTTGCTAGTTGTTCGTTCTATTGCCATGCTGCGCTACCTACCACTTGCTATATCATGCCTCCCATATTGCCATGTCAGCCTCTAACCATCCTTTTCCTAGCAAACCGTTGTTTGTCTAAGTTACCGCTTTTGCTCAGCCCTTCTTATAGCGTTGCTAGTTGCAGGTGAAGTTGAAGTTGGTTCCATGTTGGAACATGGATATTTTGGATATCACAATATCTCTTATTTAATTAATGCATCTATATATTTGGTAAAGGGTGGAAGGCTCGGCCTTATGCCTGGTGTTTTGTTCCACTCTTGCCGCCCTAGTTTCCGTCATACCGGGATTATGTTCCTTGAGTTTGCGTTCCTTACGCGGTTGGGTGATTTATGGGACCCCCTTGACAGTTCGCCTTGAATAAAACTCCTCCAGCAAGGCCCAACTTTGGTTTTACCATTTGCCACCTAGCCTTTTCCCCCGGGTTTTCGCGAGCCCGAGGGTCATCTTTATTTTAACGCCCCCTCGGGCCAGTGCTCCTTCGATTGTTGGTCCGAACCGAGCCGCCTGCGGGGCCACCTCGGGGAAACTCGAGGTCTGGTTTTACTCGTAGCCTGTCTCATCCGGTGTGCCCTGAGAACGAGATATGTGCAGCTCCTATCGGGATTTGTCGGCACAGTCGGGCGGTCTTGCTGGTCTTGTTTTACCATTGTCGAAATGTCTTGTAAACCGGGATTCCGAGACTGATCGGGTCTTCCTGGAAGAAGGTTTATCCTTCATTGACCGTGAGAGCTTATAATGGGCTAAGTTGGGACACCCCTACAGGGTATTATCTTTCGAAAGCCGTGCCCGCGGTTATGAGGCAGATGAGAATTTGTTAATGTCCGGTTGTAGAGAACTTGTCACTTGACCCAATTTAAAATACATCAACTGTGTGTATAGCCGTGATGGTCTCTTCTCGGCGGAGTCTGGGAAGTGAACACGGTTCGAGTTATGAATGACGTAAGTAGGAGTTCAGGATCACTTCTTGATCATTGCTAGATGACGACCGTTCCGCTGCTTCTCTTCTCGCTCTCTTTTGCGTATGTTAGCCCCCATATATACTTAGTGCCTGCTGCAGTTCCACCTCATTACACCATCCTTTCCTATAAGCTTAAATAGTCTTGATCTCGCGGGTGTGAGATTGCTGAGTCCTCGTGACTCACATATTCTACCAAAACAGTTCCAGGTGACGACGATGCCAGTGCAGAGGATGAGATCGACCTCAAGTGGGAGTTCGATGAGGAACGTGGTCGTTACTATGTGTCTTTTCCTGATGATCAGTAGTGGAGCCCTGTTGAGGATATAGACCTTAGAGTCACCCGCCAGAAGAGGCCGGGTTACTCTGATGGTCATCGCCAGAAGCCCGACGACAAGCTTGAAGACGGTGGGCCAAAGATGGGCTTAAGACCCGGATGTGGCTTAAGGCCCGTAGTTACAACCGTCATTGTAGTAAAACTTGTAGTGTAAGGCAAGAATAATCGAGAGTCCGAGCCGGACACTCTTATGAGCCGGCTGGGACTCTGAGAGCTGCTGGGCGTCAGCCTCCCTATATAAGGGGACGACCCGGCAGCGGTTTGGGAACAAGAACAATCTCATCGAGATCCGGGCATAGCGGTTTAGCTCCCTGGTTATCGAAACCCTAATCAATACCACCTCAAACTGGACGTAGGCTTTTACCTTCACCGTAAGGGGCCGAACCAGTATAATCCCTCGTATTCCTTGTCCCGCTTAACCCCTTAAGCTTCCTAGCTGCGATGGCTCCACGACTAAGTCCTAGTTCGAGGACATCTGCCGTGACAATTTCACGACAGTTGGCGCCCACCGTGGGGCCAGCGCACGGTGGATTTGAGTTCTTGAAGGGCAGCTTCGAAGGGCTCAAGGGATATGCTGTGGGCCGGATGACCAAGAGTCGTCGCGGCAAGCTCTACATCGACGATGCAAACTGGGGCCCCGATGGCGGCTCAATTGAGTACGGGTACCGGGTCCCCTTCGGCGGAATTCATGTTTTCATTGGCAAGATTGGTGAGCCGGGCCCTGTGCCGGATCTCTGCGCCGATCTCATTGAGACGGCTCAGCGTGCACGACCCGCCCGGGCCCGGCCTGCCTTAAGGCATGCTTTTGTGGGGTGTATCCATGGAGGACTCTCTGATCGATCTGGATCTGGTGATGAGACGGCCGCCGGCTCTGACGGTGAGTCGGCCACCGATGAGTCAAACTCGTTGTATCAGCTTCAAGATGGCAGGCTCATGGGTTGTTCTGATGGTGACAGTATTCCGGACCTATTTGAGCCGCCAAGCCGGGTTGGAATCTTTATGGCCGGTGCGCAGCCTGTTCAGGACCCCGCTGCTGGAGCGGGAAACCCGGTGCCTTCTCCGGCTCAGGTGCTGATGGATCTCACGGACAAGATGACGGCCCTGTTAACCGCCACGGTTGACCCGGCGGATCAAGCTTAGCATGATGCAGAGGTGGCACAATTAAAATTGGATCTAGTGAAAGCTAAGGAGGATCTTGCAGCAGAAGGGATCAGGATGGCTGCGGAGAGGGCGGCTCTCGATGCCCAAACCCAGTTGATCCAGGCGCAGTCCTTCCAACTCACGATGGATCAGAACGCGTCCAATGAGGTCATGAGAAGGAGGCATCAAAAGACCCAATCTCGACTCCCTCCGGTTTACGATCCACGCAACCTCTTCAACACGCCAGGTGCAGGGTCTAGTAACCCGCCAGGGGTCATAGTGCCCGGGGCTGGGACCCCTATTCAGCCACGAGTGATGGGGCCTCCCCAGGTGCCCCCTGCCCCGCCTCAGTACGTGCCAATACCCCCGGGTCATTATAATAACCCGCTGGAGAACATGGTCGCTGCGGCAGCACGGCTGGCGGCTCTCCCAGTTGACGGCGACTCTCCGACGGCTATTGAAACCCGCCGGGTCAGGGAACTCATTCAGACAGCACTGGTGCAGCAAGAGGCGTATTCCTACAGCCGGGACAGGATCCACTCGACCCCTTGTCCAGGCCGGAGCCCGAGTTACAGCAGGCACATGGTCTCAGCGACCGGCTCAAGTAACGTCCGACGCCATGACCCGCCCCCTGGCCATGGCCCGGTTCATAACGGAGCCTTTCACGTAGCAGACCAGGACAGAGCGCGGCAAGAGGCGGAGAAAGTGCCTCAATTGACGGCTTACCAGACCCCCCCGGCTTATCCGACGACTTCCGTTGACGTGGGTATCCCTACCAGGACCGGGGGTGTCCCTTGTTTAGTGCCAGCTATCCGTAATGAACGTCTACCTAAGGACTTCAAAGGCCCTAGGAAGGTGCCTAATTACACAGCTGACTTACAACCCGCAGCCTGGATCGAGAGTTACGAGATGGCCATGGAGCTGCTGGAGGTGAGTGAGGCGGCAATGGCCAAGTATTTCACCATGATGTTACATGGGACTGCCCGCACTTGGTTGAAAGGGCTACCGCCGAATTCCATTGGGTCTTGGGCTGAGCTGAAGGCCCGGCTCATCCAAAACTTCAAGGATACCTGTAGGCAGTCTATGTCAATTGTGGATTTGACTAACTGTAAACAGCAGGAGGGTGAGTCTACGACACATTGGGTTCGCCGGGTTAAGGAAATAATACATTCATCTGATAAAATGGATGCCGGCTCTGCAGTCTTAATGTTGGAGCAGAATTGTCGCTTCGTGCCCCTGAAGATGAAACTCGGGCGGCTTAAGCGCGACTGCAATGATATGGGTACACTGATGGCGGCTCTCGTCAAATACGCTGATTCTGATGGTACCAAGGACCCCGCTTCAGATGATGAAAGGACAGGGAAGGGAAAGAAGAACGGCAATGGCAAGAGTCATCCACCTAACCCGGGGAACCAAGGTGGTGGCAAGTGTAAGGCGGATGGCAGCCTAGAGTTTGTGGCCAACACCAGCTCACAAGGTAATAACCAGCGACGCAAAGGGAGGCCCCCTCCCCGAGGCGGCGGGTCAGGCCCGACGCTGGAGCAACTGTTGAATGAGCCTTGTCCAAGGCATGGCTCTAGAGAGAAGCCAGCGACTCATCTATGGAAGGACTGTGCAATCATGAAGGCCTTTAAGAATTACAATGGCCCGGGCGGCGGCTCAGGCGCCGGCGGTTTTCATGGCCCGGGCGGCGGCTCAAATTCTAATCCTCAGAACGGTCAAGGTGGCTTTAATCAATAGTCTGGCCAGGGTCATCAACAGCAGCAGGGGGGTTATCAGACCAATCCAAAGCAGCTTAGCGGTGGACAGTATCATGTGTTTACCACCAGCCTGTGTAAGCGAGATCAGAAGCTTCATAAGAGGGCCGTGAATGCTGTTGAGCCGGCGGTTCCACGCTACTTGCGGTGGTCTGAGCAGCCTATAGTGTGGAGTAGGGAGGATCACCCTCCCCGGGTGGATAACCCGGGCCACTTGGCCTTAGTGGTGGCTCCTCAAGTGGGAGGATATAAGTTCACTAAGGTGCTCATGGATGGAGGCAGCAGCATCAACATCCTCTATTATGAGACTTTCCGCCGTATGGGGTTGGTTGATAAGAACCTCAGCCAGTCAAACACTATCTTCCATGGTGTGGTACCTGGTAAGTCAGCTTATCCAGTCGGCAAGATTGAGTTGGAAGTGGCCTTTGGAGATGAGAACAACTACAGGGTGGAGAAATTGACCTTTGAGGTGGTTAAGATAAGAAGTCCGTACCATGCTATATTTGGGCGGCCGGCTTACGCCAAGTTCATGGCTCGGCCGTGTTATGTGTACTTACAGCTCAAGATGCCGGGTCACAATGGGACCATTACGGTTCACGGCAGCCGGAAAGTGGCCCTGGAGTGTGAGGAAGGCGATGCAGCTTATGCAGAATCTGTTTGTGCAACAGAGGAGTTGAAGTTTTACAAGGACAATGTTGACCCAACTGATATGACCTCCCTGAAAATGCCGACTACGGAGCATGAGCCGACAATGAAATTTAAGTCAGCTGACGAGACCAAACTTGTTGATTTTGTTCCAGGAGACTCATCTCAGCAATTTAGCATCAGTGCCAATCTGGATCCAAAATAGGAAGGCGCGCTCATCGAGTTCATCCGTGAGAATAGGGACATCTTCGCATGGAAACCTTCTGACATGCCAGGTGTACCTAGAGAACTCGCTGAGCACACTCTCAATGTTGATCCGAAATTTAAGCCGGTCAGGCAGTTCCTTCGGCGGTTTAATGAAGAGAGGCGGAAAGCTATTGGCGAAGAGGTGGCCCGGCTTTTGGCGGCCGGGTTTATTGTTGAAGTCTTCCACCCAGAGTGGTTAGCTAACCCAGTGCTCGTACTCAAGAAGAACGGCACCTGGCGGATGTGTGTGGACTACACGGACTTGAACAAGGCGTGTCCGGCTGATCCTTTTGCCCTCCCCCGTATTGATCAAATTATTGATGCTACGGCCGGTTGTGCGCGCTTAAGTTTCCTGGATGCTTATTCCGGATATCATCAGATTAAAATGGCAGTTAAGGACCAGGAGAAGACGGCGTTCATCACTCCCTTTGGAGCCTTCTGCTATGTATCCATGCCCTTTGGACTCAAGTGTGCACAGGCGACTTATCAGCGTTGCGTGCAGAATTGTCTTCATAAACAGATTGGGCGTAATGTTCATGCTTATGTGGACGACATTGTGGTTAAATCCATAAAGGAGGAAACCCTGATAGATGATTTGAGAGAAACCTTTGATAATCTCCGGGTCTACAAGATGATGCTTAACCCGGCCAAGTGTGTTTTTGGTGTTCCTGCAGGCAAACTTTTGGGTTTCTTGGTTTCTGACAGAGGCATTGAAGCTAACCCGGAGAAGATCAAAGCCATCACCTCCCTAGCTAAACCGGCGTGTATAAATGATGTTCAGCGCTTGGTGGGTCGCATCGCTGCTTTAAGCCGGTTTATAAGCCGTTTGGGTGAGAAGGCCATGCCATTATATCAGTTGATGAAGAAAACTGATAACTTTGTCTGGAATGATGCAGCTAATACTGCCTTTGAGGATTTGAAGAAGCAGCTGGCAGAGCCTCCAGTCCTTGCTGCTCCGGTTGATAAGGAGCCCTTATTATTATATGTGGCGGCGAACACACGAGCCGTCAGTGTGGCTATGGTGGTGGAGCGCAAGGAGGAGGGTAAGGAGCATCCGGTTCAGCGGCCGGTTTATTATGTCAGCGAAGTGCTCATTGAGTCCAAGCAGCGGTATCCGCATTGGCAGAAGCTTGTTTATGGTGTGTTCATGGCGAGCCGGAAACTTAAGCATTATTTTCAGGGTCATCCCATCACTGTGGTCAGTTCTGCCCCTCTTGGTGATATCATTCAAAACAGAGAGGCCACAGGGAGAGTAGCTAAGTGGGCTATAGAGCTTGGACCTCATGGTCTCAAGTACGTGCCACGCACTGCTGTTAAATCTCAGGCCTTGGTGGATTTCATCAATGACTGGACAGAGTCACAAGTGCCCGAGCAGAAGCCGGATAACACATATTGGACTATTCACTTTGATGGGTCCAGGCAGTTGGAGGGCTCGGGGGCTGGAGTCGTGTTGGCTTCCCCTAAAGGTGACAAGTTCCATTATGTGCTACAGTTGCTGTTTCCTTGCACTAACAACGCGGCTGAGTACGAGGCCTTGCTCCATGGTCTTCGGATGGCTAAAGAGATGAGCTTAAGCCGGGTAAGGTGCTTCGGCGACTCAGACTTGGTGGCTCAACAAGTATCAGGAAAGTGGGATTCCAAGGACCCTCTCATGGCGGCTTATCGCCGCGAGGTTGATGCCATTGCTGGGCACTTTCAGGGTTACCAAGTGGAACACATCGATCGCAGGAAGAACGAGGCGGCGGATGCTTTAAGCCGGCTGGGCTCTCAGCGAAAACCGGTGCCGCCTAACACTTTCCTGGACGTCCTGTATAGCCCTTCTGTTAAGTTGCCTACAGAGGAAGACTTGGCTGTCCCTGACCCGGAGGCACGACTGGTGGCGGCTCTCCATATCATACCAGACTGGACAATGCCATATCTGGCTTACATGACCCGGGGCGAGTTGCCTGAGGATGAAACTTTGGCCAGGCAAATAACCCGGCGGGCTAAGTCAATGATTGTTATCAATGGGGAGTTGCATCACCGCAGTGTTACGGGAGCGTTTCAGCGTTGTGTTTCCCCTGAGGAAGGTCAAGAGATCTAGCGTGAGATCCATGAAGGGGATTGTGGCCATCACGCCGGCTCAAAGTCTCTTGTGGCCAAGGCTTTTCGTCATGGTTTTTATTGGTTGACGGCTCATGCTGATGCAGAGGACTTGGTCAGTAAGTGTGATGGTTGCCAAAGGTTCTCGCGAAGGGCTCATGTACTGGCTCAAGAGCTGAGGATGATCCCAATTACTTGGCCCTTTGCGGTCTGGGGGCTTGATATGGTTGGGCCTTTCAAAAGGTCCAAGGATAAGAAGACCCACCTTTTGGTGGCAGTAGACAAGTTTACCAAGTGGGTTGAAGCGGAGCCAGTTAGCAAGTGTGATGCAGCCACGGCGGTTCAGTTTATGAAAAAGGTGATCTTTCGCTTTGGTTTTCCGCACAGCATTATCACTGACAATGGCACCAATCTCTCCAAAGGCGCCATGGAAGAGTTTTGTCAACGAGAGCATATCCGACTCGATGTTTCCTCAGTGGCTCATCCTCAATCCAATGGTCAAGCTGAGAGAGCTAATCAGGAGATTCTGAAGGGCATCAAGCCCCGGCTTTTGGTCCCTTTGCAACGGACGCCGGGTTGTTGGGTGGAGGAGTTGCCCTCCGTGTTATGGAGCATCAACACTACTCCTAACAGGTCTACAGGCTTTACGCCTTTCTTCATGGTTTATGGGGCAGAAGCAGTCCTCCCCAGTGACATCCGTCATGACTCACCTCGAGTGGCGGCTTATGTTGAGACGGATAATGAACAGGCGCGCCAAGATGCTCTTGACTTGTTGGACGAACAGCGTGATGTGGCAGCAGCCCGTTCAGCAATTTACCAACAAGACCTGCGCCGTTATCATAGCCGCCGGGTTAAATCCTGGGTCTTCCAGGAGGGCGATCTTGTGCTCCGGCTCATCCAGGATCAAACAGATGCACACAAGTTATCCCCGCCTTGGGAAGGGCCCTTTGTGGCCAGCAAGAACTTGCACAACGGGTCATATTACCTCATTGACATTCGGGAGCACAAAGATTCACGTAAGTCGGAGGAAGAGACCCGTCGGCCGTGGAACATAGCTCAGCTTCGGCCTTACTACACTTGAGCCACCGGCTCTCATAATGTACATATTTCTCTCAGCCATGTATATATTATGATAAGCAATAAAACAGGACCTCTGTCCTTTTTCTCCTCCAAATGAGCACGTGTTTGTTTTCTTTGCAAGATTAACATGATAACTTGAAGGAGGATCCGGCTTATGATCGTATTCGAATCTAGCCGCAGGTAATAAGATCACTTGGGGGCTTCCTGTTCAAAGATGGGTCGTATTCGAACCAAAGAGAACATAGCTGTCGATACCCATTTGACTGGCAAAGTGCCGAGCTCATTGGGAGGTTTTCTTTGGTCATATTTGAATCATAGTTTAACCCCTTTGAGAACCGACGTGGATCGTATTCGAATCAACGTCGTTAAACAATTCTTAAAATCACTTGGGGGCTTCCTGTTCAAACATGGGTCGTATTCGAACCAAAGAGAACATAGCTGTCGGTACCCTCTTGATTGGCATCGCCACACCCACTGGGGGCTATATGATCGCATTCGAATCTTAGCATAACCCCTTTGGGCCGGGTCTCTGGTCGTATTCGAACCGGAAGCCCCTAAGTTCTTCTGTTTTATGGCAAGTTTCTTCTGATTATTTCAAAGTGTGTATGGCCGGGTTTCACTTTGCCGGTTTAACTTTGATTTACAGTGTTCGTCGAACACAATGCGTGTCATTAAGTCAAGTAAATCGGAATTAAGGCACCAACCTTATTATCCGGGTTATCTAAACCGGAAGTATGCTTGCAGACCGCTACTTGTGGTATTACGGCTGTATTAAGGACATACCAGAGAACCAATCCTTTTTGATTCATATTCCGGGTTATATATCTGAAACATATGATTCTCAGGGCGGTAAGCCGCCTGGAGACTTGTGATTCGTCTTTCTATGCAGGATAGTTAAAGGCAATCATTTGCGACTAAGGGGAATGAATGACCCGGAGAAATATAAAGGAGATAGCTTCAATAAAATTCAAGCATTCAAGGTGTGCACGATGGCACGGCAAAATAAAGTGTTGGTCCTATTCTATTACAAGACTCGTTGAGTCCAAAAGGGTGAGGCATTGTTTGGTAAACCGCCAGCGGAATTACAACGCTTGCTGGGTTGAAGTCTCCGGCTCGTCTTTATCTTCTCCTCCGGCTGTTCCCAGAGTCTGGAAAGTTGACGACTTCCAGTCGATGCCGCTCAGAGCTTCGAATTGGGCTTCTTCGTCAATTAACCCGGCCGGGTCAATCTCCGGGGCGAAGGTGTGCTGGCGAGCCGGCGGAATTAAACTCAGGGCTTCATAGCGAGGGGTTGGGATCCTCTGATTATCCGCATTGTAACCCGGCTGATACTTGGTCAGATCTGTATCGTTGCCAATAAGAGTGGCCACCGGGCGTACGGTCTTCACGCAAGCTGCGAAGTCCCTCTGATCAAAGGCGATGCCGTCTTCCTTCAGACTTGGGTAGCCGAGGGCGATGTCCGCCGGGTCTAACTCTGGCAAGAACGCCTTGGCCCGGCTCAGTGCAGCGATCGCTCCGGCCCTTGCAGAGGCCCGTCGCAGCTCTTGGATCCGCTGAGGCAGAACGGCGAGCCGGCGAAGGACTTCCGCCAGGTGAGTCGGCACCTCGTTGGAGAGGGCCACCACAGCCAAGGCACGTTGTGACCCGGTGTAGAGTTTCGTTCCAATTGGAGGTCGTTTGGTACTCCAACGGTTAACCGGGTAACCGCAATGTCCGTTTGTGTGTTGCAGCAAAATCCCCCTCCAAACAGCCCAAAACACATATAACTCACCTTCATGCTCTCGGTCGTTCGATCACGATCATGTGGGTGAAAACCGCACCCCGTTTGGACTCTCCTAGCTCCCTCTAGCTATAAATAGGTGTCTTCGCCCGAATTTTCGCGCAGTCCAACCCTAGCTCCGCTCCCTCGAGGTCTGGTTTTACTCGTAGCCTGTCTCATCCGGTGTGCCCTGAGAACGAGATATGTGCAGCTCCTATCGGGATTTGTCGGCACAGTCGGGCGGTCTTGCTGGTCTTGTTTTACCATTGTCGAAATGTCTTGTAAACCGGGATTCCGAGACTGATCGGGTCTTCCTGGAAGAAGGTTTATCCTTCATTGACCGTGAGAGCTTATAATGGGCTAAGTTGGGACAACCCTACAGGGTATTATCTTTCGAAAGCCGTGCCCGCGGTTATGAGGCGTTACAAGTTGGTATCAGAGCCATCCCCGACTTAGGAGCCCCCTGCTTGATCGAATCGCTGACGTTGTTGAGTCTAGAACAAAAATGTTTTGAGTCTTAGGATTATATATATATATCGGAGAGTAGGATTCTTTTTACTCCTCAGTCCCTTCGTCGCTCTGGTGAGGTCTCCTGACGTAGATGTTTTGACTCTTCTCTCCTCAAATTTCACTAAAAAAAATTTAGGATCACGCGGGTATCTTAGAATCGTTCCGATGGTTTTGTGACGAGAACATTGTTCTTGGTGCCTCCTGTCATTTAGGGGTTGTGGCAGTGTCCCGGGGAGTTGAGCTCCGAGGTGTTGTCGTCACAATTTTATCGTTGCAGTTCTGGAATACCTGAGTTTCGCCGACATCGAAATCTCTTTTATGCAGTTGTTGGTGAGATCACCTCGACGCCACCCAGTACTGGGGCGGGAGTTTGGGAGTATTGCCATAACTCGTATAACGGATGCTTTTTGAAGGTTGAGGTAAACGATTTCCGAAGGTTTCTTGGTTATGTGTTGTAGGATGGATACACCTGGATCTAGGTATCGTTAGTTTGGGTGATATATTTTGTGTCCCCTGTATCCCCAACACCTGATTGCATAACCAGAAAGTTTCGGGAGTTTATAAGTGGGAATTCAGGTAGCTCCTAGGATATCTTTCCGACAGACGCATGATATGAGATTGGGGTTCGACGTCTAGTGGTCCGCCTTTCCACGGTTGGTTTTACAGTGGTCTCGTAGTGTCTTAAAGAGTCCTTGGCTATGCCGACTCGGGGACGCTTCTTATGTCATGTGCACTGCCTTGTACATGATGGTGTTGTACGATCGAGCCCGTGTGGGCCCCACCATGAAAACTTCGGACGAAATCTCTATCATATGTTTGTTCCGGCTTATTCTGCAAGCCAAATCCTTTGTTTTGTTTTATTTGTGGTATTCGAGTTGATTCGAAGTCAAATGTTGAATCCATACCTTCCCTAAACGGTGTTCTCATATTTCTATGTGAATACTAATCCTTCTTGATCATCGAGGTCGTCATGTTAATTCTTTTCCAACCGGCGTGCTTCTCTTCAAGTGGATCCGATCTTTTCAACATCCGCAAGATTAATTCTAAGCTTTCCTCAATGGTGTTCGTTTCATCCAACCCAAGTTGGCTTTGTTTTCCCACCCTCCCACCCTTTTCTCAAGGACTCAGATTTCTTAATCAAGTATCCTTTTTATTGATGTGAAGTATCTTCATTCTTTTCCTCCATGTTCTTGACCGGTGATTTCTCATGGAGATGCTCACGAAGCTTCAAGTTCATCCGTCTTTGTTCTCATTTTCTTCTCCAGTGGATTAAATTCAAGCTTTGTCGATCATATTTTTTTCTTCCTCATTTCAAATGTTTTTCTCATACCGGTGCACCTCTTAATCATCCACTTCTCGCTATTCATTTGTTCCGGAGTGGTGAAGATATCTCAGTAGATTCAAGTTTCCATTCTCAATTCACTCAAGTTCTTTTGAGGATGTTATCTCATTCAAGCCATTTAATTCAACTGGTGCGATCTTTCTTTTAATCATTCAACGGTGTATCTTTTGAGTGGGCCCTATCCCACAGGTTTTTTCCCCAAGATCTTACCTAACTCTTCTAATTCTTTCCGGAGTTATTCTCAAATTCATTGCAAAGTTTGACGTAAGAATGGGTTATCATCAGTCAAATGTCTTTCTCCAAGATCTTTCAAATTCTTTTCATTGTTGATTCAACCTTTCTATTCTTCATGGTTCCGGAGTGCCTCAAAAAATTCATGGTGGTGCTTCTCATCATCATTCTCAACATTTCAAGATCAAGGTAGAGTGTCTCTTAAATCTTGCTCCATTCTCTTGAAGATTCATGTTTCTAACCTGTTGCCATCCTCGCAA
This sequence comes from Triticum aestivum, assembly GCF_018294505.1. Taxonomy (NCBI): domain Eukaryota; kingdom Viridiplantae; phylum Streptophyta; class Magnoliopsida; order Poales; family Poaceae; genus Triticum; species Triticum aestivum. The sequence continues at coordinate 478,968,946 of NC_057796.1, forward strand.
ATTGTTTCCAATCACGCAATTCTTTTCTTATACATCCGGAGCATTTCATGAGTTGTTTCGCTTCTTGATCGTCCAAAGGCCATCATTTCAGAAGATTTCTTCGTTCTAAGTTTTCAGCCTCGTTCTTCAATTATTCTAAATTGATGTCTCTTTGTTCATCTCCATATTATTCCGGTGCACCGTTCAAATATCCTCTAATCAGCTCGTGATCTATTCGTTCTCATGTATCTATTTTCCCTCGAGTTTTTTTCGCGCGTTCTTTAATTCTTACGGTGTTTCGTCTTCTTTTGTTCAATTGTTTCCAATTCCTACGGTGGTTCGTTCAAGAATTCTCTTCCTTCGTTATCATATCAATTTATTCGTTGTTTCAACCCTACCGGTGGTTCGAGGAAGACTTTTCACAAGTTTGCGCTATATCTATCTTAATCCTTTCTACGAGAATAAGTAGTATGCCAAATCCGTTGCTTGTCATCAATCTAAATTGGTGAAGGATACGCGTAATGTAAATCTTATTCTTGTTTCCTCCAAGTGATTAATTCCTTCTTCCAGAGTCGTTCATGATATCAAATTCTCGGTTCCATGTTGTTCATCTTTTCTTTCCGGAGTTCCAAGTTTTCTCGATTATATCATTTCAAAGCTTCATCTAATCATTGCAAGACTTCTCCCGGAGTTCTTTTCAACTTCTCTTTCTTTTTATCATCCTTTCATTACCGGAGTTCTTCATGGAGGCTCAACATGGTGCTTCGTCAAGGATTCTTTTCATTTTTCAATTGTTCTTCAAGATTTTTCTCGAAGTTATAATCCGCCAAGCTATGCTCTAAAAAAACATGGTGTTCAACACATGTCTTGTTTTGAGGAGTTCAAGCATTCTTCATCTTGCATTCTAAAGTGCAATTCGTTCTACCTTATCATTTGAGGTGGCTCTATGTCATTCTTGACAATTTGAGCTCGCGTTTCATGATTCACATGTTGTCAAGAATGAGATATTTTAAATCCACCAATCTATTCGTTGGATTTATCTTGTGTCATGTTTCACCTAAAGCCTTCCCTAAGGAATGTTGCTATTATGGTGCGTATAAATGTTCCAAGTTTTCTCCTATCCTCTTGGTGAAAGAAGTTTTTCATCGCCTTGGTGCTCTCACTTAAACCAATGGTTTTTTCCTTTAGTGGCCGTTTTTCATCTCATAATGTTGAGATGTTTCCATAAGCCCACTACAAGCTTGTTCTTTCCGTTGTTGATTTTCCAACAACTCCGTTATAACCTTCTTGGAAGGGTGCTTTCCAAGCTCATTTGTGGCAGAAGTTGTCATTTTCTTTTCCATTCGTTATTCCAAGGATCTATCTTCTTTTACTTATTTCTTCCGGAGGCTTTGTGATGTTGCTCTCTTCGACCAATCATCTTGTTTTGTCAAGATCATGTAATTTTTCCTTTCTTATCCGTTTAACCGGAGTGCTGTCTGAAATCTTTCTTACCCCTTGTGCCATCCTTTCATTAGTTCCGGAAGCAATGTGTTGTTAATTTCATCGAGTATCCTCTCATCTTGTCAAGATCATGTTCAATTCCTTCCATTTACAGTCGGAGTGCTGTCCAAATTATATCATTCTTATTCCTTCCCTATCTTGTTTTAACCGGAGTGGTTTAAATATCTATCGTGTCACTTAACTCCAAAGTTCACATGGTGTTCCTTGTTCCTCTTTGATAACGGAGCGTTTTAAATTTGTTCACCTCCGTCGTGTCATTTCTTCAAGTTTTGCGACCTCTCAAGGTTCAATGGTTTCACTCGTTTGTCAACAAGCAACTTTTGTTTTACCTCTTCCTCTTTTGTTTTTCCCGGTGCCATCCTAGATCTCGGGACGAGATCCTCTCGTAGTGGTGGATTGTTGTAACACCCCGCATGTAACTTTTCATATTTGTAACTCCAACTCTTGCCATTTTCGGCTATGTGTTATGATATTCCCTCCGTGGTCGGGTTTTGTTTTTCGTTTTGCATTTTGTTCATGTCATGCATTTCATATCATGTCATCATGTGCATCTCATTTTGCATACGTGTTCGTCTCATACATCCGAGCATTTTCCCCGTTGTCCGTTTTGCAATCCGGCACTCCCAACCCCTCCGGCGCACTCCTCTTGTTTCTTTTCATGAGCGGGTGTTAAACATTCTCGGAATGGACCGAGGCTTGTCAAGTGGCCTTGGTATACCAACGGTAGACCACCGGTCAAGTTTCTTTCCAATTGGAGGTCGTTTGGTACTCCAACGGTTAACCGGGTAACCGCAATGTCCGTTTGTGTGTTGCAGCAAAAACCCCCTCCAAACAGCCCAAAACACATATAACTCACCTCCATGCTCTCGGTCGTTCGATCACAATCGTGTGGGCGAAAACCGCACCCCGTTTGGACTCTCCTAGCTCCCTCTAGCTATAAATAGGTCTTCCCCCGAATTTTCGTGCAGTCCAACCCTAGTTCCGCTCCCTCTCCGTCGCCGGACACGTCCGGATCGGACCGGACGCGTCCGCCGCCGCGCCCCGCCCAACCGGAAGCTGCCATGTGGCGCGTTCGCCGCCCCCCCGCCGTCGGCCCGCCAGGCCCGCCGCGGTCCCCCGAGCCCGTTCGCCGCCTCGCCCGCTCCCTCCGCCTTCCCGCGCCGGCCCCACCGCCCGCACCCGCGTGCGCCGGCCGCCGCCTCGCCTCCGTCGCCCTGCATCGCCGCCCCGCCGCCTGCGCTCCGCCGCCCGGCCGCTGCCGCCCTCCGCCCCGAGCACCCGGCCTCGCCCCTCGCCCGCCGGCGACCTCCTCCGCCTCCCCGCGCCGGGATCCGGCCGGATCCGGCGAGGTCCGGCCCGGATCCGCCATCTCCGGCGAGCCCCGCCTCCTTCCCCGCCATCTCCGGCAAGCCCCGCGCCGGCGAGCCTCGGTTCCCGTGCCTCGTTGACTTTTTCCCCGAGGTTGAATTTCTCAAGTCCGATGCATTTTACAATATATGCTCATGTTCATCGCATCATAACTCTCTGCATACTACTCCGTTTCGTGCGTGTATTATATAGAAATGTTCGTCTCGTGATGCTCTTCATTTTGTTCCATTGGACAATGTTCATTTGAGTCCATCTTGATGCACCAAATCTCTGGTGCAAGAGTGCTAGTTAGTGTTACCTGCTGTTACTTAGCAGAACTTGGAGATTTGTTATTTTTGTTGCAATTAATCTGTGCATCTTATGGGCATGAGCTCTACATGTGTTTTTTTGTATGCCATGCCATCTTTACATAGGTGTATGCCATGTATTTTTGTGATCCCTGTGGTGACTAGCACAAGTATGCAAACTAGGCTTCGTGATGTTTCTGATTTCAGGGACTTCGTAGTTTTGTAGATATTGTCTTTGTCTTCGTGATGCCATGCCATCTTTGTCTGCTGTTATTTCTCTGCCATGTAAACTTGATGCTACAGAGAGATCCATGCATATTTTGGAGATGTTCAGTAAGGATGTTTTGTAGATATTGTTGTAATTGATCCATTCCTACCCTTATTTGCATTTATGGAGTGCCATAGCATGACCCAATCTTTCTCTACTTTTGCTATAAAATATTTCTGACAGATTGTTTACGTGTTATTCAATTTTGCCAAGGTTGTTGTGGTTGTTTCATACATGCTATGTAATTTCTCTTGCCATGGATAGCTTTATAAACATGCCATATTGCTGTAGGTATGCTTGTTTTGTCATGCATTGCTTTTTGGTGAGTGCATCAAGCTCACCAAGATGCCCTCATAATGTTTGTTTCTGCCATGGTCTGTTTTCTGCCAAGTCTGAAACCTGTTAACGAAACTTGCTATGTTTACATGGTTGCCATCATATCTTCTGGTCCTTTTTGGCTTATCATCAGTAAGGGACTTTTGCCATATGCATTTAGTAGATTACTGTCATGCCTTCTTTTGCCATGTTAAGTTTCTGTAGCATTTTTTTTTCGTGCTCTGAACATTGCTACCTGATGCTGTTTTCTGCCATGTCCAGTAATTTCACCAAGTCTGTGATCCTGTTATCTTTTGCACTTTTGCCATGCTTGTTTGAGCCTGTTATGTTGTGTTCTAGCCGTAGCTCAGTGTTCATCTTTCTTCAAGCATCTCCTGTAGATTACTTTCATATGCTTTGTTGCTATGTTGGAGTGCTGTAGCATTGTTACTTGTTGCATTCTAAGTGCTATCATGCTGTTTATCGCAGAATCGTGTCATTCTTGTTTTGTTTGCCATTTGCAAACCGTGCATCCGTTTCCGGTGATATTTATATCAATTTCGACCGAAATCATCTCATCTTTCCAGTGGCATGCTTGGTTTGCCAAGTTACTGCCTTGTTCACCATTTTCCTTCCGGAGCACGCATATGCATCGCATATCATATCTTGCATATCATTCATGTATCGCTTCATGTTGCTTGTGCATTTTCCGTGATTGATTGTGGTTCCATTGCTTGTGTTCTTGTCTTGGGTAGAGCCGGGAGACGAGTTCGTGAACGAGGAACCTGTTGAGTACGCTTACGAGGATCAAGCTTTCGACAACTCTGAGAACCTTGCAGGCAAGATGACCATACCCTCGAAATCACTTCTATCTTTGCTTTGCTAGTTGTCCTTTCTATTGCCATGCCGTGCTACCTACCACTTGCTATATCATGCCTCCCATATTGCCATGTCAGCCTCTAACCATCCTTTTCCTAGCAAACCGTTGTTTGGCTAAGTTACCGCTTTTGCTCTGCCCTTCTTATAGCGTTGCTAGTTGCAGGTGAAGTTGAAGTTGGTTCCATGTTGGAACATGGATATTTTGGATATCACAATATCTATTATTTAATTAATGCATCTATATATTTGGTAAAGGGTGGAAGGCTCGGCCTTATGCCTGGTGTTTTGTTCCACTCTTGCCGCCCTAGTTTCCGTCATACCGGGATTATGTTCCTTGAGTTTGCGTTCCTTACGCGGTTGGGTGATTTATGCGACCCCCTTGACAGTTCGCCTTGAATAGAACTCCTCCAGCAAGGCCCAACTTTGGTTTTACCATTTGCCACCTAGCCTTTTCCCCCGGGTTTTCGCCAGCCCGAGGGTCATCTTTATTTTAACGCCCCCCGGGCCAGTGCTCCTTCGAGTGTTGGTCCGAACCGAGCCGCCTGCGGGGCCACCTCGGGGAAACTCGAGGTCTGGTTTTACTCGTAGCCTGTCTCATCCGGTGTGCCCTGAGAACGAGATATGTGCAGCTCCTATCGGGATTTGTCGGCACAGTCGGGCGGTCTTGCTGGTCTTGTTTTACCATTGTCGAAATGTCTTGTAAACCGGGATTCCGAGACTGATCGGGTCTTCCTGGAAGAAGGTTTATCCTTCATTGACCGTGAGAGCTTATAATGGGCTAAGTTGGGACACCCCTACAGGGTATTATCTTTCGAAAGCCGTGCCCGCGGTTATGAGGCAGATGAGAATTTGTTAATATCCGGTTGTAGAGAACTTGTCACTTGACCCAATTTAAAATACATCAACTGTGTGTATAGCCGTGATGGTCTCTTCTCGGCGGAGTCTGGGAAGTGAACACTGTCGTGGAATTGTCACGGCAGATGTCCTCGGGTTAGGACTTAGTCGTGGAGCCATCGCACTTGGGAAGCTTGAAGGGGTTAAGTGGGACAAGGAACACGAGGGTTTATACTGGTTCGGCCCCTTACGGTGAAGGTAAAAGCCTACGTCCAGTTGAGGTGGTATTAATCAGGGTTTCGATAACCAGGGAGCTAAACAGCTATGCCCGGCTCTCGATCAGATTGTTGTCGCCCCTAAACCGCTGCCGGGTCGTCCCTTTATATAGGGAGGTTGGCACCCAGCGGCCCTTAGAGTCCCGGCCGGCTCATAAGAGTGTCCGGCTCGGACTCTAAACAATACTTGCCTTACACTACAAGTCTACTATAACAATAAAGATTGTACTACGGGCTTTAAGCCATCGCCGGGTCTCAGCCCATCTCTGGCCCATTATCTTGAAACTTAGCTCCGGGCTTCTGGCAATGACCCTTAGTGTAACCCGGCCCTCCTGGCGGGTGACTCCCAGGTCTATATCCTCAACATTAGGCCCCAGATTGACTTGAGCCGGCTCGTGTCAATCTTCAACTCTGCCGACAGAAAAATCTCCGGCTTACCGTTCGTGTGAAGGCCATAACCCGGAGTGACGTCATTCTCCGGACTCCGGATAATCCGCCGTGACGTCATCCTCCATTAAGTCCGTTTTTTACTCCGCCAGATCCGCAACGGATCTCTGCTTTTACTGTCTTTGCGAAAATCGAGGCGCCGTGAGGGGGAGATAACCACGCCGTGGTCTCCTTGAATCTCGCGCCCACTTATGACTTACCTTATAAATAGGCCGGCCCGGCACTCTCTTCTCACACTCTCCTTCTTCTTCCTCGCGCTGTCGTTCCTCTGCCCGAGCTTCTGCCGCCGCCGCCGCCGTCGCGCCCCTGATCTTCATCGACCCGGCCGCTGCATCACCCTGACCCGGACCAGATAACGGCGGCGACCTTCGCTCTTCCTCAACTCCGGTGAGTCTTCTCTGCCTTGCTAGAACAGATCTGTGGTAGGGTTCCTCCCGTTCTTCGTGTTCGTCACCTTTGCCCAGAAACTCGGCAGTCCTCGTCACCACTGTAGTCGGTTGATCTTTATCCTTGCGTAAAACCACTGCGGTAGACGTTCGGAACTCATTTCATCTGCAAGAAATCCTCTTTTTACTGCATAAGAACTGTGTTCAACCTCAAGAACTTCTCCTGCCTCTGTTTTTTAGGTCTAGAAAATTTTCTCTGCTCCGACTATTTTGATCCAAAAAAGTTACGGTAGTATGTGAAACCTGTTTACCACACTTAGTAAAAACGCAACCATTGAATCTCGGCGGCTTACATGTCCGGTTTAAAGAGAACCATGCTCTGTAAAATCCTCCGACTTAACTGCAGTAAGCCGTAGATGACCAACTTAACCTGAAAGCCCCGACAGCTTAGATAACCCACCATATCAATATATATCATTAGTCCCCTTCATAAGCCGTCACTGTAGTTTGAATGATAATCCCCGGCTTATAATTAACCCGGACACTTTTCTCTTCCTCATAGACCACCAACCGTCACCATGCCTCCCAAGGCTCCCATCACTTGCAACTGGATGAAATCCAACGTCACCGAAGAGACCCTGGCCAACTTTGTTAAGTCCGGATATCTGCCCAAGAAGGAAGTGATGTCCTACCGTGCCCCTGACCCGTCCGAAGAAAGACCTCAGCCGAGGGACGGGGAGGTAGTGATCTTTGCAGACCATATGAGCCGGGGCTTCGCACCGCCCGGCTCAAAATTCTTCCGGGACGTGCTCAACTTCTTTGACCTTCGGCCTCAGGATATAGGACCCAATTCCATATCCAACATCTGCAACTTCCAAGTTTTTTGTGAAGTATATCTTGGAGAAGAGCCGAGTCTACTGCTCTTCAGAGAGCTGTTTTATTTGAACCGCCAAAATGAGTGTGCCAACGGGCCAAGTCTAGAGTTAGGCGGCATCTCCATCCAGCGACGTAGGGACTGTCTGTTCCCTTACGCAGAGCCGCCAAGCCACCCTAAGGACTGGAATATGACTTGGTTCTACTGCCAAGATACATCCCCGGCTGACGAGAATCCACTGCCCGGCTTTCGCCCAACACGCCTGGAGCCGACTCACCCGTTATCCGACAAACTTACTGCCGCGGAACGCCAACCTTTGCTTCCAACGATCAACAAGATCAAGGCCCTGCTAGGCAATGGTCTGAACGGAATTGATCTGGTCCGGGTCTGGATCTCATGGCGGGTGATCCCATTGAGCCGCCGCCCCGGCTTAATGTGTGAGTACACTAGGCGAAAGGATGACCCGCAGAGGCACAGTCGCAATGATCTTCCAGAAGACGTTGCTGAAGAAGAGACCAAGGCTCTGTTAAACGAGAGCCTGGCAGACTGTGGAAGAACCGGGCTAGCCCCGTTCTGCAAGACCAATCCAGCCCCAGCGGTAAGCCGCTGACTTTAACCTTTCAGCTTCTTTGATATGTCACCTTGCTCTGAATCATTTCAAGAATTCATTACTGTATTTCTCAGGCTGATGATAAATTCTGGCGGGTCAAGTATGACCATGAGGCGGCCAAGAAGGCCAGGAAGGCGAAGAAAGCCGCCAAGAGAGCTGCCCCTCACAAAAAGGGAAACAGACCCACTGCTTCGGAGCTGCTGCAATTAAGCGATAGCTCCGAGTCAGAGGTAACCCTTAAACCTTTAAACTCTTGCCGTATTTATTGTTTGCTGCTGTCCACTTTACCATCATTTTGCTTATTGACAGGATGACACCGGCGCCAGTAACCCGGTGATTGAAGAGGTAACATTACTCCCCTCCGACTCGGAGCCTTTGCCACAGCTGAAAGTCCGAAGGGTAACCCGGAAAGTAAGCTTTTCTCATCCATTAGCTCATCAAGACCCTCAATTTCTTTTGAAGCAGCAGGTTCACGAAAGCCGGCGTCTCACCCGGGCCCGCAAGGACACCGACCTCTCCGCCGGGTTACCCGACGCAACAAGGAAGCGCCGCACTGAGGTTTTTTCTCACCTGTACCCTTTTCATCCGTTGGCGGGTGTCATCCGTCAGCCACTCAACTCTTCTGACTCCAATTACCAGGAGACCTCCCCCTCTTCGGGTGACTCCATGCAGTCAAGTCTGCCGGCCTTCAAGACTGCACCCGGGTAATAACAATCTCCTTACATTATCTGTCTGTACTTACTTTTTGTATACCTAACACTTCTGTCTTTTCAGTGCCCAGGCAAAGCTCACCAAAAGAGCAAAGAAGACCAGGTCAGCCGGAGTGCCAGACTTGCCTGAGCCGGAGACGACGGCTCAAGAGCCGCCAGCCGCCTCCGCCCCCGAAGCCACCATTCCCATGGACACGGCGCCTGAAGCCCCTGCCCCGACCACCAAGAGAACAACCGAAGCGTCAGCTAACCCGGAGGCGTCCGGCTCAGCCCCACCAGCTAACGACCCGGACGTGGTAATTACCCGGACGGAGTATGTTGAGCCGGGGAGGCCGACCGCACTGGCCAAATGCTCCGCGAAGGGGGAGTTGCTGCAACCCCATCGGGTGAATCTGGATCTCTCCAGCTACACCGATTTAAGCATTGGAGAGCTTGTCTCAGGCTACATCAGCCAAGTTCACAAGAGCCGAGACGCCGAGATCGCCATGGTCAACCAGATCCAACAGAAATCTGAGGTAACCTTCTGCTGTTTTCTTATTTCTGCATAGTGATCCTTGTCATCCTAGCCCCCAAGTCTAGCACTTATACTTGAATATGTTGTAGACTTAGATTCCGGCTTACTGAACTGAGCCGGCCGTACATAGATAGATACGTTCAATATGCATTAGCCCCCAAGTGCCAAGTGTCTTTGCTTGGAAAGCGCTTGGGACTTTATAGAATGACTGTTAATAACCCGGAAATATATGCAGGCTGTTGGCAAGAAATTAGAGTCGGACCTGGCGGATCTCAAGAGCCGGCTGAAGGCACAAGAGATGGAGACCCGGAAGGCAAACGCCAAGTTTGTCTCCAGCATCGCTGCTCAAGAAAAGCTGAAGACCGAATTTGATGCTGAGCGGAAGGCCTGGGCTGAAGAGAAAGCCGCACTGGTAACCCGGGCGGAACAGGCGGAGAAGGCACTCTCTGAAAAAACCGCCGAACTCTCCAGCCTAAAGCGCCAAGTGTCCCAAATGGTAGCTGCCATCTTCGGTAAGTCGCCTCACCGGCTTTCATTCATGTTAGAATGTTTACATCTCCTGATTCATCCTTATCACCGGGTCATCTGATGTTGTTAAACAGGTTCCAGAAGCGCCAACTTGAACCAGAGCGTGGTCACCAAGCTAAAGGCCGTGTACACCCTGGTGGAACAACTCTACACCGGGTCACAGCGCGCTTTAGCTGTGGTGGCCCTATCCAACGAGGTGCCAACCCATCTGGCCGAAGTCCTGCGCCGGCTCGCTGTTCTGCCACAGCGGATCCAGGAGCTACGCCGAGCCTCCGCAAGATCCGGAGCAATTGCCGCGCTGAGCCGGGCCAAAGCATTCCTGCCGGAGCTAGACCCGGCAGACATCGCACTGGGTTACCCGAGCTTGAAGGAAGACGGCTCCGCCTTCGACCAGCAGGACTTCGCGGCATGTGTTAAGGCTGTACGCCCGGTGGCCACCATCATCGGGAACGACACCGACTTAACCAAGTATCAGCCGGGGTACAACGCGGAGAATCAGAGGATTCCAACCCCTCGCTATGAAGCTATCAATCTGATTCCTCCGGCTCGCCAGCACACCTTCGCCCCGGAGATTAACCCGGCCGGGTTAATCGACGAAGAAGCTCAGTTCGAAGCTCTCCGCGGCATCGACTGGAAGTCGTCAACCTTCGAGGTCTCGGGATCAACCGGAGCAGAGGACGAGCCGGGGACTTCAACCCAGCAGGCATCGTAAAGCGGCTGGCGGTTCATCGAACAACGCTCCAACCTTGAGACTTGAGGAATTTTGTAATAGACTAGGTGCAACATTTTATCTCTGCCGTGCCATCGTGCACGTAATGAACGCTGAAATCCCTTGAAATTATCCTTTGTGTTCTTCCGGGTCGTAATTATCCCTTTGTCCTTCTCAACCTTAAAAGGTGCCTTTAAGTATCTGCATAGAAAGGTAAATCACAAATCGCAAGGCGGCTTACCGCCCTGAGAATCAGGTGTTTGAGATGGATAACCCGGAATACGAACCGAAAAGACTGGCCCTTAACTATACTCTGAACATAGCTGTGATAACACACTTAACAGCCTGTAAGCATACTTCCGGTTTAAATAACCCGGGTAGCACGGTTGGTACCTTAACTCGAATTTACTTGTCTTGATGACATCCATGATGTTCAACTAACAAGATAAACCAAAATTAAGCCGGTAAGTGAGACCCGGCAGTACATACTTTGACATGATCAGAGTAGACTTGTGATAAAATATAAAAACTTAGGGGCTTCCGGTTCGAATACGACCAGAAACTCGGTCCAAAGGGGTTAAGCTAAGATTCGGATACGATCATATAGCCCCCAGTGGGTGTGGCGATGCCAATCAAGAGGGTATCGACAGCTATGTTCTCTTTGGTTCGAATACGACCCATGTTTGAACAGGAAGCCCCCAAGTGATTCTGAAAATTGTTTAACGACGCTGATTCGAATACGATCCACGTCGGTTCTCAGAGGGGTTACACTATGATTCAAATATGACCAGAGGCAACTTCCCAATGAGCTCGGCACTTTGCCAATCAAATGGGTATCGACAGCTATGTTCTCTTGGGTTCGAATACGACCCATGTGTGAACAGGAAGCCCCCAAGTGACTTTACTGCTTACAGCTAGATTCGAAGATGATCATAAGCCGGATCTTCTGTAAGTCAGCAACACACATATTTGGAAGAGAGCAAAGGACAGAGGCCCTGCTTTATTGCTTTATCATAATATATACATGGCTGAGATAAATATATACACCACAAGAGCCGGTAGCTCAAGTGTAGTAAGGCCGAAGCTGAGCTATGTTCCACGGCCGACGGGTCTCCTCCTCAGATTTACGCGAGTCTTTATGCTCCCGGATATCAATGAGGTAATATGACCCGTTGTGCAAGTTCTTACTGACCACAAAGGGCCCTTCCCAAGGTGGGGATAATTTGTGTGCATCTGCTTGATCCTGGATGAGCCGGAGCACAAGGTCGCCTTCCTGGAAGACCCGGGATTTGACCCGGCGGCTATGATAACGGCGCAGGTCTTGTTGGTAAATCGCTGAACGGGCTGCTGCCACATCACGCTGTTCATCCAACAAGTCCAGAGCAACTTGGCGCGCCTGTTCATTGTCTGTTTCAACATAAGCCGCCACACGAGGTGAATCGTGACGGATGTCGCTAGGGAGGACCTCTTCGGCCCCATAAACCATGAAGAAAGGCGTGAAGCCAATAGACCTGTTAGGAGTAGTGTTGATGCTCCATAAGACGGAAATTCTCATAATAGAGGATGTTGATGCTGCTGCCTCCATCCATGAGTACCTTTGTGAACTTATAGCCTCCCACTTGAGGAGCCACCACTAAGGCCAGGTGGCCCGGGTTATCCACCCGGGGAGGGTGATCCTCCCTACTCCACACTATGGGCTGCTCCGACCACCTTAAGTAGCGTGGAACCGCCGGCTCAACAGCATTAACAGCCCTCTTGTGAAGCTTCTCGTCTCGTTTGCACAAACTAGTGGTGAACACGTGATACTGTCCACCGCTAAGCTGCTTTGGGTTGGTCTGATAGCCCCCCTGTTGCTGTTGATGACCCTGACCAGACTGTTGATTAAAGCCCCCTTGACTGTTCTGAGGACCGGAATTTGACCCGCCGCCCGGGCCATGAAAGCCGCCGGCGCCTGAACCGCCACCCGGACCATTGTAGTTTTTAAAGGCCTTCATGATAGCACAATCCTTCCACAGATGAGTCGCCGGCTTCTCTCTAGAACCGCGTCTCGGACAAGGTTCATTCAACAGCTGTTCCAGAGAAGGTCCTGACCCGCCGCCTCGGGGAGGGGGCCTCCCCTTGCGTCGCTGGTTATTACCTTGAGAGTTGGTGTTGGCTACAAACTCTAGGCTGCCATCGGCCTTGCGCTTGCCTCCTCCTTGGTTCCCCGGGCTAAACTGAGGACCCTTGCCGTTGCCGTTCTTCTTTCCCTTCCCTGCCCTTTCATCATCTGAAGGGGGATCCTTGGTACCATCGGAATCGGCGTACTTGACAAGAGCTGCCATCAGTGTACCCATATCAGTACAGTCACGCTTAAGCCGCCCGAGTTTCATCTTTAGGGGCACAAAGCGACAGTTTTGTTCCAACATTAAGACTGCAGAGCCGGCATCCATCTTATCCGATGAATGTATGATCTCCTTGACCCGGCGAACCCAATGGGTCGTGGATTCACCCTCCTGCTGCTTACAGTTAGTCAGATCCACGATTGACATAGATTGCCTGCAGGTATCTTTGAAGTTTTGAATGAACCGGGCTTTCAGCTCAGCCCAAGACCCGATGGAGTTCGGCGGTAACCCTTTCAACCACGTGCGGGCAGTTCCATCTAACATCATGGTGAAATATTTGGCCATGGCCGCCTCGCTGACTTCCAGCAATTCCATAGCCATCTCATAACTCTCGATCCAGGCTGCCGGCTGTAAGTCTGCTGTATAGTTAGGCACCTTCCTAGGTCCTTTGAAGTCCTTGGGTAGACGTTCATTACGGATAGCTGGCATCAAACACGGGACACCCCCGGTTCTAGTAGGGATACCCGCATCAACGGACATCGTCGGATAAGCCGGGGGGGTCTGGTAAGCCGTCAATTGAGGCGCCTGCTCCGCCTCCTGGCGTGCTTGGTCTGCTACGTAGAAGGCTCCATTATGAGCCGGGCCATGACCAGGGGGCGGGTCATGGCGTCGGACATTACTTGAGCCGGTCGCCGAGACCATGTGCCGGCTGTAACTCGGGCTCTGCCCTGGACGAGGGGTTGAATGGATCCTATCCCGGCTGTAGGAGTACGCCTCTTGTTGCGCCAGTGCTGTCTGAAGGAGTTCTCTGACCCGGCGGGTCTCAATAGCCGTCGGAGAGTCGCCATCAACGGGCAGAGCCGCCAGCCGTGCCGCTGCGGCGACCATGTTCTCCAGCGGGTTATTATAATGGCCCGGGGGTATTGGCACATACTGAGGCGGGGCGGGGGCCCCTGGGGAGGCCCCATCACTCGTGGTTGAATAAGGGGTCCAGATCCGGGTGCTACGACCCCCGGCGGGTGACTAGACCCTGCACCCGGTGTGTTGAAGAGGTTGCGCGGATCGTAAACCGGCGGGAGTCGAGATTGAGCCTTTTGATGCCTCCTTCTCATGACCTCATTGGCCGCGTTCTGATCCATCGTGAGTTGGAAGGACTGCGCCTGAATCAGCTGAGTCCGGGCATCGAGAGCCGCCCGCTCCGCAGCCAGTCTGATCCCTTCCGCTGCAAGGTCCTCTTTAGCTTTTATCAGATCCAATTTTAGCTGTGCCACCGCCGCATCATGCTGAACTTGATCCGCCGGGTCGACCGTTGCGGTTAACAGGGCCGTCATCTTATCCGTGAGATCCATCAGCACCTGAGCCGGGGAAGGCACCGGGTTTTCCGATCCGGAAGCGGGGTTCTGAACAGGCTGCGCACCAGCCATAAAAACTCCGACCTGACTTGGCGGCTCAAAAAGGTCCGGAATACTGTTGCCATCGGAATAACTCATGAGCCTGCCATCTTGAAGTTGGTACAACGAGTTTGACTCATCAGCGGCCGACTCGCCGTCAGAGCCGGCGGCCGCCTCATCACCAGACCCGGATGGATCAGAGGGCCCCCCGTGGATGCATCCCACAAAAGCGTGCCTTAAGGCAGGCCGGGCCCGGGCGGGTCGTGCGCGCTGAGCCGTTTCGATGAGACCGGCGCGGAGATCCGGCTCGGGGCCCGGCTCACCAATCTTGCCGATGAAGACATGAATTCCACCGAAGGGGACCCGGTACCCGTACTCCACTGAGCCGGCGTCGGGGCCCCAGTCCGCATCGTCGATGTAGAGCTTGCCGCGACGACTCTTGGTCATCCGGCCCATAGCGTATCCCTTGAGCCCTTCGAAGCTGCCCTTCAAGAACTCAAATCCACCGTGCGCCAGCCCCACGGTGGGCGCCAACTGTCGTGGAATTGTCACGGCAGATGTCCTCGAGTTAGGACTTAGTCGTGGAGCCATCGCAATTGGGAAGCTTGAAGGGGTTAAGTGGGACAAGGAACACGAGGGTTTATACTGGTTCGGCCCCTTACGGTGAAGGTAAAAGCCTACGTCCAGTTGAGGTGGTATTAATCAGGGTTTCGATAACCAGGGAGCTAAACAGCTATGCCCGGCTCTCGATCAGATTGTTGTCGCCCCTAAACCGCTGCCGGGTCGTCCCTTTATATAGGGAGGTTGACACCCAGCGGCCCTTAGAGTCCCGGCCGGCTCATAAGAGTGTCCGGCTCGGACTCTAAACAATACTTGCCTTACACTACAAGTCTACTATAACAATAAAGATTGTACTACGGGCTTTAAGCCATCGCCGGGTCTCAGCCCATCTCTGGCCCATTATCTTGACACTTAGCTCCGGGCTTCTGGCAATGACTCTTAGTGTAACCCGGCCCTCCTGGCGGGTGACTCCCAGGTCTATATCCTCAACAAACACGGTTCGAGTTATGAATGACATAAGTAGGAGTTCAGGATCACTTCTTGATTATTGCTAGATGACGACCGTTCCACTGCTTCTCTTCTCGCTCTCTTTTGCGTATGTTAGCCCCCATATATACTTAGTGTCTGCTGCAGTTCCACCTCATTACACCATCCTTTCCTATAAGCTTAAATAGTCTTGATCTCGCGGGTGTGAGATTGCTGAGTCCTCGTGACTCACATATTCTACCAAAACAGTTGCAGGTGCCGACGATGCCAGTGCAGAGGATGAGATCGACCTCAAGTGGGAGTTCGATGAGGAACGTGGTCGTTACTATGTGTCTTTTCCTGATGATCAGTAGTGGAGCCCAGTTGGGACGATCGGGGATCTAGCATTTGGGGTTATCTTATTTTCTTTTGGATTTGACCGTAGTCGGTCTATATGTGTGGTTTTTGGATGATGTATGAATTATATTTATGTATTGTGTGAAGTGGCGATTGTAAGCCAACTCTCGTTATCCCATTCTTGTTCATTACATGGGATTGTGTGAAGATGACCCTTCTTGCGACAAAACCACAATGCGGTTATGCCTCTAAGTAGTGCCTCGACACGTGGGAGATATAGCCGCATCGTCGGCGTTACAAGTTGGTATCAGAGCCATCCCCGACTTAGGAGCCCCCTGCTTGATCGAATCGCTGACATTGTTGAGTCTAGAACAAAAATGTTTTGAGTCTTAGGATTATATATATATATCGGAGAGTAGGATTCTTTTTACTCCTCAGTCCCTTCGTCGCTCTGGTGAGGTCTCCTGACGTAGAAGTTTTGACTCTTCTCTCCTCAAATTTCACTAAAAAAAAATTTAGGATCACGCGGGTATCTTAGAATCGTTCTGATGGTTTTGTGACGAGAACATTGTTCTTGGTGCCTCCTGTCATTTAGGGGTTGTGGCAGTGTCCCGGGGAGTTGAGCTCCGAGGTGTTGTCGTCACAATTTTATCGTTGCAGTTCTGGAATACCTGAGTTTCGCCGACATCGAAATCTCTTTTATGCAGTTGTTGGTGAGATCACCTCGACGCCACCCAGTACTGGGGCGGGAGTTTGGGAGTATTGCCATAACTCGTATAACGGATGCTTTTTGAAGGTTGAGGTAAACGATTTCCGAAGGTTTCTTGGTTATGCGTTGTAGGATGGATACACCTGGATCTAGGTATCGTTAGTTTGGGTGATATATTTTGTGTCCCCTGTATCCCCAACACCTGATTGCATAACCAGAAAGTTTCGGGAGTTTATATGTGGGAATTCAAGTAGCTCCTAGGATATCTTTCCGATAGACGCATGATATGAGATTGGGGTTCGACGTCTAGTGGTCCGCCTTTCCACGGTTGGTTTTACAGTGGTCTCGTAGTGTCTTAAAGAGTCCTTGGCTATGCCGACTCGGGGACGCTTCGTATGTCATGTGCACTGCCTTGTACATGATGGTGCTGTACGATCGAGCCCGTGTGGGCCCCGCCACGAAAACTTCGGACGAAATCTCTATCATATGTTTGTTCCGGCTTATTCTGCAAGCCAAATCCTTTGTTTTGTTTTATTTGTGGTATTCGAGTTGATTCGAAGTCAAATGTTGAATCCATACCTTCCCTAAACGGTGTTCTCATATTTCTATGTGAATACTAATCCTTCTTGATCATCGAGGTCGTCATGTTAATTCTTTTCCAACCGGCGTGCTTCTCTTCAAGTGGATCCGATCTTTTCAACATCCGCAAGATTAATTCTAAGCTTTCCTCAATGGTGTTCGTTTCATCCGACCCAAGTTGGCTTTATTTTCCGACCCTCCCACCCTTTTCCAAGGACTCAGATTTCTTAATCAAGTATCCTTTTTATTGATGTGAAGTATCTTCATTCTTTTCCTCCATGTTCTTGACCGGTGATTTCTCATGGAGATGCTCACGAAGCTTCAAGTTCATCCGTCTTTGTTCTCATTTTCTTCTCCAGTGGATTAAATTCAAGCTTTGTCGATCATATTTTTTTCTTCCTCGTTTCAAATGTTTTTCTCGTACCGGTGCACCTCTTAATCATCCACTTCTCGCTATTCATTTGTTCCGGAGTGGTGAAGATATCTCAGTAGATTCAAGTTTCCATTCTCAATTCACTCAAGTTCTTTTGAGGATGTTATCTCATTCAAGCCATTTAATTCAACTGGTGCGATCTTTCTTTTAATCATTCAACGGTGTATCTTTTGAGTGGGCCCTAACCCACAGGTTTTTTCCCCAGGATCTTACCTAACTCTTCTAATTCTTTCCGGAGTTATTCTCAAATTCATTGCAAAGTTTGACGTAAGAATGGGTTATCATCAGTCAAATGTCTTTCTCCAAGATCTTTCAAATTCTTTTCATTGTTGATTCAACCTTTCTATTCTTCATGGTTCCGGAGTGCCTCAAAAAATTCATGGTGGTGCTTCTCATCATCATTCTCAACATTTCAAGATCAAGGTAGAGTTTCTCTTAAATCTTGCTCCATTCTCTTGAAGATTCATGTTTCTAACGTGTTGCCATCCTCGCAAATTGTTTCCAATCACGCAATTCTTTTCTTATACATCCGGAGCATTTCATGAGTTGTTTCGCTTCTTGATCATCCAAAGGCCATCATTTCAGAAGATTTCTTCTTTCTAAGTTTTCAGCCTCGTTCTTCAATTATTCTAAATTGATGTCTCTTTGTTCATCTCCATATTATTCCGGTGCACCGTTCAAATATCCTCTAATCAGCTTGTGATCTATTCGTTCTCATGTATCTATTTTCCCTCGAGTTTTTTTCGCGCGTTCTTTAATTCTTACGGTGTTTCGTCCTCTTTTGTTCAATTGTTTTCAATTCCTACGGTGGTTCGTTCAAGAATTCTCTTCCTTCGTTATCATATCAATTTATTCGTTGTTTCAACCCTACCGGTGGTTCTAGGAAGACTTTTCACAAGTTTGCGCTATATCTATCTTAATCCTTTCTACGAGAATAAGTAGTATGCCAAATCCGTTGCTTGTCATCAATCTAAATTGGTGAAGGATACGCGTAATGTAAATCTTATTCTTGTTTCCTCCAAGTGATTAATTCCTTCTTCCAGAGTCGTTCATGGTATCAAATTCTCGATTCCATGTTGTTCATCTTTTCTTTCCGGAGTTCCAAGTTTTCTCGATTATATCATTTCAAAGCTTCATCTAATCATTGCAAGACTTCTCCCGGAGTTCTTTTCAACTTCTCTTTCTTTTTATCATCCTTTCATTACCGGAGTTCTTCATGGAGGCTCAACATGGTGCTTCGTCAAGGATTCTTTTCATTTTTCAATTGTTCTTCAAGATTTTTCTCGAAGTTATAATCCGCCAAGCTATGCTCTAAAAAACATGGTGTTCAACACATGTCTTGTTTTGAGGAGTTCAAGCATTCTTCATCTTGCATTCTAAAGTGCAATTCGTTCTACCTTATCATTTGAGGTGGCGCTATGTAATTCTTGACAATTTGAGCTCGCGTTTCATGATTCACATGTTGTCAAGAATGAGATATTTTAAATCCACCAATCTATTCGTTGGATTTATCTTGTGTCATGTTTCACCTAAAGCCTTCCCTAAGGAATGTTGCTATTATGGTGCGTATAAATGTTCCAAGTTTTCTCCAATCATCTTGTTTTGTCAAGATCATGTAATTTTTCCTTTCTTATCCGTTTAACCGGAGTGCTGTCTGAAATCTTTCTTACCCCTTGTGCCATCCTTTCATTAGTTCCGGAGGCAATGTGTTGTTAATTTCATCGAGTATCCTCTCATCTTGTCAAGATCATGTTCAATTCCTTCCATTTACAGTCGGAGTGCTGTCCAAATTATATCATTCTTATTCCTTCCCTATCTTGTTTTAACCGGAGTGGTTTAAATATCTATCGTGTCACTTAACTCCAAAGTTCACATGGTGTTCCTTGTTCCTCTTTGATAACGGAGCGTTTTAAATTTTGTTCACCTCCGTCGTGTCATTTCTTCATGTTTTGTGACCTCTCAAGGTTCAATGGTTCCACTCGTTTGTCAAGAAGCAAGTTTTGTTTTACCTCTTCCTCTTTCATTTTTCCCGGTGCCATCCTAGATCTCGGGACGAGATCCTCTCATAGTGGTGGATTATTGTAACACCCCGGATGTAACCTTCCATATTTGTAACTCCAACTCTTGCCATTTTCGGCTATGTGTTATGATATTCCCTCCGTGGTCGGGTTTTGTTTTTCGTTTTGCATTTTGTTCATGTCATGCATTTCATATCATGTCATCATGTGCATCTCATTTTGCATACGTGTTCGTCTCATACATCCGAGCATTTTCCCCGTTGTCCGTTTTCCAATCCGGCACTCCCACCCCCTCCGGCGCACTCCTCTTGTTTCTTTTCGTGAGCGGGTGTTAAACGTTCTCGGAAAGGACCGAGGTTTGTCAAGTGGCCTTGGTATACCAACGGTAGACCACCGGTCAAGTTTCGTTCCAATTGGAGGTCGTTTCGTACTCCAATGGTTAACCGGGTAACCGCAATGTCCGTTTGTGTGTTGCAGCAAAACCCCCCTCCAAACAGCCCAAAACACATATAACTCACCTCCATGCTCTCGGTCGTTCGATCACGATCGTGTGGGCGAAAACCGCACCCCGTTTGGACTCTCCTAGCTCCCTCTAGCTATAAATAGGTGTCTTCCCCCGAATTTTCACGCAGTCCAACCCTAGTTCCACTCCCTCTCCGCCGCCGGACACGTCCGGATCGGACCGGACGCGTCCGCCGCCGCGCCCCGCCCAACCGGAAGCTACCATGTGGCGCGTCCGCCGCCGGCCCGCAAAGCCCGCCGCGGGCCCCCGAGCCCGTTCGCCGCCTCGCCCGCTCCCTCCGCCTTCCCGCGCCGGCCGCCGCCTCGCCTCCGTCGCCCTGCATCGCCGCCCCGCCGCCTGCGCTCCACCGCCCGGCCGCTGCCGCCCTCCGCCCCGAGCGCCCGGCCTCGCCCCTCGCCCGCCGGCGACCTCCTCCGCCTCCCCGCGCCGGGATCCGGCCGGATCCGGCGAGGTCCGGCCCGGATCCGCCATCTTCGGCGAGCCCCGCCTCCTTCCCCGCCATCTCCGGCAAGCCCCGCGCCGGCGAGCCTCGGTTCCCGTGCCTCGTTGACTTTTTCCCCGAGGTTGAATTTCTCCAAGTCCCATGCATTTTACAATATATTCTCATGTTCATCGCATCATAACTCTCTGCATACTACTCCGTTTCGTGCGTGTATTATATAGAAATGTTTGTCTCGTGATGCTCTTCATTTTGTTCCATTGGACCATGTTCATTTGAGTCCATCTTGATGCACCAAATCTCTGGTGCAAGAGTGCTAGTTGCTGTTACCTGCTGTTACTTAGCAGAACTTGGAGATTTGTTATTTTTGTTGCATTTAATCTGTGCATCTTATGGGCATGAGCTCTACATGTGTTTTGTTGTATACCATGCCATCTTTACATAGGTGTATGCCATGTATTTTTGTAATCCCTGTGGTGACTAGCACAAGCATGCAAACTAGGCTTCGTGATGTTTCTGATTTCAGGGACTTAGTAGTTTTTCTAAGTCTTTGTCTGCTGTTATTTCTCTGCCATGTAAACTTGATGCTACAGAGAGATCCATGCATATTTTGGAGATGTTCAGTAAGGATGTTTTGTAGATATTGTTGTAATTGATCCATTCCTGCCCTTATTTGCATTTATGGAGTGCCATAGCATGACCCAATCTTGCTCTACTTTTGCTATAAAATATTTCTGGCAGATTGTTTACGTGTTATTCAATTTTGCCAAGGTTGTTGTGGTTGTTTCATACATGCTATGTAATTTCTCTTGCCATGGATAGCTTTCTAAACATGCCATATTGCTGTAGGTATGCTTTCTTTGTCATGCATTGCTTTGTGGTGAGTGCATCAAGCTCACCAAGATGCCCTCATAATGTTTGTTTCTGCCATGGTCTGTTTTCTGCCAAGTCTGGAACCTGTTAACGAAACTTGCTATGTTTACATGGTTGCCATCATATCTTCTAGTCCTTTTTGGCTTATCGTCAGTAAGGGACTTTTGTCATATGTATTTAGTAGATTACTGCCATGCCTTGTTTTGCCATGTTAAGTTTTTGTAGCATGTTTTTTTCGTGCTCTGAACATTGCTACCTGATGCTGTTTTCACCAAGTCTGTGAACCTGTTATCTTTTGCACTTTTGCCATGCTTGTTTGAGCCTATTATGCTGTGTTCTAGCCATAGCTCAGTGTTCATCTTTTGTCAAGCATCTCCTTTAGATTACTGTCATATGCTTTGTTGCTATGTTGGAGTGCTGTAGCATTGTTACTTGTTGCATTCTAAGTGCTATCATGCTGTTTATCGCAGAATCGTGTCATTCTTGTTTTGCTTGCCATTTGCAAACCGTGCATCCGTTTCCGGTGATATTTATATCGATTTCGACCGAAATCATCTCATCTTTCCAGTGGCATGCTTGGTTTTCCAAGTTATTGCCTTGTTCACCATTTTCCTTCCGGAGCACGCATATGCATCGCATATCATATCTTGCATATCATTCATGTATCGCTTCATGTTGCTTGTGCATTTTCCGTGATTGATTGTGGTTCCATTGCTTGTGTTCTTGTCTTGGGTAGAGCCGGGAGACGAGTTCGTGAACGAGGAACCTGTTGACTACACTTACGAGGATCAAGCTTTCGACAACTCTGAGAACCTTGCAGGCAAGATGACCATACCCTCGAAATCACTTCTATCTTTGCTTTGCTAGTTGTTCGTTCTATTGCCATGCCGTGCTACCTACCACTTGCTATATCATGCCTCCCATATTGCCATGTCAGCCTCTAACCATCCTTTTCCTAGCAAACCGTTGTTTGGCTAAGTTACCGCTTTTGCTCTGCCCTTCTTATAGCGTTGCTAGTTGCAGGTGAAGTTGAAGTTGGTTCCATGTTGGAACATGGATATTTTGGATATCACAATATCTATTATTTAATTAATGCATCTATATATTTGGTAAAGGGTGGAAGGCTCGGCCTTATGCCTGGTGTTTTGTTCCACTCTTGCCGCCCAAGTTTCCGTCATACCGGGATTATGTTCCTTGAGTTTGCGTTCCTTACGCGGTTGGGTGATTTATGGGACCCCCTTGACAGTTCGCCTGGAATAAAACTCCTCCAGCAAGGCCCAACTTTGGTTTTACCAGTTGCCACCTAGCCTTTTCCCCCGGGTTTTCGCGAGCCCGAGGGTCATCTTTATTTTAACGCGCCCCCGGGCCAGTGCTCCTTCGAGTGTTGGTCCGAACCGAGCCGCCTGCGGGGCCACCTCGGGGAAACTCGAGGTCTGGTTTTACTCGTAGCCTGTCTCATCCGGTGTGCCCTGAGAACGAGATATGTGCAGCTCCTATCGGGATTTGTCGGCACAGTCGGGCGGTCTTGCTGGTCTTGTTTTACCATTGTCGAAATGTATTGTAAACCGGGATTCCGAGACTGATCGGGTCTTCCTGGAAGAAGGTTTATCCTTCGTTGACCGTGAGAGCTTATAATGGGCTAAGTTGGGACACCCCTGTAGGGTATTATCTTTCAAAAGCCGTTCCCGCGGTTATGAGGCAGATGGGGATTTGTTAATGTCTGGTTGTAGAGAACTTGTCACTTGACCCAATTTAAAATACATCAACTGTGTGTATAGCCGTGATGGTCTCTTCTCGGCGGAGTCTGGGAAGTGAACACGGTTCGAGTTATGAATGACGGAAGTAGGAGTTCAGGATCACTTCTTGATCATTGCTAGATGACGACCGTTCCGCTGCTTCTCTTCTCGCTCTCTTTTGCGTATGTTAGCCCCCATATATACTTAGTGCCTACTGCAGTTCCACCTCATTACACCATCCTTTCCTATAAGCTTAAATAGTCTTGATCTCGCGGGTGTGAGATTGCTAAGTCCTCGTGACTCACAGATTCTACCAAAACAGTTGCAGGTACCGACAATGCCAGTGCAGAGGATGAGATCGGCCTCAAGTGGGAGTTCTATGAGGAACGTGGTTGTTACTATGTGTCTTTTCCTGATGATCAGTAGTGGAGCCCAGTTGGGACGATCGGGGATCTAGCATTTGGGGTTATCTTATTTTCTTTTGGATTTGACCGTAGTCGGTCTATATGTGTGGTTTTTGGATGATGTATGAATTATATTTATGTATTGTGTGAAGTGGCGATTGTAAGCCAACTCTCGTTATCCCATTCTTGTTCATTACATGGGATTGTGTGAAGATGACCCTTCTTGCGACAAAACCACAATGCGGTTATGCCTCTAAGTCGTGCCTCTACATGTGGGAGATATAGCCGCATCGTGGGCGTTACACCACCCTATTCACTAATGAGGAAAAAATTCGTTACTACTACATCCTTAAGTTGTTTCCGTTCTCATTAAAGGGTGATGCTAAAACATGGTTTAATTCTCTTGATCCTGGTTGTGTGCGTAGTCCCCAGGATATGATTTATTACTTTTCTGCTAAATATTTCCCCGCTCATAAGAAACAAGCTGCCTTAAGGGAAATATATAATTTTGTGCAAATTGAAGAAGAGAGTCTCCCACAAGCTTGGGGGAGGCTTCTCCAATTACTTAATGCTTTGCCCGATCATCCCCTTAAGAAAAATGAAATACTTGATATCTTTTATAATGGACTAACTGATGCTTCCAGAGACCACCTGGATAGTTGTGCTGGTTGTGTTTTCAGGGAAAGAACTCTTGATCAAGCTGAATTGCTATTGAATAATATGTTGACTAATGAAAACAATTGGACACTTCCTGAACCAACTCCGAAGAAAAGGGGTATTCTATTTCTCAGTCCTGAAGATATGCAAGAGGTAAAGAAATCTATGAAAGAAAAGGGTATTAAAGCTGAAGATGTTAAGAATTTACCACCTATTGAAGAAATACATGGTCTTGATAACCCGACCACAGGCAGTAAAGGTAAATTCTCTCTATAGATTTGATGAAGGTGATATTCCTCGTTATAAGTCTGCCAGCCAATGTTTAGACGAGTTTGATAATTTTATTGTTAAACAAGAAAACTCAATGCTTATGTTGGTAGACAATTGAAACGAAATGCTTACATGATTGAACACTTGAGTGATTATATGTCTAGAGTTAAAGGTGAACTTAAACTCATTAGTAAACATGCTTCTATGGTTACCACTCAAGTAGTACAAGTGCTTAAAGCACAAAATGATTTGCTCAATGAATTAAATAATAAGAGAAATGATAACGCTATTAGAGTTATGACTAGAGGGGGTAAAATGACTCAGGAACCTTTGTATCCTGAGGGCCACCCCAAGAGAATTGAGCAAGATTCTCAAAGAACTAATGTTGATGCACCTAGTCCTTCTAAGAGGAAGAAAAAGAAAAATGATAGTACTTTGCATGCTTCTAGTGAACCTGTTGTTGACAAACATGAGAATCCCAATGATATTTCTATCTCTGATGCTGAAACACAATCTGGTGATGAACATGAACCTAGTGATAATATTAACGATAATGTTCATATTGATGCTCAACCTAGCAATAATAATGATGTAGAGATTGAACCTGCTGTTGATCTTGATAACCCACAATCAAAGAATCAACGTTATGATAAGAGAGACTTCGTTGCTAGGAAGCACGGTAAAGAAAGAGAACCATGGGTTCAGAAGCCCATGCCTTTTCCTCCTAAAACATCCAAGAAAAAGGATGATGAGGATTTTGAGCGCTTTGCTGAAATGATTAGACCTATCTTTTTGCGTATGCGTTTGACTCATATGCTTAAAATGAATTCTTATGCTAAGTATATGAAAGATATTGTTACAAATAAAAGAAAGATACCGGAAGCTGAAATTTCCACCATGCTTGCCAATTATACTTTTAAAGGTGGAATACCAAAGAAACTAGGAGATCCAGGAGTACCAACTATACCATGCTCCATTAAAAGAAACTATGTTAAAACTGCTTTATGTGATCTTGGAGCCGGTGTTAGTGTTATGCCTCTCTCTTTATATCGTAGACTTGATTTGAATAAGTTGACACCTACTGAAATATCTTTGCAAATGGCCGACAAATCAACTGCTATACCTGTTGGTATTTGCGAGGATGTGCCTTGTGGTTGCAAACGTTACTATTTTAACGGACTTTGTTATTCTTGATATTCCTGAGGACGATAGTATGTCAATTATCCTTGGTAGACCCTTTTTGAATACTGCAGGGGCTGTTATTGATTGCAACAAAGCAATGCCACTTTTCATGTTAATGGTAATGAGCATACAGTACACTTTCCGAGGAAACAACCTCAAGCCCACAGTATCAATTCTATTGGAAAATTTTCAACTATTACTATTGGAGGTTTTGAATTTCCTCTTCCTACTGTCAAGAAGAGATATGATATTCTTGTTATTGGGGACGTGCATATCCCCGTTGAGGTAACCTAGTGTTATTCAAAATTTCTCCGGTTTCATGTTATTCGGAAAGAGTTTGTTAACAAGACTTGATCAACCTTGTTAGTGGATTCCTTTTGATGAGCATGAGATGGATGAAGTTAGTAAGCACAACCTTCTGTACCCTCCTTTTACTTTCTGTTATTTAGAATAAATAAAGAAAAATTAGTATTTTATGTCTGTTTTCTGAATTATCAGTGCAATAAAAAAAACCCCGAAAATAAAAGTTATCCAAATGCCCCGAAAATGAAATATGGTTTTTTCTAAAATATTTGAGAATATCTGGCACTAAGAACACATCAGGGGGAGCTAGCACCTGGCCACGAGGGTCCAGGGCGCGCCCACCCCCCTAGGCGCGCCCCCTGCCTCGTGGGCCCCTGGTGGCCCCCCTCCACTTATTCCAGCACCCACACACTTCTTCTTCCTCCCAAGAAAATCACCAACCAGATCAAGCACGAGTTCTAGCTCATCTTGCTGCCATTTTCGATCTCCTTGCTCAAAGCTCCACTCACAAAACTGCTTTGGGGGATTGTTCTTCGGTATGTGACTCCTCCAATGGTCCAATTAGTTTTTGTTCTAGTGCTTTATTTATTGCAAATTTTTGCTGCTTAGGTGACCCTGTTCTTGAGCTTGCATGTCAAATTATATGGTCCCAAGTAGTTCTAATGCATGATATAGTCTCTAGGCACTTGTGGGAGAAGTTGCTATCAATCTTGTTGAGTTTGGTTCACTTTTATTTTAAGTTACTAAAATTTCAGAAAAGGATGAAGAGATTTTTGAGGGGCTCTTTGAGCCGAAGCTCGAAGGACAAGCAAAGTGAAAAGGATAAGAGGCCCAAATATAATCTTCCTCGCACCGCGGAGGTTCGGCCGTGTGAATGGCCTTGTGATGATTTCTTGAGGGCATCCGGGGTTCATGATGATTTTTATTATTTGGCTGAGAATGCGGGCCTCACCGACTTCCTTCGCGACAAGCGCGAACAGTATCTCATACTCACTAATATTTTTGTGCAAAATATTCATTTCTATGCTAGGAGATCACCACCTTCGGTGGATTTTTATTTATATGATGAGTATAAAGAGATGTCCCTTTATGATTTTTGTGAGGTTTGCAAGTTACCCTTTGCGGGCAGCATAGAGGAACCACATTGTAATGCTGTGGAAGGGTTTATCGATATGATTGCTATAGGGGAAACGAGGAAAGTTTCCGATGCACGAATCACTAGCATACACTTTCCTGTCCTACGTTACTTTGCAATATTTGCTAGTAGATGTTTAATTGGTCGCGGGAACTGTGGAAACCTTAGTGCCCCTGATATTGTTATTTTGTGCCATGCCTTGTTTCGTGATAACACTTTTAGTCTAGGCACTATTGTTGCTAAGCGGTTAAATCTGAACCGTACGAAGGGTCCCGTCTTGGGAGGTATCTTTGCCTCGCGCCTCGCTGCACACTTTAACATACCTATTAGGCATTATGAGAAAGAAGAAAAGTTGTTGCCTCCTGTTTTTCTAGACTATAAGAGTATGGTAGCACATGATTTTATCGTTAAGAATAAGAAAAAGATGCTTAACTATAGACTGATATTTGATAAAAATTACTTTGAGACTATTACTTTGCCTGATCCTTCTTTGTTCAACTTATCTTTAGGCAAGTAACTTGTTCTGCCGGAGGCCATTCATGCCTACCGGAACCCAACATCAGCTCCAGAGCCCGAGCCGGAGCCACCACTTGATCCTCACCGTCAGTCTGTTTATCAGTGGGATCCGGAGGAGATCGCCAACTAGTGGCACCCCGAGGATGCTCCTCAGTACGACCCCAGTTACAACTTTGGATATCCGCCAGGCCAGCCGTGGCCATAGACCAGCTTAGGCCAAAAGCCTAAGCTTGGGGGAGTACGTATTTCTCACTGACATTACATTCATGTTCACATACTCATTCCAGTTGTCGGTGCTCATACTTTTTCATTGTGCTATCCATGCTAGTTTATTTTACTTTTTCTCACTTTCTTCTTGTGTGTTTGAATAACCTTAAGAAAAAACAAAAAAAATTAGTTGTAGCTTGTAGCTAGTTTACTTTCCATGCTTGTAGTAGTAATAATTAAAAGAAAACCCAAAAATATTTCATGTTCTTCTTTTGTTTGTTGGGAGCTTTCCCATGTAAATAGTTTTATTTCTTTTCTTTTCTTTGGGGGTCGAGAGGAGAAGACCATGATGAAAATGTTGAGTGGCTCTCATATGCAGTATTGTTGATTTAACCAAGAACCAAATATTACCTTGTCTTCTCCTCTGTATTAAATGCTTGCAGATTCCAGCTTAGTCCAATGCACGTGCACTATTATTATTATCAACACCGTTCGGTCGTGCGAGTGAAAGGCAATAATGACGATATATGATGGACTGATTGAGATGAGAGAAGCTGGTATGAACTCGACCTCTCTTGTTTTTGTAATATGATTAGTTCATCGTTCCTGATTCAGCCTATTATGAATGAAACATGTTTGCAACGACAATTAGAGATTATAGTTGCTCATGCCATGCTTAATTTTCTAGGAGTTTATAATGGTTTACCTTGCATGCCAACATGCTATTAAAATGGTTATGATGAGGTATGATAGGGTGGTATCCTCCTTTGAACGATTCGAGTGGCTTGACTTGGCACATGTTCACGCATGTAGTTGAAACAAAATCAACATAGCCTCCACGATATTTATGTTCATGGTGGATTATATCCTACTCATGCTTGCACTCAGTGTTGATTAATTTTAATGCATGTTCATGACTGTTGTCGCTCTCTAGTTGGTCGCTTCCCAGTTTCTTTCTAGCCTTCACTTGTACTAAGCAGGCGAATTCTTATCGATACTGGAACTTAGACTGCTTGTGCATCCACTTCCATAAACCCCAAAGTTATTCCATATGAGTCCACCATACCTTCCTATATGCGGTATTTACTTGTCGTTCCAAGTAAATTTGTATGTGCCAACCTCTAAACCTTCAAATGAAATTCTGTTTTGTATGCTCGAATAGCTCATGTATCAACTAGGGCTGTCTATATCTTCCATGCTAGGTGGGTTATTCTCAAGAGGAGTGGACTCCGCTCCTCACACACGAGAAAATGACCGGTAACCGGGATGCCCAGCCCCATGCTTAAATCAAAATAATTGCAAACAAAACTCCCCCAGGACTGTTGTTGGTATGGACGGTACCCGTTGTTTCGGACCAGCCGTGGAGTGTGCTTGTTGGTGGTGGGGGAGTATAAACTTTACCATTCTGTTTGGGAACCGCCTATAATGTGCGTAGCATGGAAGATATCGAGATCTCTCGGTTGTTATGTTGACAATGAAAGTATGCCGCTCAAAATATTATTTATCTCTATTTCAAAACTCGAGCTCTGGCACCTCTACAAATCCCTGCTTCCCTCTGCGAAGGGCCTATCTATTTACTTTTATGTTGAGTCATCATCCTCTTATTAAAAAGCACCAGCTGGAGAGCACCGCTGTCATTTGCATCCATTACTATTAATTTATATTGAGTATGACTATGACTGGATCTCTTTTACCATGAATAACAATGTCTAGTCAGTCCTTGATCTTTAAAGGTGCTCTGCATTTATGTTTTGCGGTCTCAGAAAGGGCTAGCGAGATACCATCTTATTAAATCATATTATGATTATTTTGAGAAAGTGTTGTCATCCGAGATTTACTATTATTGCTCGCTAGTTGATTATGCCATTGATATGATTAAACATGAGACCTAAATGTTGTTGTGAATATGGTTAGTTCATAATCTTTGCTGAAAACTTGAATGCTGGCTTTACATATTTACAACAACAAGAGCAAACAGAGTTTGTACAAGTTTTTCTTTATCACTTTTAGTTTGTCAACTGAATTGCTTGAGGACAAGCAAAGGTTTAAGCTTGGGGGAGTTGATACGTCTCCATCGTATCTACTTTTCCAAACACTTTTGCCATTCTTTTGGACTCTAACTTGCATGATTTGAATGGAACTAACCCGGACTGACGCTGTTTTCAGCAGAATTGCCATGGTGTTATTTTTGTGCAGAAATAAAAGTTCTCGGAATGACCTGAAACTTCACGGAGAATATTTTTGGAATTTATAAAAATACTGGCAAAAGAATCAAGACCAAGGGGCCCACACCCTGTCCACGAGGGTGGGGGCGCGCCTACCTGCCTGGGCACGCCCCCTGCCTCGTGGGCCCCCTGGTGCTCCACCGACCTCAACTCCAACTCCATATATTCACGTTCGGGGAGAAAAAAATCAGAGAGAAGGATTCATCCCGTTTTATGATACGGAGCTGCCGCCAAGCCCTAATCTCTCTCGGGAGGGCTGATCTGGAGTCCGTTCGGGGCTCTGGAGAGGGGAATCCGTCGCCGTCGTCATCATCAACCATCCTCCATCACCAATTTCATGATGCTCACCGCCGTGCGTGAGTAATTCCATCGTAGGCTTGCTGGACGGTGATGGGTTGGATGAGATTTATCATGTAATCGAGTTAGTTTTGTTAGGGTTTGATCCCTAGTATCCACTATGTTATGAGATTGATGTTGCTATGACTTTTCTATGCTTAATGCTTGTCACTAGGGCCCGAGTGCCATGATTTCAGATCTGAACCTATTATGTTTTCATGAATATATGTGAGTTCTTGATCCTATCTTGCAAGTCAATAGTCACCTACTATGTGTTATGATCCGACAACCCCGAAGTGACAATAATCGGGACCACTCTCGGTGATGACCGTAGTTTCAGGAGTACATGTATTCACTATGTGTTAATGCTTTGGTCCGGTACTCTATTAAAAGGAGGCCTTAATATCAATTAGTTTCCAATAGGACCCCGCTGCCACGGGAGGGTAGGACAAAAGATGTCATGCAAGTTCTTTTCCATAAGAACGTATGACTATATTCGGAATACATGCCTACATTACATCGATGAATTGGAGCTAGTTCTGTGTCACCCTATGTTATAACTGTTGTATGAATAATC
This sequence comes from Triticum aestivum, assembly GCF_018294505.1. Lineage (NCBI taxonomy): Eukaryota > Viridiplantae > Streptophyta > Magnoliopsida > Poales > Poaceae > Triticum > Triticum aestivum. The sequence goes on from NC_057796.1 coordinate 478,999,652, forward strand.
GCATCTGACATAATTATCCATCACCGATCCAATGCCTACGAGCTTTTCACATATTGCTATTTGCTTAGTTACTTTACCGTTGCCACTGTTACAATTACTACAAAATTACTACTGTTACTTTTGCCACCGTTACCGTTACTTCCATACTACTTTGCTACTAAATACTTTGCTGCAGATATTAAGTTATCCAGGTGTGGTTGAATTGACAACTCAACTGCTAATACTTGAGAATATTCTTTGGCTCCCCTTGTGTCGAATCAATAAATTTGGGTTGAATACTCTACCCTCGAAAACTATTGCGATCCCCTATACTTGTGGGTTATCACGGAACACCGACCAAATCTGACGCTTCCCACGCAAACACGTCCTTGTTTGCCCAGAGGAAACTAACCAATGCCTCCTCCTGCTCCGGGGGGAGGCTGGCGCCTATGGTGAAGGTGGGGCCTGAACCCCCCCCCCCCCCCCGTCGATAGGCACCTGCTTCGTCTCGGCTCGGTCTTGGGAGAACAACTGCTTCTTCTTCATGGGCGCGGCCTCTGGGGCCTCCCGAGCATCTCGGCACCAGGTCGCGAGGGCGCTGCAGCCTTGAACGCGAGCTTGAGGACCCGGACCGCATCCTTGGTGTCTCCGGCCATGGAGATAATGCCGCCGCTACCGGGCATCTTGATGATGTTGTAGCCCGGATGCGTCACCGCCATGAACTTTGCGAGGGCCAGGTATCCCAGGATGGCGTTGTACGGGAGGCCGATGCGGGCCACGTCGAAGTCAATCAACTCGGTGTGGTAGTTGTCGCGGGTACCGAAGGTGACCGGAAGGCACACCTGCCCCAAGGGGGTGGCAGAGCCTCTGGTCACCCCCGTGAATGGCTTGGTGGGTGCGAGCTGGTCGTAGGGCACCTGAAGCATGCCGAAGGCCTTGATGGAGAGGACGTTGAGGCCGGCGCAGGTCCGGGTGACTGCCACGTTACTGATCGTGGGCGTGCACAACATAGGGAGCGCACCGGCGACAGCCGCAGTCCTGGGATGGTATCTAGAGTCAAAGGTGATGTCGGTCTCTGGCTTGACACGGTCCCGCGAAGCCTCTGGCTGTAGCTGGGAGGCGCCTACTCGGCGAAGAAGCTGCTTGGCATGGCGACCAGACGCGGGCGCCTGTGATCCACCGAGGATACAAGCGACCGCGTGAGGCCCAGGAGCCGCGAAACGCGCGATGAACAAACCGCAGAGATCCTCCCAGGTGGACACTGAGGCCTCGGGGAGGCCGCGGAGCCACGAGCGTGGCATCTCCGTGAGGGCCAGGGGGTGCCAGTTGGCCAAGCTTTGTCGTCGCCACCGGCCGCCTGGATGGCCTGTGCGTATAGCCGGAGGAACTCCTGGGGGTCTGTCGCGCCGTCGTACCACAGGGGCAGCGCCGGCCTAAACTTCGCCAGCCACCACACCCGACGCAGGTTGGGGGCGAAGGCCGGGCAACCCGCAGCGTCTCCAAGGGCCGCGGGCGGCCAATCGGCGACGCATCATTCGCCATGGAAACCACGAGGCGAGCTCGAAGCGCGGTCCGCGAAGAGACGAATCTTCGACACACCCCTACCTGGCGTGCCAAATGTCGGATTCAGGGCTCCGCAGACCCAAGGAGGTTCGAACTCTGGGGCATGTGCGAAGATCTCAACCAGCCCAAGCCTCAACTCCTCACCCCTTGGCCTAGCTACGTCGAGTTCGTGCGAGCTAGGAAGAAGATGGACACGGCAGTTTACCCAGGTTCGGGCCACCTTGTGGTGTGAAACCCTACTCCTACTTTGTGGTGGATTGGCCTCGCGAGGAGGTTTGAGGATGAACTAGTACAATGGTTGAGCGACCTCGCGAGAGCTCGAGAGGTGAGTGTGGAATGGATCCGATCCCTTTCTACGGTGGTGTCTAACCTATATTTATAGTGGCCTTGGTCCTCTTCCCTCAAAACTTAGGCAGTAAGGGATCCCACAACGGCCAATTTGAAAGGGGACAAGAAGTACTTCTAATCTCGATGAAAGATAGTCTTCGCCTGCAAAGCTTCTGGTCGTGACGCCGTAGTGGGGTCGACAATGACATCCGTCCTGCCGAGCCCGTGGTCTTGGTCTCGTTGCACCAGAATGGAAAGCTTTAGGGGATTCCTCGGGAACCCGCGTCTGTCCTTGCTTCCTTAGCACCGAGAGGCAAACTGCCTCCTTGCGCCTGCTAGCACCCGTCTGGCCATGGTCGTCATGGCTCACGTCACCGCAGCCTCGTGAGGCTGGGTACCTACATAGAAATTTCCGCTCCTCAGGAGGCAGCCTAGGGGGAACGCTCCTCTGGAGGTCTTGATGTCGCCCTCCTTGCGAGGCTGGGTGCCCCCTTGAGGGTCTTGTCTTGGAGGGTTTTACAGCTAGGCTGTACCGGGTCGTTGACAAGCCCACGCGCTGGGCCGTAGGCAGGCAAGTCTGGGTATCCCTGATCCCAGAACGCCGACATGAGTCTATTGTCCAATCAAGGCCCTAACTGTCACGCGGGGTTACCTCAGTTATTAAGGATTTCTTCAGACCAACGCATTAGACAATTAGTGACTGCACCTCATGGTCCCCAAGGAGTTGCTTTCAGCTACCATACTAATCCTTATTGTCATGACTTTTGGTATAGCCTTCCACGCATCCCTGCACTTTACCTCCTTGGTCGATCTACTGGATCCCATGTACCCACATGGACTTAGAACCAGAAAGAGACAAGAGACAAATATGTTATGATATACATTCAAATAACATTCGATTAAGCAAAGTTTATACTAACAATCTTGTGCACAAGTACATAGGGATGCAAGGCTATGCCTGAGCCCATGGTCTGCGGGGATTACTCACACATCACAATAAAATCACACATGAAAAAAGTTGATAGATGAATAATTGATAAAGGTCTTACGTTGGAGTAGTATGCAATGCATCGATTACAAGTATGTCAAACTATGGGGAGAATGGCTAGGGAGAAGGAGATGGAGATGGTAATGGTAAGGGTTACTAAGGGGAACGGCTTTTGGTGGCGATGATAATTCTGGTGATCTAGCAACTCTCCGTTGCTAATGAGGCCTTGGGCCTTTTATAAAGTGTGCTTCTATTGATGTCACGAAACTGTTAGAGGGTAGTACGAGCGCTAATACGAGCAATACTGCTTGTACCAACCGACGTCATCTCCTCTATTTCCTCTGTTGTGCCTCTATTTGATTTGGTTTGATCTCCACGCTTCATATTTCCGTATATATCTTTGTTTCCTTCCTCAAATGGACCATTTCCTGTAGAAACAAATTAAACATAGGAATTTGCAATCTTTTGCATTTATTAGTAATTAGTGAGAAGATCGAAGTGATTTTCTTGGACTGTTCGGGATTATACAGTTTAAACAATGGTGGACCTGTGTCCTCGGGCTCCGCCGTTGCGACGGCATTTGCTCCAGCGCCAGCGTGGAGCTTGGGAGGTAGTCCAGGAGCGGATGCTGATTGTGGTCTGCATCGACGACATCTGGAAGATGGTGGATCTGGATTCGTGGTCCATGGCAGGCTGGTATGGTTTCCTCCTCCAATGTCTTACTTGGGCGGGGGTGCCAGATCTGGAGTTCAATTGCGTGTCCGGGGTGTTGCCCTGGTCTGATTCGTTCAACGGCAATGGCTTCGCCTTTATTGGTGAGCCACCTTGGAGGTCCGCAAAGCTGCATATCAGCGATGGAGCCACGTCGAGCTCGGGAGAGGAGGTGATCCGTCATTTTCTCCTTTGGTGGCTTCTATGGTGGTACCAGAGGGAGGTGACGGACGTTGGTGTCAAGCTCAGAGTATTCTTCAATCTTGTTTGTAATTTTACTTCTTGGTTGGTGTTCCTGTGTGCAAAGGCTAGCGTTCTGCTGTCTTTTCAGTTTTGTCAGGTCGGTATGTACGTGGCTTGTACTATGATCCTTATGATATAAATGAGACACATATTACCATGCAAAAAAACACTCATCACCCTACAGGTTCGTAAACAAGTGGATATGACCCGGAACACCTTCTGGTCAATAATTAACAGCGATATCCGGGCACTCTTGATAATTCTATGTATTTACAAAGATCTTTATCGAGCAAACCTTATGTGACCACATACAATTCCATTTGCTTCGTGATACGTTACAGAACTCAAGGTGGCACTTTTATACTAGTTATCGTTGTTAACGGTTTTGTTCCCTTTACTCATTTTCATATTTCAATATCCACGTGATCTCAATTACATGTGTTTGGTCAGGGCCGGGCCGGCAAAATCCTGGGCCCTGTGCGAAACTAAAAAATGGGGCCCTATTTCACAAAAAATGAACTAACGAGCAATTATAATGTATATATATATATATATATATATATATATCATGAAAAAATTATAATGTATATAATGTAATGTCTTACATAACAATTGGACATATAAAATGGTCATACATATCCAACTCCAGTTTGCTAATTATTTGAACATCCCCATTCTTGTAGTATTCTTTGAAATGAAATCTTCAATCATACCCTCGTAATCAATCTTCTCCAACAGTTCACTCTCAAGTGCTATTGTAGCCAAATCATTGAGTCTTTGTTGTGTCATAGTAGTACGCATATAGGACTTCAATATATTCAATTTAGAAAAATTCTATATGCCGATGAAACTGTCACAGGAATGGTCAACAGAACTCTATAGGCAATACTTGCATTGGGAAAACAATCATGCCGCTTTAAAAAATTCAGAATTTCAACAGGTCCGATATTTTCTTTTGGCATGAAATTTTGAAGAAACTTCAACTCAACAAATAGATCATTGGCGTCAATATCAGATTGTTTATCCTTCATAAGGGTTGTCCCAAGATTAACACAAGAAGATTTCAAACTATCCTTATCCAATGAACGCAATGTTTCAGAGGTGAATAAGAAACCAAATATATTTTTGGCAACCTTCATATTGCTCAAATCTCCTTGTGGGTGAGGAAATTGCTTGATCAACAACACATAGAAAATAGTTGACTCTAAATGATTCCTCTGCAGACTGTGTGGCAATATTTGTGTCTTCTGGGTTCTCATCAAACTGTTTCCTTCTTTTAATTTATCTTCTTTTACGAAATTTTGCATCAATATACATCTCAAGTGCAATTTCTTTGGCTATCTCCAATGCTTCTAAGAAACCACTGTCTCTGTGAAGGAAATATGCCCTAGAGTCACTAATAAAGTTGTTATTTATATTTCCTTATATCATGATAAATGTTTATTATTCATGCTAGAATTGTGTTAACCGGAAACTTAGTACATGTGTGAATACATAGACAAAACAGAGTGTCCCTAGTAGCCTCTACTTGACTAGCTCGTTGATCAAAGGTGGTTATGTTTCCTAACAATAGACATGTGTTGTCATTTGATGAACGGGATCACATCAGTAGAGAATGATGTGATGGACAAGACCCATCCGTTAGCTTAGCATAATGATGGTTTAGTTTTATTGCTATTGCTTTCTTCATGACTTATACATGTTCCTCTGACTATGAGATTATGCAACTCCCGAATACCGGAGGAACACCTTGTGTGCTATCAAACGTCACAACGTAACTGGGTGATTATAAAGATGCTCTACAGGTGTCTCCGAAGGTGTTTGTTGGGTTGGCATAGATCAAGATTAGGATTTGTCACTATAACGAGATTGAACTAGGTATGATGACACCGACGATCAAATCTTGGGCAAGTAACATACCGATGACAAAGGGAACAACATATGTTGTTGTGCGGTTTGACCCATAAAGATCTTCGTAGAATATGTAGGAGCCAATATGAGCATCCAGATTCCGCTATTGGTTATTGACCGGAGATGTGTCTCGATCATGTCTACATAGTTCTTGTCGTGGAATTGTCACGGCAGATGTCCTTGGGCTAGGACTTAGTCGTGGAGCCATCGCAACTAGGAAGCTTGAAGGGGTTATGCGGGACAAGGAACACGAGGGTTTATACTGGTTCGGCCCCTTACGGTGAAGGTAAAAGCCTACGTCCAGTTCGAGGTGTTATTGATTAGGGTTACGATCGCCAGGGAACTAAACACTTATCCCGGCTCTCGGATAGATTGTTGTCGTCCCCAAACCGCTGCCGGGTCGTCCCTTTATATAGGGAGGCTGACGCCCAGCAGCCCTTAGAGTCCCGGCCGGCTCATAAGAGTGTCCGGCTCGGGCTCTAAAACAATACTTGCCTTACACTACAAGTCTACTATAACAATGATTGTAACTACGGGCTTTAAGCCATATCCGGGTCTCAGCCCATCTCTGGCCCATTATCCTGAAACTTAGCTCCGGGCTTCTGGTAATGATCCTTGGAGTAACCCGGCCCTCCTGGCGGGTGACCCCCAAGTCCATATCCACAACATTAGGCCCCAGATTGACTTGAGTCGGCTCGTGTCAATCTTCAGCTCCGCAGTCAGAAAAAATCTCCGGCTTATCATTCATGTGAAGGTCATAACCCGGAGTGACGTCATCCTCTGGACTCCGGGTAATCCGCCGTGACGTCATCCTCCACTAAGTCCGTTTTTTACTCCGCCAGATCCGCAACGGATCTTTGCTTTTACTGACCTTCCGAGAATCGAGGCGCCGTGAGGGGGGAGATAACCACGCCGTGGCCTCCTCAAATCCCGCGCCCACTTATGACTCGGCCTTATAAATAGGCCGGCCCGGCACTCTCTTCTTCACATTCTCCTTCTTCCTCGCACTGTCGTTCCTCTGCCCGAGCTTCTGCCGCCGCCGCCGTCGCACCCCTGGTCTTCCTCAACCCGGCCGCTGCATCAACCTGACTCGGACCAGATAACGTCGGCGACCTCCGCTCTTCTCCAGCTCCGGTGAGTCCCCTCCGCCTTACTAGCATAGATCTAGGACAGAGTTCATCTGTGTTCTTCATGTTCATCACTGTTACCGCAAGTTTTCGGTAACCCCTGTAGCCACTGCCCCCGTTGATCCTTAGGCTTGTGTAGAACCACCGCGGTAGATATCTGAGGTTCATTTCTTCTGCAAGAACACCTCTTTTTACTGCATAAGGACTGGGTTCCATCTCAAGAACCTCCCCTGCTTCTGTTTTTTAGGTCTAGAAAACTTTCTCTGCTCCGACTACTTTGATCCAAAAAAGTTACTGTAATATGTGAAATCTGTTTACCACACTTAGTAAAAACTGCAGTCCTTGAATCTTGGCGGCTTATATTTCCGACTTAGAGAAAACACGCGCCGTAGAACTTTCCGGTTTAAAGAGAATCATGCTCTGTAGTATCTTCCGACTTAACCGCAGTAAGCCGTAGACGACCAACTTATCCTGAAAGCCCCGACGGCTTAGATAACCCACCGTATCAATACATACCATTAGTCCCCTTCATAAGCCGTCATTGTAACTTGAATGATAAACTCCGGCTTATAATTAACCCGGACACTTTTCTCTTCCTCGTAGACCACCAACCGTCACCATGCCTCCCAAGGCTCCCATCACTTGCAACTGGATGAAATCCAGCGTCACCGAAGAGACCCTGGCCAACTTCGTTAAGTCCGGATATCTGCCTAAGAAGGAAGTGATGTCCTACCGTGCCCCTGACCCGTCCGAAGAAAGGCCACAGCCGAGAGACGGGGAGGTAGTGATCTTTGCCGACCATATGAGCCGGGGCTTCGCACCGCCCGGCTCAAAATTCTTCCGGGACGTGCTCAACTCCTTTGATCTTCGGCCTCAGGATATAGGACCCAATTCCATATCCAACATCTGCAACTTCCAAGTTTTTTGTGAAGTATATCTTGGAGAAGAGCCGAGTCTGCTGCTCTTCAGAGAGCTGTTCTATTTGAACCGCCAAACCGAGTGCGCAAACGGTCCAAGTCTAGAGTTAGGCGGCATCTCCATCCAACGGCGCAGGGATTGTCTGTTCCCTTACGCAGAACCGCCAAGTCACCCCAAGGACTGGAACATGACTTGGTTCTACTGCCAAGACACGTCCCCGGCTGATGAGAGCCCGCTGCCCGGCTTTCGCCCAACGCGCCTGGAGCCAACTCATCCATTATCCGACAAGCTGACTGCCGCAGAACGCCAGCCTCTGCTTCCAACGATCAACAAGATCAAAGCCCTGCTAGGCAATGGTCTGAACGGAATTGACCTGGTCCGGGTCTGGATCTCATGGCGGGTGATCCCATTGAGCCGCCGCCCCGGCTTAATGTGTGAGTACACCGGGCGAAAGGATGACCCGCAGAGGCACAGTCGCAATGATCTTCCAGAAGACGTTGCTGAAGAAGAGACCAAGGCTCTTTTAAACGAGAGCCTGGCAGACTGTGGAAGAACCGGGCTAGCCCCGTTCTGCAAGACCAATCCAGCCCCAGCGGTAAGCCGCTGACTTTAACCTTTCCATTTTGTTTTACCTGTCATCTTACTAAGAGCTCATTACTGTATTTCTCAGGCTGATGATAAATTCTGGCGGGTCAAGTATGACCACGAGGCGGCCAAGAAGGCCAGGAAGGCGAAGAAAGCCGCCAAGAGAGCCGCCCCTCGCAAAAAGGGAAACAGACCCACTGCTTCGGAGCTGCTGCAATTAAGCGATAGCTCCGAGTCAGAGGTAACCCTTAAATCTTTTAAATTCTTGCAGTATATGTTGTCTGATGCTGTCCGCCTTATCAACACTTGCTTATTGACAGGATGACACCGGCGCCAGTAACCCGGTGGTCGAAGAGGTAACATCACTTTCCTCCGGCTCGGAGCCTTTACCACAGCTGAAAGTCCGAAGGGTAACCCGGAAAGTAAGCTTTTCCCATCGATTAGCTCACCGAGACCCTCAATTTCTTTTGAAGCAGCAGGTTCACGAGAGCCGGCGTCACACCCGGGCCCGCAAGGACACCGACCTCTCCACTGGGTTACCCGACGCAACGAGGAAACGCCGCACTGAGGTTTTTTCTCACCTGTACCCTTTTCATCCGTTGGCGGGTGTCATCCGTCAGCCACTCAACTCTTCTGACTCCAATTACCAGGAGACCTCCCCCTCCTCGGGTGACTCCATGCAGTCAAGTCTGCCGGCCTTCAAGACTGCCCCCGGGTAATAACAATCTCCTTACATCATCTGTCTGTACTTACCCTTTGTATGCCTAACACTTCTGCCTTTTCAGTGCCCAGGCAAAGCTCACCAAAAGAGTAAAGAAGACCAGGTCAGCCGGAGTGCCCGACTTGCCTGAGCCGGAGACGACGGCTCAAGAGCCGCCAGTCGCCTCCACCCCTGAAGCCACCATTCCCATGGATACGGTGCCTGAAGCCCCACCAGCTAATGACCCGGACGCGGTAATTACCCGGACGGAGTTTGTTGAGCCGGGAAGGCCGACCGCGCTGGCCAAATGCTCCGCAAGGGGGGAGTTGCTACAACCCCACCGGGTGAATCTGGATCTCTCCAGCTACACCGACTTAAGTATTGGAGAACTCGTCTTAGGCTATATCAGCCAGGTTCACAAGAGCCGGGACGCCGAGATCGCCATGGTCAACCAGATCCAACACAAATCTGAGGTAACCTTCTGCTGTTCTCTTACTTTCCGCATAGTGATCCTTGCCATTCTAGCCCCCAAGTCTAGGACTTATACTTGAATATGTTGTAGACTTTAGATTCCGGCTTACTGAACTGAGCCGGCCGTACATAGATAGATACGTTCAATATGCATTAGCCCCCAAGTGCCAAGTGTCTTTGCTTGGAAAGCGCTTGGGACTTTATAGAATGACTGTTAATAACCCGGAAATATATGCAGGCTGTTGGCAAGAAATTAGAGTCGGACCTGGCGGATCTCAAGAGCCGGCTGAAGGCACAAGAGATGGAGACCCGGAAGGCAAATGCCAAGTTTGTCTCCAGCATCGCCGCTCAGGAGAAATTGAAGACTGAATTCGACGCTGGGCGGAAGGCCTGGGCTGAGGAGAAAGCTGCACTGGTGACCCGGGCAGAACAGGCGGAGAAGGCCCTCACTGAGAAGACCGCTGAGCTCTCCGGTCTAAAGCGCCAAGTGTCCCAAATGGTAGCTGCCATCTTCGGTAAGTTGCCTCACCGGCTTTCATTCAAGTTGGAATGTTTACATCTCTTAACTCATCCTTATCACCGGGTCATCTGATGTTGTTAAACAGGTTCCAGAAGCGCCAACTTGAACCAGAGCGTGGTCACCAAGTTAAAGGCCGTGTACACCCTGGTGGAACAGCTCTACACCGGGTCACAGCGGGCTTTAGCTGTGGTGGCCCTGTCAAATGAAGTGCCGACTCATCTGGCCGAAGTCCTGCGCCGGCTCGCAGTTCTGCCGCAGCGGATCCAGGAGCTACGACGAGCATCCGCGAGATCCGGAGCAATCGCCGCACTGAGCCGGGCCAAAGCCTTCTTGCCGGAGCTAGACCCGGCAGATATCGCCCTGGGTTACCCCAGCCTGAAAGAAGACGGCTCAGCGTTCGACCAGAAGGACTTCGCGGCTTGTGTGAAGGCTGTGCGCCCGGTGGCCACCATCATCGGGAACGACACCGATTTAACCAAGTATCAGCCGGGATACAACGCGGAGAATCAGAGGATTCCAACCCCTCGCTATGAAGCTATCAATCTGATTCCCCCGGCTCGCCAGCACACCTTCGCCCCGGAGATTAACCCGGCCGGGTTAATTGACGAAGAAGCTCAGTTCGAAGCTCTCAGCGGCATCAACTGGAAGTCGTCGACCTTCGAAGCCTTGGGATCAGCCGAAGCAGAAGATGAGCCGGGGACTTCAACTCAGCAGGCGTCATAAACCGGCTAGCGGCTCACCAAACAACGCCCATCCTTGAAACTTTGAAAGATTTTTGTAATAGAGTAGGTGCAACAATTTATCTCTGCCGTGCCATCGTGCACGTAATGAATGCTGAAATCCTTTGAAGTCATTCTTTTGATGCTCCTCCGGGTCGGAATTATCCCTTTGTCCTTCTCAACCTTAAAAAGTGCCTTTAAATATCTGCATAGAAAGGCAAATTACAAGTCGCAAAGCGGCTTACCGCCCTGAGAATCAGGTGTTTGAGATGGATAACCCGGGATACGAACCAAAAAAGATCGGTCCTTAACTATACTCGAACATAGCTGTGATGACACACTTAACAGCCTGTAAGCATACTTCCGGGTTAAATAACCCGGGTAGCACGGTTGGTACCTTAACTCGAATTTATTTGTCTTGATGACATCCATGATGCTCAACTAACAAGATAAACCAAAATTAAGCCGGCAAGTGAAACCCGGCAGTACATACTTTGACATGATCAAAGCAAGTTTGTGGTAAAATATAAAAACTTAAGGGCTTCCGGTTCGAATACGACCAGAAACTCGGTCCAAAGGGGTTAAGCTAAGATTCGGATACGATCATATAGCCCCCAGTGGGTTTGGCGATGCCAATCAAGAGGGTATCGACAGCTATGTTCTCTTTGGTTCGAATACGACCCATGTTTGAACAGGAAGCCCCCAAGTGATTCTGAAAATTTGTTTAACGACGCTGATTCGAATACGATCCACGTCGGTTCTCAGAGGGGTTACACTATGATTCAAATATGACCAGAGGCAACTTCCCAATGAGCTCGGCACTTTGCCAATCAAATGGGTATCGACAGCTATGTTCTCTTTGGTTCGAATACGACCCATGTGTGAACAGGAAGCCCCCAAGCGACTTTACTGCTTACAGCTAGATTCGAAGATGATCATAAGCCGGATCTTCTGTAAGTCAGCATGTAACAACACACATTTTTGGAAGAGAGCAAAGGACAGAGGTCCTGCTTTATTGCTTTATCATAATATATACATGGCTGAGATAAATATGTACATCACAAGAGTCGGAAGCTCAAGTGTAGTAAGGCCGAAGCTGAGCTATGTTCCACGGCCGACGGGTCTCCTCCTCAGATTTACGTGAGTCCTTATGCTCCCGGATATCAATGAGGTAATATGACCCGTTGTGCAAGTTCTTACTGACCACAAAAGGCCCTTCCCAAGGTGGGGATAACTTGTGTGCATCTGTTTGATCCTGGATGAGCCGGAGCACCAGGTCGCCCTCCTGGAAGACCCGGGATTTGACCCGGCGGCTATGATAACGGCGCAGGTCTTGTTGGTAAATCGCTGAACGGGCGGCTGCCACATCACGCTGTTCGTCCAGCAAGTCCAGAGCATCTTGGCGCGCCTGTTCATTATCCGTCTCAACATAAGCCGCCACACGAGGTGAATCATGACGGATGTCGCTGGGGAGAACTGCTTCTGCTCCATAAACCATGAAGAAAGGCGTGAAGCCTGTAGACCTGTTAGGAGTAGTGTTGATGCTCCATAAAACGGAGGGCAACTCCTCCACCCAACAACCTGGCGTCCGTTGCAAAGGGACCAAGAGCCGGGGTTTAATGCCCTTCAGAATCTCCTGGTTAGCTCTCTCAGCTTGACCATTGGATTGGGGGTGTGCCACTGAAGAGACATCAAGCCGGATATGCTCTCTTTGACAAAACTCCTCCATAGCGCCTTTGGACAGATTAGTGCCATTGTCTGTTATGATGCTGTGTGGAAAGCCGAAGCGGAAGATCACCTTTTTCATAAATTGAACCGCCGTGGCTGCATCACACTTGCTAACTGGCTCAGCTTCCACCCACTTCGTGAATTTGTCCACTGCCACCAAGAGGTGGGTCTTCTTATCCTTGGACCGTTTAAAAGGCCCGACCATATCAAGCCCCCAGACCGCAAAGGGCCAAGTGATCGGGATCATCCTCAATTCCTGAGCCGGCACATGAGCCCGTCGGGAGAACCTTTGGCAGCCATCACATTTACTGACCAAGTCCTCTGCATCAGCGTGAGCCGTCAGCCAATAAAAACCATGACGGAAAGCCTTGGCCACAAGAGATTTTGAACCGGCATGATGGCCACAATCCCCTTCATGGATCTCGCGCAAGATCTCTTGACCTTCCTCAGGGGAGATACAACGCTGGAATGCCCCTGAAACACTGCGATGATGCAACTCGCCATCGATAACAATCATTGACTTAGCCCGCCGGGTTATTTGCCTGGCCAGAATTTCATCCTCAGGCAACTCTCCCCGGGTTATATAAGCCAGATATGGCATTGTCCAGTCTGGTATGATATGAAGAGCCGCCACCAGTCGTGCCTCCGGGTCAGGGATAGCCAAGTCCTCCTCTGTAGGCAACTTAACCGAAGGGTTATATAGGACATCCAGGAAAGTGTTAGGCGGCACCGGCTTTCGCTGAGAGCCGAGCCGGCTTAAAGCATCAGCCGCCTCATTCTTCCTGCGGTCAATGTGCTCCACTTGATATCCCTGAAAGTGCCCGGCAATGGCATCAACCTTGCGGCGATAAGCCGCCATTAGAGGATCCTTAGAATCCCAGGTGCCTGATACTTGTTGAGCCACCAAGTCTGAGTCACCAAAACACCTCAGCCGGCTTAAGCTCATCTCCTTAGCCACCCGAAGACCGTGGAGCAAAGCCTCGTACTCAGCCGCATTATTAGTGCAAGGAAACATCAACCGTAGCACATAATGGAACTTGTCACCTTTAGGGGAAGCCAAGACCACACCAGCCCCCGAGCCCTCCAGCTGCCTGGACCCATCAAAGTGAATAGTCCAATAAGTGTTATCCGGCTTTTGCTCGGGTACTTGTGACTCTGTCCAATCATTGATGAAATCTATCAAGGCCTGAGACTTAACAGCAGTGCGTGGCACATATTTGAGGTCATGAGGTCCAAGTTCTATAGCCCACTTAGCAATTCTCCCTGTAGCCTCTCTGTTCTGGATAATATCACCGAGAGGGGCGGAACTGACCACAGTGATGGGATGACCTTGAAAGTAATGCTTAAGCTTCCGGCTCGCCATAAACACCCCATATACGAGCTTCTGCCAATGCGGATACCGCTGCTTGGACTCAATGAGCACCTCACTGACATAATAAACCGGCCGCTGAACCGGATGCTCCTTACCCGCCTCCTTGCGCTCCACCACAATAGCCACGCTGACGGCTCGTGCGTTTGCCGCTACATACAGTAGCAAGGGCTCCTTATCAACCGGAGCAGCAAGGACGGGGGGCTCTGCCAGTTGCTTTTTCAAATCCTCGAAGGCGGTATTAGCTGCATCATTCCAGACAAAGTTATCAGTTTTCTTCATCAATTGATATAAGGGCATAGCCTTCTCACCCAAACGGCTTATAAACCGGCTTAACGCAGCGATGCGACCCGCCAAACGCTGAACGTCATTTATACATGCCGGCTTAGCTAGAGAAGTGATAGCTTTGATCTTCTCTGGGTTAGCCTCAATGCCCCTGTCAGAAACCAAGAAGCCCAATAGTTTGCCTGCAGGAACACCAAAAACACATTTGGCCGGGTTAAGCATCATCTTATAGACCCGGAGATTGTCGAAGGTTTCCCTTAAGTCATCTATCAGGGTTTCCTCCTTGATGGATTTAACCACAATGTCGTCCACGTAAGCGTGAACATTGCGCCCGATCTGCTTATGAAGGCAATTCTGCACACAACGCTGGTAAGTCGCCTGTGCACACTTGAGTCCAAAGGGCATAGACACATAGCAGAAGGCTCCAAAGGGAGTGATGAACGCCGTCTTCTCCTGGTCCTTAACTGCCATCTTAATCTGATGATACCCGGAATAAGCATCCAAGAAACTTAAGCGTGCACAACCTGCCGTGGCGTCAATGATTTGATCGATACGGGGGAGAGCAAAAGGATCAGCCGGACACGCCTTGTTCAAGTCCGTGTAGTCCACACACATCCGCCAGGTGCCGTTCTTTTTAAGTACGAGCACCGGGTTAGCCAACCACTCTGGGTGAAAAACCTCAACAATGAACCCGGCCGCCAAAAGCCGGGCCACTTCTTCACCAATAGCCTTCCGCCTCTCTTCGTTAAACCGTCGAAGGAACTGTCTGACCGGCTTAAATTTTGGATCCACATTGAGAGTGTGCTCAGCGAGTTCTCTAGGTACACCTGGCATGTCAGAAGGTTTCCATGCAAAGATGTCCCTATTCTCACGGATGAACTCGATGAGCGCGCCTTCCTATTTCGGGTCCAGATTTGCACTGATGCTGAACTGCTGAGACGAGTCACCTGGAACAAAATCAACAAGTTTAGTCTCATCGGCTGATTTAAACTTCATTGCTGGTTCATTCTCCGTGGTTGGCTTTTTCAGAGAGGTCATATCTGTTGGGTCAACATTGTCTTTATAAAATTTCAACTCTTCTGTGGCACAAACAGACTCTGCATAAGCCGCGTCACCTTCCTCACACTCCAGAGCCACTTTCCGGCTGCCGTGAACTGTAATGGTCCCATTGTGACCCGGCATCTTGAGCTGTAAGTACACATAACACGGCCGTGCCATGAACTTGGCGTAAGCCGGCCGTCCGAATATAGCATGGTATGGACTTCTTATCTTGACCACCTCAAAGGTCAACTTCTCCACCCTGTAGTTGTTTTCATCACCAAAAGCCACTTCCAATTCGATCTTGCCGACTGGATAAGCCGACTTACCGGGTACCACACCATGGAAGATAGTATTTGACTGGCTGAGGTTCTTATCAACTAGCCCCATACGACGGAAAGTCTCATAATAGAGGATGTTGATGCTGCTGCCTCCATCCATGAGTACCTTTGTGAACTTATAGCCTCCCACCTGAGGAGCCACTACTAAGGCCAGGTGGCCCGGGTTATCCACCCGGGGAGGGTGATCCTCCCTACTCCACACTATGGGCTGCTCCGACCACCGTAAGTAGCGTGGAACCGCCGGCTCAACAGCATTAACAGCCCTCTTGTGAAGCTTCTCGTCTCGTTTGCACAAACTAGTGGTGAACACGTGATACTGTCCACCGCTAAGTTGCTTCGGGTTGGTCTGATAGCCCCCCTGTTGCTGTTGATGACCCTGACCAGACTGTTGATTGAAGCCCCCTTGACCGTTCTGAGGACCGGAATTTGACCCGCCACCCGGGCCATGAAAGCCGCCAGCGCCGGAGCCGCCTGCGCCTGGGCCGCCGCCCGGGCCATTGTAGTTTTTAAAGGCCTTCATGATAGCACAATCCTTCCACAGATGAGTCGCTGGCTTCTCTCTAGAGCCGTGTCTCGGACAAGGTTCATTCAACAGCTGCTCCAGAGAAGGTCCTGACCCGCCGCCTCGGGGAGGGGGCCTCCCCTTGCGTCGCTGGTTGTTGCCTTGGGTGTTGGCTACGAACTCCAGGCTGCCATCGGCCTTGCGCTTGCCTCCTCCTTGATTCCCCGGGTTAAACTGAGGGCCCTTGCCATTGCCGTTCTTCTTTCCCTTCCCTGTCCTTTCATCATCTGAAGGGGGATCCTTGGTACCATCGGAATCAGCGTATTTGACAAGAGCCGCCATTAGTGTACCCATATCCGTGCAGTCACGTTTAAGCCGCCCAAGCTTCATCTTTAGGGGCACAAAACGACAGTTCTGTTCTAACATCAAGACTGCAGAGCCGGCGTCCATCTTATCTGATGAATGTATGATCTCCTTGACCCGGCGAACCCAATGGGTCGTGGACTCACCCTCCTGCTGCTTACAGTTAGTCAAATCCACAATTGACATAGACTGCCTACAGGTATCCTTGAAGTTTTGAATGAACCGGGCCTTCAGCTCAGTCCAAGACCCAATGGAGTTCGGTGGCAGCCCTTTTAACCACGTGCGGGCAGTTCCATCTAACATCATGGTGAAATATTTGGCCATGGCCGCCTCGCTGACCTCTAGCAGTTCCATAGCCATCTCATAACTCTCAATCCAGGCCGCAGGCTGTAAGTCAGCTGTATAGTTAGGCACCTTCCTAGGGCCCTTGAAATCCTTAGGTAAACGTTCATTACGGATGGCCGGCACCAAACAAGGGACACCCCCGGTCCTGGTAGAAATACCCACATCAACGGACGCCGTTGGATAAGCCGGGGGGGTCTGATAAGCCGTCAATTGCGGCACCTGCTCCGCCTCTTGCCGTGCTTGGTCTGCGGCGTAGAAGGTTCCAACATGAGCCGGGCCATGGCGTCGGACATTACTTGAGCCGGTCGCCGAGACCATGTGCCGGCTGTAGCTCGGGCTCTGGCCTGGGCGAGGAGTTGAGTGGATCCTGTCCCGGCTGTAGGAGTACGCCTCTTGCTGCGCTAGGGCCGTCTGCAGGAGTTCCCTGACCCGGCGGGTTTCCACGGCTGCCGGAGAATTGCCGTCAACGGGAAGAGCCGCCAGTCGTGCTGCCGCAGCTACCATGTTCTCCAGCGGGTTATCGTAATGACCCGGGGGTATTGGCACATACTGAGGCGGGGCAGGGGGCGCCTGGGGAGGCCCCATTACTAGTGGCTGAATAAGGGGTCCCGACCCGGGCGCAATGACCCCTGGTGGGTTACTGGATCCCGCACCCGGCGTGTTGAATAGATTGCGCGGATCGTAAACCGGCGGGAGTCGAGACTGGGCCTTCTGATGCCTCCTTCTCATGACCTCGTTGGCCGCGTTCTGATCCATCGTGAGTTGGAAGGACTGCGCCTGAATCAACTGAGTCCGGGCGTCGAGAGCCGCCCGCTCCGCCGCCAGCCTGATCCCTTCTGCTGCAAGATCCTCTTTTGCTTTCATCAGATCCAATTTTAACTGTGCCACCTCCGCGTCATGCTGGGCTTGATCTGCCGGGTCAACCGTGGCAGTTAACAGGGCCGTCATCTTATCTGTGAGATCCATCAGCACCTGAGCCGGGGAAGGCTCCGGGTTTTCTGATCCGGTAGCGGGGTTCTGAACAGGCTGCGCACCAGCCATAAAAACTCCGACCTGACTTGGCGGCTCAAAAAGGTCCGGAATACTGTTGCCATCGGAATAACTCATGAGCCTGCCATCTTGAAGTTGGTACAACGAGTTTGACTCATCAGCGGCCGACTCGCCGTCAGAGCCGGCGGCCGCCTCATCCCCAGACCCAGATGGATCGGAGGGCCTTCCATGGATGCATCCCACAAAAGCGCGTTTTAAGGCAGGCCGGGCCCGGGCGGGTCGTGCGCGCTGAGCCGTTTCGATGAGATCGGCGCAGAGACCCGGCTCGGGGCCCGGCTCACCAACCTTGCCAATGAAGACATGAATTCCGCCAAAGGGGACCCGGTACCCGTACTCCACTGAGCCGGCGTCGGGGCCCCAGTCCGCGTCGTCGATGTAGAGCCTGCCGCGACGACTCTTGGTCATCCGGCCCACAGCGTATCCCTTGAGCCCTTCGAAGCTGCCCTTCAAGAACTCAAATCCACCGTGCGCTGGCCCCACGGTGGGCGCCAACTGTCGTGGAATTGTCACGGCAGATGTCCTTGGGCTAGGACTTAGTCGTGGAGCCATCGCAACTAGGAAGCTTGAAGGGGTTATGCGGGACAAGGAACACGAGGGTTTATACTGGTTCGGCCCCTTACGGTGAAGGTAAAAGCCTACGTCCAGTTCGAGGTGTTATTGATTAGGGTTACGATCGCCAGGGAGCTAAACAGCTATCCCGGCTCTCGGAGAGATTGTTGTCGCCCCAAACCGCTGCCGGGTCGTCCCTTTATATAGGGAGGCTGACGCCCAGCAGCCCTTAGAGTCCCGGCCGGCTCATAAGAGTGTCCGGCTCGGACTCTAAAACAATACTTGCCTTACACTACAAGTCTACTATAACAATGATTGTAACTACAGGGCTTTAAGCCATATCCGGGTCTCAGCCCATCTCTGGCCCATTATCCTTGAAACTTAGCTCCGGGCTTCTGGTAATGATCCTTGGAGTAACCCGGCCCTCCTGGCGGGTGACCCCCAGGTCTATATCCTCAAACAGTTATCAAACCCGTAGGGTCCCAACGGCTTAATGTTCGAAAGTGACGTTGTATTGATGAGTTAGGTTTGTTCCGGTTGAGAGAACTTGTCTCGTAAGTCCGGATAGATTCACAAAATGAAGGATGGCATTCGAAATGGTCGAGGAGTATAAGATGACTATATTGGAAGCATACTATGGGACAAGTTTAACGGACACCGGAATGGACAATCATGATAAGTTTTGGCGGATTTTTCGGAGTTATACCGCGGAGGTACCCAGAAACCCCCGGGAAAGTTAATGGCCTTTGGGCACATACGTGGACGAGAGGGAGGTGCAACAGAGGAGGCGCTCGCCACCCAAACCCAATGCTACATTGGACGAAGGAGAAAGAGGTGGAGGGCGCCCCCCCTTCCTCAACCTCTCCCTCCTTTCCCCTTTCCCCTCTCCATTGGAAGGAAGGAGGGGGGCCGAATCCTACTAGGAACGGAGTCCTAGTAGGACTACCCCCTCTTGGCGCGCCCCCCTTGGGCCGGCGTCCTCCTCCCCCTCCTTTATATACATGGGCAAGGGGGCACCCCAAAGGACAACAGTTGTTTCTTAGCCGTGTGCGGTGCCCCCCTCCACAGTTTACTCCTCCGGTCATAGCGTCGTAGTGCTTAGGCGAATCCCTGCGCGGATCACATCACCAACATCGTCGCCACGCCGTCGTGCTGACAGAACTCTCCCTCGACCCTCTACTAGATCAAGAGTTCGAGGGACGTCATCGAGCTGAATGTGTGCTGAACACGGAGGTGCCGTACATTCGGTACTTGGATCGGTTGGATCGTGAAGTCATTCGACTACATCAACCACATTAACATAACGCTTCCGCTTTTGGTCTACGAGGGTACGTGGACACACTCTCCCTTCTCGTTGCTATGCATCTCCTAGATAGATCTTGCGTGATTGTAGGTAAATTTTTTGAAATACTGTGTTCCCCAACAGTGGTATCAGAGCCAGGTCTATGCGTAGATGTTATATGCACGAGTAGAACACAAAGAGTTGTGGGCGATAATAGTCATACTGCTTACCAGCATGTCATACGTTGATTCGGCGATATTGTTGGATGAAGCGGCGTGGACCGACATTACGCGTACGCTTACGCGAGACTGGTTCTACCGACATGCTTTGCACATAGGTGGCTGGCGGGTGTTAGTTTCTCCAACTTTAGTTGAATCGAGTGTGGCTACGCTCGGTCCTTGTTGAAGGTTAAAACAACACACTTGACAACAAAATCATTGTGGTTTTGATGCGTAGGTGAGAACGGTTCTTGCTAAGCCTGTAGCAGCCACGTAAAACTTGCAACAACAAAGTAGAGGACATCTAACTTGTTTTTGCAGGGCATGTTGTGATGTGATATGGTCAAGACGTGATTATATATAAATTGTTGTATGAGATGATCATGTTTTGTAAAAGTTATCGGCAACTGGCAGGAGCCTTATGGTTGTCGCTTTATTATATGAAATGCAATCGCCATGTAATTGCTTTAGTTTATCACTAAGCAGTAGCGATAGTCGTAGAAGCAATAGTTGGCGAGACGACAACGATGCTACGATGGAGTTCAAGGTGTCAAGCCGGTGATGATGGAGATCATGACGGTGCTTTCAAGATGGAGATCAAAGGCACAAGATGATGATGGCCATATCATGTCACATATTTTGATTGCATGTGATGTTTATCTTTTATGCATCTTATTTTGCTTCGTACGGCGGTAGCATTATAAGATGATCACTCACTAAATTTCAAGGTATAAGTGTTCTCCCTGAGTATGCACCGTTGCTACAGTTTGTCGTGCCGAGACACCATGTGATGATCGGGTGTGATAAGCTCTATGTTCACATACAACGGGTGCAAGCCAGTTTTGCACGCGCAGAATACTCGGGTTAAACTTGACGAGCCTAGCATATGCAGATATGGCCTCGGAACACTGAGACCGAAAGGTCGAACGTGAATCATATAGTAGATATTATCAACATAGAGATGTTCACCATTGAAAACTACTCCATCTCACGTGATGATCGAACATGGTTTAGTTGATATGGATCACGTGATCATTTAGATGACTAGAGGGATGTCTATCTAAGTGGGAGTTCTTTAGTAATATGATTAATTGAACTTTAATTTATCATGAACTTAGTACCTGATAGTTTTTTGCATATCTATGTTGTCGTAGATCAATGGTCCGTGCTACCGTTCCCTTGACTTTTAATGCGTTCCTAGAGAAAGCTAAGTTGAAAGATGATGGTAGCAATTACACGGACTGAGTCTGTAACTCGAGGATTGTCCTCATTGCTGCACAGAAGAATTACGTCCTGGAAGCACCGCTAGGTGCAAGACCCGCTGCAGGAGCAACTCCGGACGTTATGAACGTCTGGCAGAGCAAAGCTGATGACTACTTGATAGTTCAGTGTGTCATGCTTTACGGCTTAGAATCGGGACTTCAAAGATGTTTTGAACGTCATGGAGCATATGAGATGTTCCAGGAGTTGAAGTTAATATTTCAAGCAAATGCCCGAGTTGAGAGATATGAAGTCTCCAACAAGTTCTATAGCTGCAAGATGGAGGAGAATAGTTCTGTAAGTGAACACATACTCAGAATGTCTGGGTACCATAACCACTTACTCAGCTGGTAGTTAATCTTCCTGATGATAGTGTCATTGACAGAGTTCTTCAATCACTGCCACCAAGCTATAAAGGCTTCGTGATGAACTATAATATGCGAGGGATGGAAAAGACAATTCCCGAGCTCTTCGCGATGCTAAAGGTTGCGGAGGTAGAAATCAAGAAGGAGCATCAAGTGTTGATGGTTAACATGACCACTAGTTTCAAGAAAAAGGGCAAAGGGAAGAAGGGGAACTTCAATAAGAATAGCAAGCAAGTTGCTGCTCCCGGGAAGAAGCCCAAGTCTGGACCTAAGCCTGAAACTGAGTGCTTCTACTGCAAAGGGACTGGTCACTAGAAGCGGAACCGCCCCAAGTATTTGGCTGATAAGAAGGATGGCAAAGTGAAAGGTATATTTGATATACATGTTATTGATGTGTACCTTACTAATGCTCGTAGTAGCGCCTGGGTATTTGATACTGGTTCTGTTGCTCATATTTGCAACTCGAAACATGGGCTATAGATTAAACGAAGATTGGCTAAGGACGAGGTGATGATGCGCGTGGGAAATGGTTCCAAAGTCGATGTCATCGCCGTTGGCACGCTACGTCTACATCTACCGTCGGGATTAGTTTTAGACCTGAATAATTGTTTTTTGATGCCAGCGTTGAGCATGAACATTATATCTGGATCTTGTTTAATGCGAGACGGTTATTCATTTAAATCAGAAAATAATAGTTGTTCTATTTATATGAGTAATATCTTTTATGGTCATGCACCCTTGATGAGTGGTCTGTTTTTATTGAATCTCGTTGTAGTGATATACATATTCATAATATTTAAGCTAAAAGACGCAAAGTTAACAATGATAGTGCAACTTATTTGTGGCACTGCCGTTTAGGTCATATTGGTGTAAAGCGCATGCAGAAACTCCATGCTGATGGGCTTTTGGAATCACTTGATGCTTGCGAACCATGCCTCATGGGCAAGATGACTAAGACTCCGTTCTCCGAAACAATGGAGCGAGCAACTGACTTATTGGAAATAATACATACTGATGTACGCGGTCCGATGAGTGTTGAGGCTTGCGGCGGGTATCGTTATTTTCTAACCTTCACAGATGATTTGAGCAGATATTGGTATATCTACTTGATGAAACATAAGTCTGAAACATTTGAAAAGTTCAAAGAATTTCAGAGTGAAGTGGAAAATCATTGTAACAAGAAAATAAAGTTTTTACGATCTGATCGTGGAGGTGAGTATTTGAGTTATGAGTTTGTTCTTCATTTGAAACAATGTGGAATAGTTTCACAACTCACGCCACCTGGAACACCACAGCGTAATGGTATGTCTGAACGTCGTAACCGTACTTTATTAGATATGGTGCGATCTATGATGTCTCTTACTGATTTACCGCTATCGTTTTGGGGTTATGCTTTAGAGATGGCTGCATTCACATTAAATAGGGCACCATCTAAATCAGTTGAGACGACACCATATGAACTGTGGTTTGGCAAGAAAAGGTGTCGTTTCTTAAAGTTTGGGGCTGCGATGCTTATGTGAAAAAGCTTCAACCTGATAAGCTCGAATCCAAATCGGAGAAATGTGTCTTCATAGGATACCCAAAGGAGACTGTTGGGTACACCTTCTATCACAGATCCGAAGGCAAGATATTCGTTGCTAAGAATGGATCCTTTCTAGAGAAGGAGTTTCTCTCGAAAGAAGTGAGTGGGAGGAAAGTAGAACTTGATGAGGTAATTGTATCTTTTCCTGAATTGGAAAGTAGTTCATCACAGAAATCAGTTCCAGTGATTACTACACCAATTAGTGAGGACTGACATGAAGCGAATCATGAGGGAACGTTTTGTGCCTGCTTATTACACTCGCCAGCTTCATAGTAGACTGCGTCGTCTAGTGCAAGGTACAAAATCAGTTGATGAGTACTACAAAGAGATGCAAGTTTTGATGATTCGTACAGCTGTGCGTGAGTCTGCGGAGGCGACCATGGTACGTTTCTTTGATAGGTTAGAAGAAAAGATTCGTGACCGTGTTGATTTAATGCAATATAATGATATTCATGAGTTGCTTCATCAAGCGGAGCGTGCTGAACGTTGGGTATTGGAGAAGCAAGCTTCAGAGACTCGTCCAACTTACAACAATGGGCGACGTGGTTCTTCTCCTATTGATGGTGGGTTTAGTGCTAAACCGACTCCTTCTTATAAGTCGGGAAGCATTGAATAGAGCAAAGTGGTGGCTGCGCCAAAAGAGGTCTCTCAGGTTTCATCTAATGCGACTTCATCTCATCATCGTAATATTATTTGCCACAAGTGTGGAGGACGCGGACACATGAAGCATGAATGTTCCAATCAACGAAGGGTTCTACTTGTTGATGCAGAATATATTTCAGAATCTGAAGATGAGATGCCTAAGTTAGAGGATGGAATCGAAAGAGGTCATGGTGATACCATACTATATTATCCTCAAGATGATCCTGATATCGAGAGTTTGCTAGCACATAAGGTCCAGCGAGATGACAAGGTCATTTTTGAACCAGGACAACGACGGAGTATTTTTCAAACTGCATGTACCATCAAGGGAGAAGTGTGCAAACTGATAATTGATGGCGGCAGTGCTAGCAACATGATTAGCAAGGATGTGGTGGAGTCTCTTTCTTTGCCAACTTGGGAGCACCCAAAACCATACTATATCAAGTGGATCAATGATGTGGGCAAAGTGAAGGTAACTCACAGGGTGAAGGTTCCTTTTTCTGTTGATGGCTATGTTGATAAGGTGGAGTGCGACGTTATGCCACTACATGTTTGTCACCTTATTTTGGGGCATCCTTGGCAGCATGATGTTAACGCACTTCATCACGGGCGAACAAACAGGTACACTTTTATGCATAAGGTTGAGTTCTATGCTATTCTTCCTAAGGTTACACAGAATATAAAGTGTACTGTAGAGATGTTTAAGAAGAAATCTGCAAGGCCTAAGTCGAAACCGAGGACGGTTTCCTTTTAAGGGAGAGAGGATGATGTGACACTGCCTATGAAGACAAATGTTTCATTGCCGGAGAAGTATGTCGTACCAGCTAAACGCACTGGAAAAAGAAATCAATTTGTTATTATCGATTCAATACATAAACAAAGTCTGGCCATGACGCACATAGCTCCGGAGATACAGGTATTACAGATTGGCACGATGGCGTTTCAAATTGTACAGCTGAAGGAAGTGAAGCCCACTTTCCGAACCCCATGCAATCATGATACGGAGGGGAAGATGAAGTTAAGGACTCAGGAGGATGCATGCGTTTTCCTTCTTAGTCCTGGTTCGTTTCCTTTTCAGTAAGTACTAGTCCGTTTTGTCTTTTGTGATCAACTTGCCGGATAATTAAATTAGTTAAGATGTGATTAGGAAGATAGGAGAGAGAGTCCGTGTAGTATTTTTCTTGTTTAAGTCGGTTTTGCCTGGTCGTTTTTCACGCTTACATAAAAGGCCGGCTTCGGCCGTGTGCGGGATAGCTTTTGTTTGACGTTATTTTTCAGAGATGAACAGATCGGGAACTCGGGGTGTCTTCGAGCCGCCGTTTGATATTTGTTGAATAGCTCTTGAGGCTTTGTGATTTTGGTGTGAGATTGATTCTAGAAATTCAATTTCCGCTGGTCCGCTGAAGATCGTCCACGTACTTCTTTTTTTGGTGTGCGTGTTGTTTCCGTGGTGATTGCATCTACAAGGTCGCGAGCGCCACGTCGTTTCAGGTGACACTGTACCGTGAAAGATTGATAAAATTATTCGCGCCATCGTTTTTCTGTTGAAGGTCGCATCAAACAGGAGAGGCAGACGACGAGGTTTAAGACATGTGGGGCAAAGGGATTTTAGTTTGACGACTATGAGGCGTGGTGTACGGGTTCATTCCCGGAAAAGCGAGGGGCTTTCCGTAAAAAGGTACGACACCACGGGCCGCACGACAACGCTCTAGCTTAGCCGGGGACCATTTACGGGACGATAGATGTCACGTATTCGCATATACAAGTGTTGCATTGTAGTGCTTCTCAAGTTTGAGGACATTTTCGTTATGCGCCAGGGAGTTCAAGGACAATCTATGTAATTTTCCCAGCTTTGCGTTGTTGCAGCCATCACCTCCCGCTGCGTGTCTTCCACTACACGTCTGTTGAGCTCCTACGTCAGCTGATATTTTCTTTTTGAGTTACCCTACGTCACCTGATTGACGTCACCCCATCTCGTCGCTGCCTTGCTCGACAAGCTCAAATTAAAAGGAAACACCAGATAAGCTCAATTTTTAAAAGAAGTGGCCCGTAGAGCGGGCCCTAGAAATAAGGGACCCGATCGAACGGTCGCGAGCTTGAGGGCATGGCCTTCTAGAAGTCAAGTTCAGGCCTCCGCATCATCCGCGTCCGTACGCACCAAGACCATGGCGCCGCATCGCGTTGGGTGCCGACTGGGCGGTGGGCCGAGGGCCGAATGAAGCAGGACACAGCTGGAATATTCTGCTAGAACAAGTACACCAACTTAACGAACAAACCTGCCAAGTACCAAACCCTCCCGGCCGCGAAGCCATCTACCTTCATGCGCGCGTCGCAAGACGCCTCTCTGCAACGCACGCACCGTCAATGGATCTCCCCGGCGCCGGCAGCGCCTACCTCCCTGCTCCTCCCCCTGGCCTCCGCGCGCTCGCCGTCTCGGCGGACGCCGTCAGGCTTAGCTCCATAGCCGCCAACCTCCGGGAGCGATGGCACTACGAAGGTATACGTTGCTTGCTACGTACTGCATCGTGCGTGCAGCGTTTGCTAAGCGCCGGCCGATCGCCTTCCCACCGTGCAACGGTGCAAGCTTATTGTCTACGCTGTGGTAGTGTGGTTGTGAACATGCTAGCTGTTTGCTTGTTTGCAGTGACGGCTTGCATTGATCAGGCGGCGGCCATGGCGGAGCTCCGCGCGGGGAACAAGTTCGAGGTCGTGCTGGTCGACATGCACTCCCTAGGCTGCGGCGCGCCAGCCATTGAGCTCTTGGAATGTGCCGTCGGCGGGATGCACGTTGAGACATATGGTAACTATATATTGGATCTTGTGCCTAGTTATGTCTATGGTGTTCTATTTTATCTAGCGATGGAGAGATGACGGTTTTGTTGACAACCTTACGAGGAGGATTAGTTTGATCTAAATACGTACATAGTGAAAATCATAGTGGTATGCTGCAAGTTTAATTCTTCTTTGAAGTTCGTAACTTTGACCCAAGTACTTGCACTATAAAAAGATAATCATGTTTGCTTCAACTTACTTAATTAAGTCTACCGTAATAGCAAGATGGATAACCATCGATGAGATTCGCGTTCATGCATGTGGTAACTGGGTCTTGTGCTTAGTTAAGCCTACCGTACGTGTTCCGTTTAATCTAGCCATGGAGCGATAACGGTTTTGAGGTTAAGTTTATTTAAGCAAGTAGACGATCGATTTAGAGCTATGTTACCAGATTCTTCTTTGAAGTATATAGGAGAAGTTTTTTTTTTCATTTTGAAAGCATCGACATACCACTAGCTGCGCTGCTTTGGCATTAACAAAAGAGAACTAGAATTCCAATTTCCGATGAAATCACTATGTTACATACTCCCTCTGTAAACTAATGTAAGAGTATTTAGATTACTAAAGTAGTGATCTAAACGCTCTTATATTAGTTTACGGAGGGAGTATAACACAAAAGGCCCAACTAAAAAACTCTCATACATCAATGAATCTCACTTCAAGCATTTAGACCAACCGTGTCTCGTAGATTGATAAATTTACTTGCAACCTACTTTCTGGGTGCCCTTTTATTAATTTGCATTGGTAAAAGAATATAATACCACATGTGATAAAATATGTTTGAACCATGAAGTTAGAGTTTGTGTATTACTGTCTGAAATAATTAGTACTCCCTTCGCTCCGAATTATAAGGTGTTCTAACTTTTTTTTTGAATTGGATGTGTATAGATGTGTTTTACTGTGTTCGTTCATTCATTTCAGTCTGTATGTAGTGAATATTGAAATATCCAACACGTCTTACAATTCGGAATGGAGGGTGATAACACATACTTTGTTCCAATAGAGTATTTCATATCACGTAGCATGCATCAATATCTTTTACTTGGATGAACGCTATGACTTTGTCTTCAGCCAGGTGCAGATGGTGCTCTAGCAAACGTGTAGTGGAACTTATATAACTAACTTTGACTCTCACACGTGAAAGTGTTTTCAGATTGGTCGGGTGACAATACTGTCACTCGATTTTTCATGAGAAATAATTTCATAATATCATAAGTTTATATTTCCATTATTTTTCTACATGAAAATAGCCGTGATAGTCACATATTGGACATTTTGCTTGTGTACAAAACACCATCTATTTACGCATATGGGAACTATAAGGTTGGTTCAAAATAGACACCAATATCATTGTGATTCATGCAACAAATGTTCCACTCTTCATTAATTTATTTATACTGACATTTCCCGTTTCACGGTATTTAGCAATATCAGAAAGTGGCCATCGCTTTGGACCCTTGGTGATGGAGGATCTCGATGTCTTAAAGAAGCACAACGACAATGAAGCATCAAATGGATCTAAGTCACTGGAGGCCACTCAGAATGGTCCATGCAACAGCTCACCCTAGTGCTATGAAACTTAAGTTTGCTACCATATTCTTTGTCCCATTTTATTTTTTATTTTTTAAGACAAATATTTAATACAGTAGGTTTTGGCATAAATCTGAGCACACAAATACTTTTTAGTGCTATGAAATTTTATTTTATTACAAAAGTTGTTCGTATTCCACCAATTTATCTATTTCCCTTGACACATTATAAAACATTTGTACATGTGTCATTTCCATGGTATCGTTAAATATCTATAGAACTTGATAGAGTATTATAGGTCTAGCAAACAACTCGGCATAGATGTGCGGAGTTCAAGACTATAGAGTTTAGGTCCAAGTTATTAGGTATTTTCATCTTCTTGAACAGTGGGGACTCAAATCCATCATCTTCACGAAGTCTTCACTCGAATATTTAATTATTTATGCTCAGGAATATGGCTTTGGTCAAGTTCCTCTTAAGTATCTTCGCTACTTCTTATCATCTTAACACTTTCAACCGGATTAGATTCTGGTTTTCCTGCAAATTTGGCAAGGATAACAGTTTGACTCTTGACTATTTTTCCATCTGGGCTTCCATATTGCGGGTTTTCTCTTGAAGTGTCCATACGTCATTGTTTAGTCCAGTAATTTTCACGTTCATTTCACCAAGTAAATTACCGTGAGACTTCAAGATACCGGTAAAGGTTTTATTTTGCTCGGTTTGAGCGGTCATGAAAGTGTTGAGGGTTTCCTCACATGAAGGCCTATCACCAGTGCTCGACCCATTATAGTTGTTTGATTCTCCTTGGCTGGTAGGATATGGTGGCTTAGGAAAATTTGGAGCATAATTTTATTTTATTTGTGAATTGAAATTATAATTATTACGAGCAATAAAATTGACATCAGCATCAATATTAGTAACAACGCTAACAATTACTGCACCTTTACCTTTAATAACACCAATTAACTCGTTTTCTTCATTTTTTTTCTTTGGTGATGGACTTTACCTTTTAGTGGTTGGCCTTTCAATATGCCATTGGGCATTGATCTCTTGCATATCATCAAGCAACTTTTTTGCTTCATCAATTGGTCTTTCTATAATAGTTCCTCTTGCAGCAGTGTCTAACATAGTTTTCGACATGAGATTAGGAGCATTTTATAAAATAAATGAAGGATTAACCATTCCTCCATCACATGGTTTGGACAATTTCTAGTTGCCTCTTCCATACCATTCTATGCAAACGTTAGTGGCTCGTGGTCTTCCTGCTTAAAACCAGTGATCGATATTGGAACGTAATTGCATTATTTTTGTTGGTGGCAAAACTTTGTCATAGATGCTGCAACATACGTTCCAAGAGGTGATGGTTCCTCTAGGTAAGGATTTAAGCCATTCCTTAGCTTTTCCTCTCAAGGAGAAAGGAATATACACAACTTTAAAGTGCCAGGTGCATAGTCGTTTATATGCGTCATATCACATAATGATAATTATGTGAAAAAATGTGTAAGTGGATACCAACGTCCTTGGATGTTTGTTTTCTTAGAAATGGAGGAAGACCCCCGGCCTCTGCATCTGGACGATGCATGCAGCCACTACGTCCTTGGATGTGGGACCTCTAATTTGGCCTTTTGAACCATCGTGACAAGGTGAGATTTGATCTTGAAGTGCTCGGCTATAACACTGGGTAGCGCAATAGGTGGATGCATAAAGTTTCCATTGGGAGCTGTAAACTCCACAAGTTTCTTAGCCATGATAATTTTCTTGGGTTTTGATAACTTGCGAGTGAAACAAACTAAAGAAAAAAAACAAAACTAAAATGATACCTCTAGTCACCTTGCTAGGGTAGCAAAGATGCTTCCGCAGCAACTGCACCAGTTGATCTGGTTTTTGATATAGATAGTCCCTACCTTTTCCCCCAAGGGTGACCATGTGTATCGAACCCATAGGAAGTAACGCTAGTAGAAAAGGAATCAAACAAGCTATTGTTGTTGTTAGAAATTCCAGTTTCCTGGATCGAAATCGCATGATTTTTAGATAGAAAAATAATGGCACGGAAAATGTCTAGGGCATCGAGACTTTATTTATAACCTTATACTTGCACTCAGGATCCTATCTTGATTTCCAACATGGTCCTCGTAGAGACCTCTATCATGTGTTCTCAATGTGTAGATATGGGGGATGCATCCAAATAACGTCACTAGTAATCATCAACCCGCATTGTGAGTCTATTGTCCAATCAACACCCTTACTGTTGAGTGGGGTTACCTCAGTTATTAAGAATTTCTCCAGATGAACTCACTGGGAATTTAATGACTGCATCTCATGGTCCCCGAGGAGTTTCTTTGGGCCACCGTACTAATCCTTATTGTCACTGACTTTCAGTATACCCTTCCATGCATCTGTGCACTTTACCTCCTCCTCGATCCATCTACAGGATCCCGAGTACCTGCGGGGCCTCAGAACGAGAAAGAGATAATAGACAAATATGTTACGGTAACACATACGAATAATGTTCAATTAAGCAAAGTTAATACTAAAATTTTTGTGCACAAGTGCATAGGGATGCAATGCTATGCCTCAGCCCATACATCACAATCAGATCACACATGGAAAAAGTTGATTGATGAATGATTGATAAAGGACATACATTGTCGTAGTATGTGATGTATCGATTACGAGCATGGCAAACTATAGGGTGAATGTCTACGAAGATGGAAATGGCAAACTCTTGGGAATGGTTCTTCGCGAAGATGGTAATTCTGGTGATTTGGTGACTCTTTGTTGCTCTCCATTGCGAATGGCACCTCGGGCCTTTTATAAAGTGTACTTGTGTTGATGTCACAGAGCTTTTAGAGGGTAGTACGAGCGCTGATACGAGCACGTCTGCTCGTACCAAACGACGTCTTCTCCTCTGTTTCCTCTGTTGCGCCTCTAGTTGATTTGGCTTGATCTCCACACTTCATATTTCCATATATAGCTTCATTTCCTTCCCTCAAATTATTCATTTCATGTGCAAACAAATAACTAGAGGGATTTGCAATCTTTTTCATTTATTAGTAATTAGTGTTAGTGATAAGATCAAAGTTTTTCTTGGAATGTTTGGGATTATCTGGTTTAAGCAATGGTGGAATGAGTGTCAAAATACACTC
The DNA here is from genome assembly GCF_018294505.1 of Triticum aestivum. NCBI lineage: Eukaryota > Viridiplantae > Streptophyta > Magnoliopsida > Poales > Poaceae > Triticum > Triticum aestivum. The sequence continues at coordinate 479,030,841 of NC_057796.1, forward strand.
ATCACCCTGCAGGTTGGGAAATAAGTGGATATGACACAGAACACCTCTTGGTCTGATCAATAATTAAGAACGATATGTGGACACTCTTGATAATTGTACATACTTTATTATTATTTTTTTAGAAAAGGAGGATGACCCCCGGCCTCTGCATCTGGGCGATGCATACGGCCACTTTATTAATTATTATAACAAGACCTTACAAAGCCATACAACATCAAGACTAAAGCCACCGTCTAAGCAACAACTGTCGCTACACCTATCCAATTGATCAAGGGACGCAGATAGTCTGGGCCTAATACCAAACAGACATCACAGCCAAACCTAAACATCTAAGACCTGAGACCCCAACCAGGACGCCTGCCGGGTATGAGGCACCTACCAGTCCGGCGCACTCCTCAACCAGGACGCCTGCCGAGTACGAGGCCGCCACAGCCACCTGCCACCAATCCATCTCCAGAGCTGTACTGTTGCATGCACCGTGCTAGGTCTCTCTGCCATCGATGCCACCACGACGCCCGACAGCGTCGTCCTCCTGTGCTAGTCCATCCTCCCACAGCGAACTCCGAATCTGCACTGCGCCACGCCGTCAAGATCCGTCGCCATTAGTGTGTAGGATGAAGCACCGCTCCACCAAAGAATCCGTCCTCTGGTCCCTCGATCACGTGTGTACCTCCTAGAATGACGCCCCCAAGGGAGGAACGACACCAGAGCGCCGCCGTCATCCGATCTAGGGTTTCCCCCGGAGGTAGCAGAGAGTGGCCTTGAACTTCTCCACGGCGATGCCTTCAAGAAGGGATTGACGCAGATAGCGCCGCCACCGCCGGCCTTAGCAGAAGCCGAAGGTAAGTTTTCACCCATATCAGTTCGAAGGGATCCAACTCTCATGCACGGGCCGCCGTCACCACCAGCACCACCAGGCAAACCCTGGAGTACCGGCAGGTCAGCGAGCCGCTGGCACCACCGCATCCAGATCGCCGGCCACGCCGGGCCGCCGCCATCCCCCGCGCTGTCCGGGTCAGAGCCGGAGCCGCCGACCGCTCACAGGGACCGCCGCCGACTGCACACGCCGGAGCACCGCCGAGAGCCCAGCGCCCGCCACCGCTTGCCGAAGCCAACCGTCGCCCGAGCACTGGCACCACCGTGGAGCCATCAGATCGGGGAGGAAGACGTCGCACGCCGACCACCCTCGCGGACCCCGCCGCACGCCCGAGCGCCGGCGCCACCGCGGCGCCATCAGATCGGGAGGAAGAGGAGCCTGTGCCTCACCACCCTGCGCAGACCACGCCGCCGCCATCGCCACCAAAGGAGAGCCCCGCAGATACGCCGGCGGCCCGACCTGCCGCCGAGCCGAGCGCCGCCGCGAGGGCCGGCCGTCCCGCGCCGCCCAGGAGCCTCGCGAGGAGGGAGGTAGCCCTGCCGCCGCCGACGCATGCGCGGGCTTTGCCCGGCGGCGGCGAGGGAGAGGGAAGGCGAAGGAGGGGAGCTAGCGGCGGCGATCTAGGGTTCCGCCCGGGCCGCTCGCGGGAGCGGCACGGGGGACAGGGGGGTACGGGGTTAGACGGGGGGACGGGGTTAGACGGGGGGGCATGCTAGCAATATGCAACAATCATGATTTTCCCGCATACGAACACCTTTATTGAGCGAACCTTAAGCTCCCGCATACAATCCCCGTTGTTTCGTGATACATTACTGTTGGGAATCATTGCATGGAAAACAAACAAAATTCTACGCACACGCAATGATCTATCCATGGAGATGCATAGCAACGAGGGGGAGAGTGTGTCTACGTACCCTCGTAGACCAAGCGGAAGCATTTTACAACGCGGTTGATGTAGTCGAACTTTCTTCGCGATCACCGATCAAGTACCGAACGTACAACACCTCCGAGTTCTGCACACATTCAGCTCGGTGACGTCCCTCCCCTTCTTGATCCAGCAAGACGTCGAGGTAGTAGATGAGTTCCGTCAGCACGACGGCGTGGTGATGGTGAAGTGATCTCTGCAGGGATTCGCCTAAGCACTACAAAAATATGACCGGGGGAGTAAACGGTGGAGGGGGCACCGCACAAGGCTAAGCAATTGTCTGGTGTGTGCTAGCCCCCCCCCCCACATATATAGGTGGGAGGGGGAGGGGTGAGGCCAGGAGGCGCCCCAAGTAGGACCGGATCCTACTTGGGCTCCTCCCAAGCCGCGCCCCCTACCATATATATCGGAGGGGGAAGGAAAGCGGGGGGAGGGGAAGGAAGGGGGAATCCTATTCCCTTTCTTTCCTTTCCTCCTTCCCCTTTCCTTCTCCACCTTGGCCGGCCCATCTGGGGGGCTCACCAGCCCCTTGTGGCTGGTGTGTGTCCCCTCTTGGCCCATAAGGCCCATATCTTTTGCCGGGGGTGCCCGGAACCCCTTCCGATGACCCGATATGTACCGGTACCCTCCGGAACACTTCCGGTGTCCGACTACCATCGTCCTATATATCAATCTTTACCTCTCGACCATTTCGAGACTCCTCGTCATGTACGTGATCTCATCCGGGACTCCGGACAACATTTGGTCACCAAATCACATAACTCATATAATATTATATCGTCATCGAACGTTAAGCGTGCGGACCCTACGGATTCGAGAACTATGTAGACATGACCAAGACACCTCTCCGGTCAATAACCAATAGCGGAACCTGGATACTCATATTGGCTCCTACATATTTTACGAAGATAATTATTGGTCGAACCGTTATGACAACATACGTAATTCCCTTTGTCCATCGGTACGTTAATTGCCCGAGATTCGATCGTCGGTATCTTCATACCTAGTTCAATCTTGTTACCGGCAAGTCTCCTTACTCGTTCCGTAATACATCATCTCGTGACTAACTCATTAGTCGTTTGCTTGCAAGCTTATGATGTGTATTACCGAGAGGGCCCAGAGATACCTCTCCGATACTCGGAGTGACAAATCCTAATCTTGATCTATGCCAACTCAACAGACACCTTCGGAGATACCTGTAGAGCATCTTTATAACCACCTAGTTATGTTGTGACATTTGATAGCACACAAGGCATTCCTCCGGTATCCGGGAGTTGCATAATCTCATAGTCGAAGGAATATGTATTTGACATGAAGAAAGCAATAGCAATAAAACTAAACGATCATTATGCTAAGCTAACGGATGGGTCTTGTCTTTTTTGCGGGGTAACGGATGGGTCTTGTCCATCACATCATTCTCCTAATGATGTGATCCCGTTATCAAATGACAACACATGTCCATGGTTAGGAAACCTTAACCATCTTTGATCAACGAGCTAGTCTAGTAGAGGCTTATTAGGGACATGGTGTTTGTTTATGTATTCACACATGTATTAAGGTTTCCGATCAATACAATTCTAGCATGAATAATAAACCTTTTATCATGAATAAGGAAATATAAAATAATAACTTTATTATTGCCTCTAGGACATATTTCCTTCATTTACAAAATCCGAGATGAAACTTTTATTAGTATCCTCACGTTCAACACCTTGATCACTATACGTGTTATCTTCGTTGTCGGTTTTGTTCACTTTACTCATTTGCATATTTCAATATCCATGTGATCTCAATTACATGTGTCTGGCCAGACGATGATGATGCAGTAATATCAAGTGGGTCTATACAGTATCTCTTCAGCGAGAGAGGAGAAAATCCCACCCTTGAACTATCGATGTCGAGACATACTTTTTTGGTATACCCGTAAGTTACTTTTATTGTCACCCAGTTACAGTGTGACGTTTGATAACCCCAAAATAACCATCTGGTATGTTGGTATATGACATCTAATGGTCTAAGGATGTGAGTAAACGTTAATATATTATATGAAATACGGACAACATAATGACAATGTGATCTCGCAGCAATTAATAAGTTGGGTCTATTCAACACCATTGTTCCGATAACAATGTGTTCTAATTATTGATGGCATCCTTGTTGCTTTAACAATGCCCATGATCAGGAAAACAAGATCATCATCAACATATGAGCTAGTCTTAGAGGTATGCTTAGGTATCCACTTGGTGTTTATGTTTTCACACATGCAGTTGAGTTTTCCTCCGAATGTCATGATCAACAACCCATGCAATTATAGCACAGAATAAAACTTAATTATGAATATGAAAAATATAATGATAAATTTATCATTGCCTTTGGGGAATATTTCCAATACTCACTTGCAGTGTCCTCCTTGTTGACGGCGTCGACTAGTAGTCGTCCTGCACTACCTGATTTCATGGCGCCGTCATCCCCAGGACCACCACCACGACATCCTCCTGTGGACCCGGCGGGTGAACAATGTGAGACATGTATGCCTTCTCTGCACCGGATCCCCTCCCCCCCCCCCCCCCCCCCCGCTTCTGATCATCCGCGCCTTCTCCTCCTTTGCCGTAGCCAACACAATCTCCAATTATTCCTCGTAGAGCATCGCTCGGTTCAGAAACCAGCTACAGGAGCATGGCGAGCTTCTCCGCATTGCGGCCCGCCACCTGATTTTTTTTCGCGAATACGCAAAGCTTGCGTATCATTCGTTGATAGGTAGAAGAGAAATACAGAGACATACAAGAGAAGAAGAGAGAAGCACTACACAAGGTGTGGGAAAAACAAAGAAGGATACAACACAGCACCAAACTCTTCTAGCTCAAACTCCAGCCGACAAGGCAAAGAGGCGAGATACAAGGTATCAAGGCCGCGTCGCGACCAACGCCAGGCACCATCATCACACAACCACTACTTCACGGCGGACCGGATCAATGTACCTCCCACCTATGCGCCTAGAAGATCGGCAAGTGGGGTGCAGGACCTGGCCGGACTAGAAGGAGAAGCCATGGAGAGAGCGCCGTCGAGGCCGTACATTGCGCCCCGGATACCCATGCCAAGAGGAGCAGCCCGGACCAGCAAAGCATCCAAAATCTTCGGATCCAACACCAAACACACCACGAGCAACAAGACCGCGCCTTCATGAAGGACACGACGCCGAGACGCCGCCGCTGTCCGATCTAGTGAACCAGATCTAGGGTTTCCCCTGATACTCGCGTAGGGGCACGGAGAAGAGGCCATGGTGGCACCTCCAAGAAAAGAACGGCACCCGCAAGTGTCGCTGCCGCCAGCATCGGTGAGCCAAGCAAGGCTTTCGCCCTGGCCAAAGTCCGCACAATCCCAAGCGCTACTGTATCCGGATTCGAAGACGCAGACACCAAAGTAGGCCAAGATCACACCACCGGAAGAAGAGCCGCACCCATCGCCGGGGAAATTGACAACGGGCACCGCTGGACGCTCCACCACAGACAGACCACAGGACAGATCGAGCCAGGGAAGGCTTGAATCCATCGCCAACAGCACCACAACCAGCCCGAGAGGAAGAGGCATGGCTGGGACGAGGCTCCGCCGTCGGGAGCACGCCGGACAGCCGGAGGCCAGGAGTCAACGGCCCCACCATGGCCGGCCAAAGAGGAGGCACGGCCGGGAAAGGCCCTGCCGCCGGGAAGACGCCGGACGACCAGGGCCAGGGGGTTGGGTGGCTGCCCGAGGTGGAGCTCATGGGAGGGGGGAGGGGGACGCACGGCACCGGGCGACGTCGGTGACCATGGCGGGGAGGTACCACGGCGGCGCCGCCAGATCCACCACCGGGGAGGGACCAGGAGGCGTGGAGGGGGAGGGGCGCCACCGGATCCGCCACCAGGAGGCGTGGAGGGGGAGGGCCGCGGGAGAGGCGCCGACGGACCGCAGGAGGCGGGCCGCCCGCCGTTGGGGCTAGCGCGAGAGAGCCGCGGCACGGGGTGAGACCCCGCCGCCGCCGCCACTTTGCGGGCTTCGCCCGGTGGTGGCCTCCGGCGGCGGCGAGGGGAGTCGCTGGAGGAGGGGGGGCCGGCGGCGGCGAGATTGGGGCCTGCCGCCCGTGTCGCCTAGGTAGGTGACGCCGGGGCCGAGCGGGGACGCGGTGTCCTCACCTGAATATGGATCTCGGCCAGTGTCGGAGTGACCTCCGTCGTCGCGACTTGCTAGGTTAGGCATTTCAGAGAGCAGGATGGGGAGACGACGGGATTTAAGACGTGTGGGGCGAAGTTATTTTAGTTTGATGCCTACGAATTGCGGGGCATGGGTACATTCCTGGAAGAGCGAGGGGTCTTTCCACAAAAAGGTGACACCACGGGGCGGCACGACAGTGCTCTACTTTAGCCGGGACCATAGATAGAACTGTAGATGTCACGTATTCGCATGTACAAGTACCGCACTGCAGTGTTTCTCAAGTTCGAGGACATTTTCATTATGCGCCAGGGAGTTCAAGGACAATCTATGTAATTTTGTCCCACCTTTGGGTTGTTGCAGCTATCACGTCCCGCTGCGTGAGTGCCTCTCATCCCTGCCACGTCTATTGAGCTCCAACGTGAGCAGATATTTCCTTTTTGAGTTACCCTACGTCACCTGATTGACGTCACCCATCTCGTCGCTGCCTTGCTCGACAAGCTCAAATTAAAAGGAAACACCAGATAAGCTCAATTTTAAAAAAGAAGTGGCCCGTAGAATGGGCCCTAAAACTAAGGGACCTGAACGGTCGCGAGCTTGAGGGCATGGCCCTTTTACGTACAACGGCAAAAAAACCGAATTTCTTCTAGAAGTCAAGTTCAGGCCTCCGCATCATCCGCGTCCGTAGGCACCAACAACCCCACGGCGCCGCATCGCATCGGGTGCATGCGGGCGCCCACTGGCCGGTGGGCCCAGGGCCGAATGAACCGAGACAGCTGGAATATTCTGCTAGAACAAGTACGTACCAACTAACGAACAAGTACCAACCCCTTACGGCCGCGAAGCCATCTACCTTCATGCGGGCGTCGCCGCTAGAGCCCTAGCAAAGGCGCCTCTCTGCACGTACGGGGAGAGCCACGCACGCGCCGTCCATGGATCTCCCCGGCGCCTCCCTCCATGCTCCTCCCCCTCGCCGCCTCCGTGCGCTCGCTGTCTCGGCGGACGCCGTCAGGCTTAGCTCCATAGCCGCCATCCTCCGCGACCGAGACCACTATGAAGGTATACGTTGCTTGCTACGTACTGCTTCGTGCGTGCAGCGTTTGCTAAGCTTATTATTGTCTACGCTGTTTTGCTTGCTTGCTTGCAGTGACGGTTTGCACTGATCCGGCGGCGGCCATGGCGGTGCTCCGCGCGGGGAACAAGTTCGAGGTCGTGCTGGTCGAGATGAACTCCCTAGGCTGCGGCGCGCCGGCCTTTGAGCTCTTGGAGTGTGCCGTCGGCGAGATGCACGTTGAGACACATGGTAACTATATTGGATCTTGTGCTTAGTTAGTACGTCTACGGTGCTCTATTTTCTATTTTATCTAGCGAGGGAGTGCCAGAGAGATACGGTTTTGAGGTATTGACAACGTTACGAGGATTGGTTTGAGCTAAGTACGTACATAGTGAAAAACTTAGTGCTATATATGCTGCCAGATTAATTCTCCTTTGAAGTTCGTAACTTTGACCCAAGTGCTTGCACACTATAAAAAGATATTCATCGTTGCTTCAACTTACTTAGTCTACCGTAATAACAAGATGGATAACCATTGTTGGGATGCGCGATGATGCATATATGGTAACTGGATCTTGTGCTTAGTTAAGTCTACCGTGTTCCGTTTTATATCTAGCCATGGAGCGATAACGGTTTTGTGGTTAATTTTCTTTAAGCAAGTAGACGATCGATTTAGAGCTGTGTTGCCAGATTCTTCTTTGAAATATATTTTTAAGTATTTCTTTGAAGTATATAGGAGTAGTTCTATAGATCAAACGGGCTTATATACCATAGCTTAACTGCTAAGTTGGGCCGGCTAATGATTCAAGGGGTACTCGCAAAAAACATTGATGTAAGGGATGTGCTTCAGTTAATTATCAATTATCTAAACGGGCTTATATAGCATAGCTAATGATGGTTTGAGGGGAAATACTTGCTAACGATTGATGTTTTTCTTTCATTTTGAAACCATCGACATACCACTAGCTGCGCTGCTTTCGCATCAACAAAAGAGAACTAGAGTTCCAATTTCCCATGAAATCACTATGTCACATATGACATAAAAGGCCCAACAAAAACTCTCATAAATCAGTCCATCTAACTTTTAGCATTTTGACCAACCCTGCATAGAAGTAGATACATAATTACTTTCTACCCACTTTACAGATGCTCCTTTTGTTAATTATCATTAGTAAATAATATAATACCACGTGTGATAGCGTATGTTTGAACCATGAAGTTAGGTTTGTGTATTCCGTCAGAAATAATTAGCACATACGTCATTCCAATAGATTATTTCATATCGCGTAACATGCATCAATATCATCTACTTAGAAGGCCATGAATTTGTCTTCGCAAAGGTAGCAGAGATAAATAAATAAATAGGTGAAGTCCGGTAATTACATGACTGGTTGACTATCTTTATTATCCATATAGATGGTGTTCTAGAAAATGCGTAGTCAAACTTATATAATTAACTTTGACTTTTAACATATGAAAACATATTCAGATTTATCAGGACACAATACTATCACTGGATTTCCATGAGAAATAATTTCATAATATTAGAAGTTCATATAATCATTTTTTTCTGCTTTAAAACTAGCGATCAAAGTTACATACTAGACATTGTGTTTGCGAACAAAACACCATCTATTTACGCAAGTAGGAACTATAAGCTTTCGCCAAAATTAATACCAATATCATTAAGATTCATGTAACAAAAGTTCAGCTCTTCATCTTTAGCTATACTAACATTTCTCATGTCATGTCATGTAGCTATTTCGAAAAATGGCGCCCGCTATGGACCCCTAGAGATGAAGGATCTCAGTAAAATCAGGAATGACATCTACAATGAAGCAACCAATGGATCTAAGTCACGGGAGACCATGTCGAACAGTCCATGCAACAACTCACCGGTGGCGACAACACCCACAACAACAGCCTTAGTAACTTCAGGAAGGAGGGCGACAAGAAGGAGGATAAGAAGGACACGAGTAAACGATACAAACAGTCAGGAGTTGGATGTAGTGAATGTCAAGAACGAGAAACAAAAACCGGCCGAGAAGCCAACGAAGGCCCGGGTCATTTGGACCGACGAACTACACAAGAAGTTCGTGGAAGCACATGACAAACTCCTCCCTGGAGGTAATGTAGTTAATCATCGTTGTTTGCCCATTTGCCTAATTTACAGTTAATTATTAATGTACTAGGTTTTATGTACTATTAGATCACTGAGCCTATCAACCAATCTTATATATCGCAAAGTTTACATGTAGTGTTGATAACTTAGTTTAGTGTTTATAAGGTAACTTGTTTTCTTTTGAATGTGGTCTTAGATGCTGTGCCGAAGAAAATACTTAAGTTGATGAATGACCCTACACTCACTAGAGAGAACATTGCCAGCCACCTTCAGGTAATTGGACTATACCTTTTGTACATAATATTAAAATTAAGACGACCACGTAGTCCTCTATTCTTTATATTTTTACAGAAAGTACAAATGTGATAAGTGAAATGTGCATCGGGATCACACAAATGGAGTAGAAAATGTGCATATTGAGTTTTTTATGTGCATGGGTAAACTTTCGTGCAAAATGTTGCATTTGTCTGCTATGTGAGAATCATATAAAGATGTCTTCTTAGCCTCTCCTTGTTTTTCAGTGCACTACAAATGTAGTTGTTTTCTAGTGAAACTAATATATAGTGCATTCTAGCATATAAAAGTAGGATTATATCCAGTTTTACCTATGTTTTTCAATCATTGTTTTAAAAAATCAATATAGTGAAAGCATCAACATGTGTTGGGGTGTAGAAAATCATGTACTTTAAAACTAGTCATATTCCTCGGTTATTTTGTTTTGTGGAGACTCTTTTTTGTGAAGACTATATCCTTTTATACTTTCACTGTTGTCCAATAAACATTTAACGAATTGTATTCCAGAAACATAGGATGAATCTCGATCCTCTTCGTAAGGGCAATACTGGAACAAGGAATAAAAAATTAACACCTCCCCAAGCATCATTGCTCTCTCCTAACTTGTCTCGGCAACAGGTAATCTACTGAAAATCTATCTAGAGACCATTATCACTTGCTCGCTCCAACAATGTCATAAACTCGTTTTCTCAACATGCAAATAACATGTGTGCAGGCTTCGTCTACAATGATGCAATCTTTGTCTAGTGCAAACTTTCCGGAGATTATTACGACACAAGCAGTTGTTTGCATGAACCATAATATGAATGATTCAGGCAGTCATCCGGTGATACAGATGCAATCATTTAAGGGTATGGACAAGATTAATAGTACATGTATACATGATAAACACACAACTATTTGATTATTCCTATTACTTTTCTTAATTAGATGTTACACTACTTAACTTATTTTTTTACGTATTCTAATTTTTTCACATGAAATGTGGGTTCTCCGATGTAGCATCAAAAGATATGTACACCGGAGATAATGAATATACAAAAAATAGCACATGGTCTGGTGGTAATTCAGATAATGCCGGCTGCCAGGAAAATAGCATCGAGTTTTCGGTAAGAAATGATAATAATGAGTTAATTTAATAGATCTTGCTATTTCAATATCCTAATGATATATTTTTTCAATTTTTTCAATATTGTTGTTCTATAGATAAAAGAGCCCAAGCTTTCATGGGATCAAGTGTATTTCTACACCAATGGTAACTAAAACACTTTGTCCAAAAACACATGAAGGACCAGTTTCCAAGACTAATTAGTGGAGAGTCCATCTTAGTTTTTGAATACATATAGTGTGTTAAGGCGGATAATGGTTATGTGCTTAGCATTTTTATGTAAGGAGATGGTTGTGCGATCGGATTTTGTGAAATCTCGTTTTGTGGACCACATACTCCAACAAATTCTGTGTGTGTGTACTCTTCTAAAATTAAATAATGCCAATTTGGAGCCCTTCACTCCTCTCTGAATGCAATTTTTCTGGGTTTTTCTTAGTTAGATCGGTGTTCCTTGTTTATGTATGCAACGTTGTTAGATATATTACAAGTGTCATCATCCTAGTCATACTATTACAAATATCACTATTCTTTTATTTTTATTTTTTAGAAATGGAGGAGGACCCCCGGCCTCTGCATCTGGATGATGCATGCAGTCACTTTATTAATTATTCACACAAGACCTTACAAAGTCATACAACAGTAAGACTAAAGCCACCGTCTGGGTAATATCTGTCGCTATTCCTATCCAGATGATGTAGGGATGCTGATAGTCTGGGCCTAATACCAAACAGACCTCGCAGCCAAACCTAACATCTAAGACCTGAGGTCCCATCCAGGACGCCTGCCGGGTATGGGGCACCCACCAGGACGGCGCACTCCTCACCAGGACGCCTGTCGGGTATGAGGCCGCCGCAGCCACCTGCCACCAATCCATCTTCAGTGCTGTACTGCTGCATCTACCTTGCCCGGTCTAGCTGCCGTCGACGCCACCACGACGCCAGACAACGCCACCATCCTGCGCTCGTCCATCATCACACGCCCACCGGCGAGACCGTGCTGCTCCATGCCGCTGAGACCCGCCGTTGTCGACGTGCCAGATGCTACGCCACTCCTCCTTCGCGGACACCACCTGCTGCCACTGGTCCCATCCTCTCCGCCTGCAGTTCCTCTAACCTAGCATCCAAACGCCCCAGGAGGCGCCTCCAAGAAGGGTACGACACTCGCAGTGCCGCCGCCCAATCGCAGGAGATTATGGGTTTTCACCCGGGCATGGTGTCGGGGTGGAGGGCAGGGACCTCAACGGCGCCTGCAAGGAGGAGAACGGCGACCCTGGTCGTCGCCACCGTCGGGATGAACGAGTCACCCAGAGTTTCCTCCGTTCTGATGCCACCTCAACCAGCCCCCGCGAACGCACCAAGGCCGACGGGCGCGATCGTAAGCCGTCAAGTGCAGTGGGAAAGAGCCTGCAGCGCAAAGGAGATCCACCGGCAACTCACCGCCCACGCGGTCAAGACGCCGTCCATCCACCCCCCGTCCACACCGCCCAAGGCCGCCGCCCCGGCATCCACCCACCGCACACATCCCATCGAGACATGGAGGAAGACCCTCACCGCCGCCACCAGGATTCACCACATCGCAAAAAGAGGCAAGGCCACGCCGGCCAGATCCGTGCGGATCCGGCGAACCCCGGCCCACCAGCCGCCAGATCAGAGGATCTGGCTCCGATCCCAGGGCCGAGGCGGCCGGATCTGACGGGCGGCACCGTCCCAGGTGAAGTCGCGGGGTGACAACACCGGAGTCAACGGCCGCCGCAAAGGGCCGGCCTCGGCGGCCAGCATGGGAGACGCGGGCGGCGGCGCCCGATGCAGGATGGGGGACTCTCCAGAGGCCTTGGCGGGTGCGCGGGGAAGCCCCCGCCGCCGCCTACCGCCGAGCGGGCAAGCCCGACGACGGCTGCTGGCGGCGGCGGGGGAGGAGGCGAAGGGGAGGTGGCTAGAACAGTTTGGTACTAAATGTCGCAAAATATCACTATTCTAGAACATTCTATGGTGTTATCCAAGCCCTAGATATTTTTTACATCTAGAATTGTAGATACCACCCGAAATATCGACCTCTAGAATTTTCATGAATATTGTAGATACCACCTGAAATATCGATCTCTAGAATTTTCTTAATTATATGCTGAAATGTCACTATGATTTTGCAATACGCGCCAGTTGACATCCACTCTGTTTTCTTCCCGTGGTATCCTGAGAAATCATTACCTAAACACCGGCTCCATATGAGCTCATATTCTGAGGAGTTGATGTGGTCCTCATTCCGCCATCTATTTATTTTTGTAAGAGAAGCACAATGGCTTATAAACTGATTAAATGAACCAGAATGCTTAAACAGATTACATCGAAGAAGCCTTGTTTGTGGCGGGCAATTTTCCTTCCTAGCCCCGCAGGAAACAAAGTATTCCTGTCAAATAGACACCCGGCCGATGCATCAAAAACAGGGTGAAAGTTGCACCCTGGAGAGAACACATTTGGTTGAACAAGACCGATCTGCGACATTTAGTACTTGTATTTGTTTCCCCGCAATTCCAGAAGGAAATAGAAATGTGTTTCTGCTAAATTACAGCATTCCAGATATATACCAAAGAAGAAGAAAAGGAGAAGACATACATATGAGCTGTGCACCAGTTCAGATCAGAACAGTTTGGTACATATTTTTTTCCCAAATACTACTAGCTTATAATCATTCAGTCACTGGAGAGCAGCGGTTCTGTTTTACAATGTACAAGCAGGCGAGACGGCAGGCTAGAAACTGAAGCTAGCTGTACATCCCCAGCTTTACAACCGTGATGAAATCATTAATAAAACAAGCAAACAAACAAACAAGCGAAAGGAATAACAGGCGGAAGTAGAGCACCACTAATAGACGCCAAATAGTTCCTAAAAACACGGAAACGGCTGCCCCTCCCCGCGTCACTCCCGGGAGCGATGGGGGGAAACCTAGCCGCCGGGACTCCGCGCCCTCCCTACCTCCTTCTCCCCTTGCCGCCGGCGGCGGCGAGGCCCCGTTCCCCCTCCTCTCGCCCATCCCAGCCTGGCGTGGGACAACTTGGGCGCGCAGAGGTGTGGCGGCGGATACTCGGGGCGGCGGCGTGCGTGGCTGGTGGCGTGGCATCCCGGGCGTGCTCTTGCGGCGCAGTGGCTGTGGGTCTGTGGGGGTTCCGCGCCCGTCGGATCCGGCCAGATCTAGCGGCGGGGGCTGCGTGTGGCCTTGGCCACGGGCTACCCGCCCTGCCCTGGCCGGCGGCTGGCAGAGCAGGTAGCATGGCGGCGCGGCCTCCAGTTCGGGTGGCGCAGGTGCGGTGGCGGCGGCCTCCTCCGGCGAGGGTGCCCCTCCCCGATGGCGGGGGGAGGTCGTGCCGATGGTTCCGAGCGCTGGACTTGGTGGTATGGGCGGTGAGTCGGTAGTGAGCACAGATCTCGGTCATGGGCGGCCTCGTGCGCCCATGGACTGATCTGAAGACGGCGACCTCTGCGTTCACTGGGAACCCACACCGACCTTGTTGCCGGCGTCCTCCTGTGGCCGGTTTGTGGTTGGTCAGGGGGTGGGCTACGGATGGGGGAAACCCTTGGCGGGTTGCGGTAGCCATGATGTTGGCGGCTCTCTATTGTCGTTCTACTTCTTAGAGTCGGCATCGAGTCCTAGCCCACTCACCCCGCCCCCCGCCTCTTCTTGTCTCGGGTGAAACCCCAAATCCCCTCAGACTGGGTGGCGACGGCGCCTTGCCATCGCTTTCTTCCTAAAGACGCCGTCTTGGGACGGGTGAGTGGTGGTCACGGCTTTGGCGTGGGTCGTTTGCCGGCGTTCGTTTTAGTTGTTCCTGCTCGACAATGTTCGGTGATCTTCATGGTTGTGGCTGGATGCAGTGGTGATAATCGGAGTGGCTTTGCAAACGTGGTGGTCGTGCTGTCGTCCTCTCCCAGTCCATCCGGGCTCAGGGGTGAGCTCTTCAGCTTGTCGAGACGGATAGCCGGGCAACGGTATGGGAGTTGACGACCATGCTCTTCCTCTGGTGGCAGGTTGTTCCTTTCTCATGAGCGTATTGGCGACATGTCCTGGAGTTGCCGGGGTTCTCGATGTCCTAGTTGGTTCTAGGTGTAGTCAGGACTGTTGTTGTTCGGTAGCATCTTGTATCCCTCTGTCGCCTTCTTATTTCTTTTTTCTTCTTTCTTTTTTATTGTATCGATAGTTGTATGCTCAGCTGTTGCTTTATAATATAAAGCGGTGAAAACCCTTTATCGTATCATCAAAACGGCTCGTCATGTTGCCGTAGCAAACGATCTCTTCCTGGTTGATCAGAGAGATAGATCCATGCTAAAGAAAAAGAAAAAACACATGCAGAAAAGAAAAGAAAATTGATCTGCTGTCATGCTGCTAGATGTGAATGTTGCATGTCGACACCAGGCCATTTATCTTTGTGTACTTCGTCTTATTAGGGCATCTTCAAGGCGGACCCTTAAATTTATCTTCGGACCGCGGAAGCCATCCAAAGCGGTCCTGTATCAGTCTGCAGAGCGGTCCGGACACGATTTCTCTTACAACTGGAGACAAACATGGGGAGGTTTGTGGGAGTCCAGACCGATCCCAAACCCGCTTCTGACCGCCTTGGCTCACCAAAAACCCTTCTTCCTCGCCCACGCACGTTCCCACCTGGTGCGAACTGTCCGCATTAACGTTGAAGACGGCTCAGGGCGGACTTGACCTCTCACCGCCTCCACCATTGAAGTGGCGCGCCGACTGAGGGAGCCGCCCGCGACGCGTCTCCGGTGTCTGTGCCTGTTCAATGCCAGAGATGCGTGACTTGATGGGACGGGACGGATATATACCACGCCCGTACAATTCCCCATCCGTCCATATGCCGCCATTAACCAGGCTCGCTAGTTGAGAAACCCACTCCGGCGTCCTGCATTGACGCCTGGCCTAACCGGAATCCGTTATTTAAGGGCAGCCACTCCGTGCTATCTCCACATCACAACACATCCGCTCCACATCCTCCTTCTTTCCTCCACATCCGCCATGACCGCCAGCGGGAAAGCACTGCGAGACAGTCTCGCCGGAAATGAAGCATGTGGATGCCGGCCTTGCCGCCGCCTGGCATAGCTGTCGTTCCAGGCGGATCGAGGCCGGCTTGCCGGATAGCTCGCCCGAGGTCTTCGACAACGAGGACGACACCATGATGGAGATGGGCTCTGACGACTCCGCCCTGGCCCCCGCGCCTCCTGTGCACGTTGGCGTCACCATGGAGCGGGCGCATGTGCACTTCAATGCCATCATGGTGGAGGTGCAGCCTGTGCTGGCACCTCTGTCAGCATTCCAGCAGGTGCAAGAGGAATAGTTGTGCAACATGTTTCTTCTGGAGCAACACCAGCTGGCGCGCGAGCGAGGAGGCAGTGGCGGCCATGGCCGCGACGAACCCCAACTTTGTGGCAGAGCAGCGTGCCACCTACGACACCGTTCGCGCTAAAGCCGCTGCTATGGAGGCGCAGCTGCAGGTGATTGCGGGGGAGAACAACGCCAGCTGCGCCTTCTACACGCCGCCGCCGAACCATCAGCAGCCCCGGTGAGGCGAAGACAGCGCCGGCGCCACCATTTCCATCGTGGACCACACGTCTACCAGCGACGGACAGTTCGCGGACTCCTCTGAGGATGAGTAGGCCACGGGAGGCGGCGGTGCCTTGTGTCCCATGTGGGCTGGTCCGTCTCCCGTGTTCTACTCTTCCTCGCCGGAGACCGCACCTTCACTTAGTCGGACTTATCGCCGGTGCTCATAAAGATGGCGGATGGAGGATGACATGGGCTTGGACACCAGGCATCGTCGCCATAGGATAGGTTTAGGGGCGGGTCTTTTTTTTGCGCTAAATGTTCGAAATGTAATGAAATTCTCCATGTTTATATGAAATCCGTCATGTTTGTATGAAATCCGATCGTGGTTGCATGAATTTCATCCGATTTGTTGAAAAAAAGTTGGCAATGTATGCGGATAGCGCTGGATATCGTCCCCCCACATCTGTGTCCACGGACTGATCCCCTTTTCGCGGGCAGATGCGGGAGAATTTTTGTGGGTTGCCATTGAAGATGCCCTTAGAGGCTCCGGGACCGGCGATGCACCTGGTTGGCAAGGTGACAGCACCCGATTTACACTGAAGCAGGGGCCCTAGCTGTACATGGCTTAACGGGATAGAGCCCGAATTAGCGAGACATATTCACGTAGGAGTCTGCGCCTTGTTGTGGGCTCTCTGGAATTGCAGAAATGATTTGGTTTTTAACAGGACAACACGCATTCTTTTTTGCAGGTTATTTTCCGAGCCACGGCGTTGATCCGTTCGTGGTCGCTACTCACTCCGACGGAGGCCAGGGAGCATTTGGTTACTGGATCTATCCGCTGGGAGATCCGCGGGGGGCACAAGTTCGAGGCCGTGCTGGTCGACGTGTACTCTCTGCGCTACAGCCCGGCGCCGACCTTCGAGCTCTTGGACTGTGCCATCAGCGAGATGCACATCGACACACACGGTAATTATATTGGATCTGTTTCTACTTAGTTAAGTCTACCATATAATTAATTTGACAACGTTACGAGCACCGGTTTGAGCTAAGTACGTAGTGGAAAACTTAGAACTGGAAGGGGGGGGGGGGGGGGGGGGGGGGGGGGGGGGCGGTTGAAAAAAAAACATTGACCCAAGTGCTTGCACTATAAGTAACAACATAAATCATGCTTGTTTCAGCCTAGTTAATTAAGAATAAATAATAAGAAGATATGTGCGTTGATCGATGCATATGGTAGTCGGATCTTGTGCTTAGTTAAGTCTGCCATGTTGCGTTTCATCTAACCATGGTGAGATAGCGGTTTTGACTTTTGAGGCAATTGGTTTGAGTTAAGCAGTAGACGATTTCGAGCTATGTTGCCACCAGATTCTTCTTTGAAGTATATATACAGGAGTAGTTCTATTCTATATTTGAAACGGGCTTATGTAGCATAGCTTAGCTGCCAGTTAAGCGAGCCAATGATTTAAGGAGTACTTGCAAAAAAAAATGATGTAAGGGGTGTGCCACCCCCTAGTCTGTTGGAATTAACCACGAGTCCTAGTCCGGTTTGGACAGGAACACGTCACCGTATGGGTATAGGACTAGTTTTGCTAGCCACGGCTGGCTGTTATATATACCTATATGTATCCCTGCAACATTTGTACAAGATATAAAAGCAATAACAAATCTCAGGCGCCTCGTGTTCACGTGTTGTGCTAGGTGAGATTGAATCGATCGATCAAGCCGGCGACTTCGTACGTGCATGTGCTAGCTAGCTTCACGTAGGTGAAAATCAATCCACCTAGTAGTAGCCTGCCTGCTTCCATGGTACGTATCTTCCACCGGAGTACGGATCGATCGCGTGGTTTGTATACTTGCGCGTCTCGTCAGAACCAATTGTCTAGCTTGTGTTAGCTAGCGGCTGCTCCGTACGTGATCGTCTTGACGGAAAGTACTCGTCGAGCGGACGTACAAGTCGTGCATGTGGCCAACATAGGTAATGATGGTTTGAGGGGAAATACTTGCTGATGATTGGGAGCTTTTTCTTTTCATTTTGAAACCATTGACATACCACTAGCCGCACTGCGTTGGCATTAACAAAACATTACTCCCTCCGTCCCATAATTTTGACACTAATATAGTGTCAAAAATGCTCTTATATTATAGGACGGAGGGAATACTAGAGTTCCAACTTCCGATGAAGTCACTATGCTACATATATACTACGGGAAAAACCATGTACATCGAGTGTCTCGGTCTTTTCCAAGTTCCTTTCTGCAGGCACTCAGCAAAGAGGGTCCTGGATGAGTACCGCACGAAAAACACTCGGTAAACAGAAAGAACTCGGTAACATAGGGCCTACAAATACATAGATAAATTTACTTACGAACCCACTTTCTAGATGCCCTTTTGGTTAATTTGCATCAGTTTAGTTAACACGTGCCTCGTTCCAATAGAGTATTTCATATGGCATAGCATGCATCAATATCATTTACTTAGATTAAGGCTATTAATTTTAGTTCAGAAAGGTGGTAGAGATGGGGTGTACTAGAAAACGTGTAGTCCAACTTATATAACTAACTTTGACTATTAACATACGGAAATGTATTCAGACTGGTCGGTGACAATACTATGACTAGATGACTGGTTACTGTCTTTGCTATCCATCCATAGATAGGTGGTGTTTCTAGAAAACGTGTAGTCAAAATGATATAACTAGCTCTGACTTTTGGCATATGAAAACTGTATTCAGATTTGTTGGGTCACCATGCTGTACTAGATTTGTCATGAGAAATAATTTCACAATATTAGAAGTTTATGGGAACTAGTCATCAAAATTACATGCTAGACATTATGTTTGTGTATAAAACACCATCTATTTATGCATGTGGGAAGGTAAGATTGCCTCAAAATTGATACCAATATCATTATGGTTCATGTAACAAATGTTCCGCTCTTCATTACTTTATTTATGCTGACATTTCTCGTTTCACGTCATACAGCTATGTCGAAAACTGGCCTCCGCTATGGACCCATAGTGATGGAGGATCTCAATAAAATTAGGGAGGGCATCTACAATAAAGCATCCGTTAATTTTTCATGTGGTGTTGGTAACTCTGTTTAGTGTTTATAAGGTAACTTGTTTTCTTTTGAATGTTTGCTTAGATGCCGTGCCAAAGAAAATACTTAAGTTGATGAATGACTCTACACTAACTAGAGAGAACATTGCCAGCCACCTTCAGGTAATTGGACTATACCTTTTCTACATATTCAAAGATGATGATATAGTCCTCTTCTTTCTCTTTTTATAGAAAGTACAATTGCGACAAGTGAAATGTGCATCAGGCTCACATAAACCGACTAGAAAATGTGGATAAGAATAATTGAGATTTTTTTTATGTGGCTGGGTAAAATTCGTCCAAAATGGTTCATTTGTCTGCTCTATGAAAGGGATATAAAGATGTCTTCTTAGCCTCTCCTTGTTTTTCGGTGCAAACTACAAATGTAGTCATTTTATCCTGGAACTAATATCTAGTGGATTCAATTAAGATTATTTTCAGTTTTTTGTGGTGATTTTCAAATGCTGCTTTAAACAAAGTCGCTACAGTGAGAGCATCAGCATGTGTTGGGTGTGGAAAATCATGTACCGAAAAGCTAGCCATACTCCTCTCTTATTTAGTTTTTGCATACACTTTTTTTTTACCAAGACTATATCATTTCTGTCATTATTGTCCAATAAACATTATTTCATGAATTAAAATTACAGAAACATAGGATGAACATCGATCCTCTTCGTAGGGGCAATCCTAAAACAAAGCATCAGAAATTAACACCTCCCCAAGCATCATTGTCGTCATCTCCGAACTTGTCTCAGCAACAGGTACACTACTACAAATATATTTGGAGACCATTATCATTTACTCACTCCAACATTGTCATAAACTCACTTTCGTAACATGCGAATAACATGTGTGTGCAGGCTTCTCCTACAATGATGCAACCTTTGTCTAGTTCAAACTTTTCAGAGACTTATATAACACAAGGAGTTGTTTGCATGAACCATAATATGAATGTCCAGCCAATGGTCAAACCTCCCCCAATTAGTGACATGCAAGACAGTCATTCAGTGATGTACATGCAATCATTTAAGGGTATGAGTAAGATTAATAGTACATGTCTACATGATATGCACAAAACCATTTCATTATTCATATTAATTTTCTTAATAAATGTTATGATGCTTAACATATTTTCCCTTTTTTACAGATTCCACTTTTTGTCAAACAGAATGTGTGTTCTCGGATCTAGAGTCGAAAGATATGTACACTAGAGATAATAAATCTAAACAAAATAGCACGTGGTGTCCTGATAATTCAGATATTAGCGAGATTTTGGTAAGAAATAGTAGTATTGAGTTAATTCAATAGATTTTGCTATTTGAAACATTCTAATAACATTTTTTTACTTTTCCAATGTTGTGTTGTTCTTACAGGATAAAGATCCTAAGCCTTCATGGGATGTAAAGTATCTCTTCTACAATGGTGACTAAAACATTTTGTGCACACAAAGGACCGGCTTCCAGGGCTAATCAGTGGAGAGCCTAAGGCGGATAGTGCTTATGTGTATGGCATTTCTACCCAAGGTCATGGTTGTGTGATCGGATTTTGTGAAATATCATTGCGTCGACCACATACTCCAATAAACTTGTGTGTGTGTGTGCGCACACACACACCCACACACTTTTCTAAAATTAAATAATGCCATTTTGGAGCCCTTTGGTCCTCTGTGTTAGAATATGTTGGTTTTTCTTAGTTAGATTAGCATTCCTTATTATGTATACAACTCTGTTAGATGTATGACAAGTGTCATCATCCTATTCATGCAATTACAAATCTCTATATTCTATAACTCTTTATGGTGTTATCTAAGCCTTACTCTTTTTTACATTCATGGCTATTGTAGATAACACTAGAAATGTCGAGCTCTAGAATTTTCTTAATTATAGTCTCAAATGTAACTATGATTTTGCAATATGCGTCGGTTGACACCACTATGTTTTCTTCCCCTAATATCATGAGAAATCATACCTGAACACTAGCTACGAATTAGCTCAGATCTGGAGGATTTGATTGTTGCGCCATTTTTCTCTTGCATTGTGTGGCACGCGGTATATAAAAGAGAAGCAAAACGGCTCATGCAAATATGTAAGGGTATGGACAAGATCAATAGTCCATTTCTACATGATATATACACAACCATTTGATTGTTCCTATTAATTTTCTTAATTAGATGTTACACTGCATAACATATTTCTATTTATTTTTGTCACGTAGAATGTGTGTTGCCCGATGTAGCATCGAAAGATATGTGCATTAGAGAATCTACACAAATAGCACTTGGTGTCCTGAAAATTATAATAATGATAGCTTGCACAAAAATTGACCGAGATTTCGGTAACAAACTATAACGTCGGCTTAATTCAATAGATCTTGCTATTTGAAACATTCTAATAATATTTTTTTTTTAAATCAATGGTGTGTTGTTCTGCAGAATAAAGAGGCCAAGAGTTGGGATGGAGACTTTTTCTGCTCCAATGGCTACTAAAACATTTTGTCCAGAAACACGTGAAGGACCGATTTTCTCCAAGGCTAATTAGTGGAGAGTTTTTTTCTTAATTGTGAGTAAGTGTGGGTAGGCCCAAGATGGCGAACGACGCTCCAAAACATTGCTAGGGGAGTGCCCCCTGGCTGGCTAAGTCTGGCTGGGTTGAGTCTGGCCGGGTACTCCCTGTCCGGGTTTTCCCTGTTCTGGTTCTCTCTGTCCAAGTCAACTAAGACGTCCCGTTGGACCTGTGCAGACGTGACGGCCATACCACGACCACTATTGCTGATAAAGTATACATAGTTCACTCGTCATACGCGACATCATGTACAGTGCTACTTGTCCATAAACACTAGTGTATAAAGTGACCCAGGGGAGCACTTTCTTGAAGAGGAAGGCATTCCCTTGGCCAAGAAGTCATAGACTTGGCCAAGGGGACAAGCCACACCATAAAAGCACACATCCATCCACGCCTCATACAGGCTCAGCCACATGCCCACTTGCTCACACGGGCTCATATGCCCACACACATTCACACATACTAGATCGATATCGCGTCTTGGCGCGAGGATGCCGGTCCCATGTTTAGATCAAGTAAATAATACCAAGTCAGTAGGAATCCAGGCTTAGCATACACATTCATACAGGATAACAATAAAACGAAGAAGAAATATTCAATTGTGATAGTAGCGAAACAACATTGCTCAATATCATCACGAGACTACAAGGCAGAACCGATTTCAGTGCGTTCGTAAGATCACAAAAGATAGCCACTCGACATGAGTGCAACTTTGTAATCGATCTTCTAAAAAGTGGGTACACAGTGAGCAACAGATGCATTTTTAGCATTGAAGGTAAAGGCACATATTGTTGGGGATCGTAGCAGAAGTTTAAAATTTTCTACGCATCACCAAGATCCATCTATGGAGTATACTAGCAACGAGGGGAAAGGAGTGCATCTACATACCTTTGTAGATCGCGAGCGGAAGCGTTCAAGTGAACGGGGTTGATGGAGTCGTACTCGCCGTGATCCAAATCACCGATGACCGAGTGCCGAACGGACGGCACCTCCGTGTTCAACACACGTACGGAGCAGCGACGTCTCCTCCTTCTTGATCCAGCAAGGGGGGAGGAGAGGTTGATGGAGATCCAGCAGCACGACGGCGTGGTGGTGGATGTAGCGGGATCCCGGCAGGGCTTCGCCAAGCACAAGCGGGAGGGAGAGGTGTTGCAGGGGGAGAGGGAGGCGCCAGGGGCTGTTGTGTTGCTGCCCTCCCTCCCCCCCACTATATATAGGCCCCCTGGGAGGGGGGGCGCCGGCCCTGGATCCCATCTGCAAGGGGGGGCGGCGGCCAAGGGGGAAGGGGGGTGGCTCCCCCCCCCCAAGCCAAGTGGGGCGCCCCCCACCCCTAGGGTTTCCAACCCTAGACGCAGGGGGAGGCCCAAGGGGGGCCCCCCAGCCCACTAAGGGTTGGTTCCCTTCCCACTTCAGCCCATGGGGCCCTCCGGGATAGGTGGCCCCACCCGGTGGACCCCCGGGACCCTTCCGGTGGTCCCGGTACAATACCGATAACCCCCGAAACTTTCCCGGTGGCCGAAACTGGACTTCCCATATATAATTCTTCACCTCCGGACCATTCCGGAACTCCTCGTGACGTCCGGGATCTCATCCGGGACTCCGAACAACTTTCAGGTTTCCGCATACTAGTATCTCTACAACCCTAGCGTCACCGAACCTTAAGTGTGTAGACCCTACGGGTTCGGGAGACATGCAGACATGACCGAGATGCCTCTCCGGTCAATAACCAACGGCGGGATCTGGATACCCATGTTGGCTCCCACATGTTCCACGATGATCTCATCGGATGAACCACGATGTCGAGGACTCAATCAATCCTGTATGCAATTCCCTTTGTCAATCGGTATGTTACTTGCCCGAGATTCGATCGTCGGTATCCCAATACCTTGTTCAATCTCGTTACCGGCAAGTCTCTTTACTCGTACCGCAATGCATGATCCCGTGACTAACTCCTTAGTCACATTGAGCTCATTATGATGATGCACTACCGAGTGGGCCCAGAGATACCTCTCCGTCATACGGAGTGACAAATCCCAGTCTCGATCCGTGCCAACTCAACAGACACTTTCGGAGATACCCGTAGTGTGCCTTTATAGTCACCCAGTTACGTTGTGACGTTTGGCACACCCAAAGCACTCCTACGGTATCCGGGAGTTGCACGATCTCATGGTCTAAGGAAAAGATACTTGACATTGGAAAAGCTCTAGCAAACGAACTACACGATCTTTGAGCTATGCTTAGGATTGGGTCTTGTCCATCACATCATTCTCCTAATGATGTGATCCCGTTAACAATGACATCCAATGCCCATAGTCAGGAAACCATGACTATCTGCTGATCAACAAGCTAGTTAACTAGAGGCTTACTAGGGACATGTTGTGGTCTATGTATTCACACATGTATTACGATTTCCGGATAACACAATTATAGCATGAACAATAGACAGTTATCATGAACAAAGAAATATAATAATAACCATTTATTATTGCCTCTAGGGCATATTTCCAACACATATATGATGCTTTGGAAGCTCTGCTGTTGTCACAAAGTTTTGACCAATTTCTTCTGATAGTCGCTCTCCCATCGACACCCTTCAATGCTAAAAAGAGGATTGTTGTTAGCATGTACCTAGTAAGATCTGTTATAGTATAAACATCAACCAACCACATTAGTAACCTAAACTGGAAGGTACAGGGTACAGTAGAACCAAAACTTATATATTTTCATCATATTTTAATTTACTCGTACGACTGGAAGAACCCTTTCAACATGATTGACTGGGGAAACATCAAGCAGCCAAATAAACATATATATACACAGGTGATACAGACAGAGCATGTCGAAAGGCAATTTTGCAGAAACACTGTTACATCAATTTGAATCAAAAAGATATAATTAAGTAATTAACAATCACCCAATAAAGAGGAAACATGTGACAGTAAGCATGATAAGGAAACGCTTTACGTATCTTCTGCATATAGCCCCCTAATGTTGCAAAAACCTTTTCTGGATCAGTATAGTATCTTGGTACATGTGATTTTGTTGAGAATTTTTTTACCAAATGAACCAACCAATCCTTCCTTGAGCATACAACATCCCCCACATGAGCTCCGAAGACGGGAGGAGCAACAGTCAGAGAGAGACGGGGTGACCTGGAACCTCGACGGAGTGGAGCTCCAGGCAGCAGAGCTCCGACGGGGCCATCACGAGATGAAGATCACGACTTGGGGCCCGATCTGCCTCGTCGAGAGCCCTAGATGAAAACACTGGGGACTCGATCTGCCGGTGCTCCTTGCCTCCCTACAAAGGGAGAGCGCCAACTGGTGGATCAGGAGTAGCTCCGAGGGGCGACCTTGACAGGGAGAGCAGTGGCAGCATCATGCTCAGGTGGACGGGTTGGTAAATATCACCCAGAAAATAAAAGGCTTACTATACATATAAATATGTCCTCCAATGTCCATGAATTTTGATGAATAACCTTCAGCTAAGAACAGAGTTGGGAGCAGCCAAAATCATGCAAATAATCAAGTATAAACCTAAGAATATGTCATGAAGTTGTATACTGCTAAGTGATGTTCATCCCACTACTTTTGCAACCTTAGACCAGTTTCTATAGTCTACCCTCCTCCATTTGTTGCCTATTCCAGTAAGTAGATGGCCTGAGGACTGAATAATGAATCTATGTAACTGAAAAGACAGAGCATTCACACATCCCAATTCTGAACATTTTGGTAATTTATATGACAGGCTGTAACCATATTAAGCACTCACAATTGATTATTTCCTAATTGGTCACCTAAACACCCTTTAATATACTATGACCAATAATGATAGAAGTCATCAAGCTCTTTATGATATTTTTCTACTTCAGACTGCAAATGACATTAAATGAGTGTCAAAACAGAATATAAAAAAAATAAAAAGGTTCAAGGTACTTCTGACAGAACTCTCAGCATTATTTTGGTATATAACTTAAGCCCTGGATCAACTAATCTACCATGGTAGGTTATTCTTCTTAATGAAAACACATATATGTAAGAACTGTTAGTTAATCACGAGTCCAACTAATTTAGCAAACCAAGCCATGAATGGGAGCAAGCATCACCTTTGTAGAGAGAGTGGCACAAGGGAGCTCTGCTTCTCCTGCCATCTCCAACCCCGAATGCCGCCTCCAGCCCTGTAGCTGCCATAAAATTTGACAAGGAAACCATGTGATCACTAATTAATATCAGGAAATGGTCGCATCAGAGATCAAAAGACAATACTTTTCTTAGCCCAAATGATTCCATTGGTAATCATGCAGTAAACAATGCTACCACCCCAAGCCAGTGCAAAGGCATGGACAAATAAGCAGATTCATGCTAAAGAAAAGAAGCACCGCCTTTCTTAGTGTATATATAGGAACCTTCAAAAGCAGAGTGAGCATTACATATATTGTTAACAATTAAGGAAATGATAAATATGCTACTAATGCTAATTAGAGTCAGTCGATAAGATCCATGAAAATATTTATTGACCATTTGTGACTCATCAGTAGTATAGCAGCACGATAACCTTTTACAACATATCTAACTCTAAGCAACCCCAAGTTCTCAGGTTTGAAATAATTTTAGACAAACAACCAACTGATTTCTTTTGAAGTTCAGTTAACATCTCGGCAGAGAACACACTGTTAACGTTTCCATGTCTTGAACCTAACCAGCAACCATTGCAAATTCTCAGTTTTCTTATTTTAGAATGCACCATTCCTTGATGCTGGAAACTAAATAAAGCTAGGCAATAGAAGAGCAAGAGGAGCTTACCAGCAATAGTTCATTCATAAAACTATTCTGATATGACCGAAGTCAAAACTAAATTACTATTAGTCAATCGTGTACTATATGCACCACATAGACACCTTGAGGATGCACACACAGGTGCGACAGGTTGGTACTATAACAAGGTGAGGAAGAATCATGCTTACCAAGTCCGTGGCAGCCTGCAGCATAACATGATAACCCCACTCTCCATTCCTAGTTTGTTCAGTAATAAGCATACAAAAGTTAGAAGAGTTCATCCTTCCACTCTAATTAATAAATATTTACTGATAAATAAATAGTAGAAAAGGAGCAGGCACTGACATTGGCATCTTCTTAAGACATTCTCTGTAATCCATAGGGACATATCCAGTATATATCTCATGATGAGCCAATGAGATCCAAGCTGTGAATAAAAATACATTAATGTGAGAACAAAGGATCTGACAAGTTTTTTTCTTCATCTTCTCCAGTAACAACATTAAAAAGAGATAGAACCAGTTCTGTAGATGTATATATCTAGCAATTAAAATCATTTTTATAGTTACTGTAAGAAGGAACCAAATTTGGAAAGAGGTTAGTACTTGCAGAGTAAGTTTTGTACTGGATACCAAACATGCCATTCTCAAAAAGTAAACAGAAAATCGAATCCCATAGGCCTGACAACCGCCATCTCCGTTGAATTTGATCTCAACCAAGCCGTACAGCACCAACCTAAGTAAGAGATCATATTAGAGTAAAATGGCAAACATTCAGAAAAACCTACCACATAGCACAGAAAATTATGTGCAGAATTATGGGATAAATAATACTCACTGATGCTTAAAACAACTATATATCCACTCACATGATTAGCACTTCAGTACAATATCATAGAAGTTAATATGATGTTCAGTACAGTATCATAAAAAAGAGACCCACACAACCTTTTGCACGGATGTGCTTACACAAGATAATGTGAAACGAAGGCATGTGAGAAAACCAAAGTCAGGACTCTAGGTATGACTGGACCCTGAGCAGCATCAACACACTACATGGCATACATAATCAGTCTATGAATTTCCCATGCACAAAATTGCCCAAGCAGAGCACACAGCAGATGCTATGTGCTCTGCTTGGGCAATTGCTCTAAAACATAAAATTGCTCTAAAATTGAACCCCCACTTCCCCTAAACCATAATACAAAATCTTAATGGCTTCAGTGGCCTCCCATACCACTCTGACGAAGCAGGAAACACAATCAGGATGGGAGCAGACAGCGCACCTGAGTGAAGTCCACCGCTTCGAAATCATCCACGTACTCCTCTGGGATCTGGACGGCGCCGGATGCCGCGACCTTAGGAGAGGAGGCCGTGGGAAGGGGTCGGCGTACTTGGTCGGCGCATCGAGCCGCTCCAGCATGGCCTTGGCTGCGTCGTACGCCGCGTCCCCCGACGCCGCGCACGTCGCCAAGAACGCCTCCACGTCCTCCGCGTCCCCCGACGACGCGCACGTCGCCAGGAACGCCTCCACGTCCTCCGCCGCCGTAGCCATTCCCTCCCCTTCGACGGACCGGACCGGATGGTTATGGATCCGATTTTCGAGTGGGAGTGGGAGTGGGAAGAGCGGGAGGTGGGGTGAGGCAGCAATGGCGGAGAGGAGGCCGGTGGCTAATCGGGGGCGGCGGCTAGGGTTCCTCGAGGAACGAATGGGAGCAGGGCGAAGAGGGCGAATGGGAGCAGAAGAGGCAAGCCAGCCGAACCCCCAACCTTGTCGAACCAGAGCCAACCAGCGGCCACCACGCACAGGGACAGAACATGAAAAGTCGAAAACGCCCTCGGCGGGGCAGGGAAATATCGGCGGTGGCATGAGATCTTTTTCTTTGGATGGCGCCGACGGGCCGCACAGAGCACACTCCCAGCCACAACCGCTGACCGGCGCGGCCCACCAGCGAGGGACCCACATGTCAGTGAGACAGCAGAGTAATTCCGGAGTAAGAAAAAACAGTAAGGGAAACCGAATGGAACCTACTATTCATTATAGCAGTGTCGTTTCTTGATCTGACGGCTGATATCATCTGAGGGCGAGATCGAACGGTCCAGAACAGATCTAAAAACTGATCCGATGGCCAGGAATCTCGAGCGGCGAGGAGGCTGGGTGGCTCCCAACTAACATATTTCCTGATTCCTGATTCCTGATATGAGGCCGGATGCCCACGACACTAATCTCAGATACAGCTTCAGGAGCAACTCTGTACTGCTACATATATACTGTATATATCATCAGACATGCAGGAGTAGGGGTGTTACCTCTAGACGAGGGCCCCGAACCTCGGTAAACCATCGCGCGCTGCTTGCCCAATCCCGTCCCTTGATCTCCACTGCAGCCTTGCCCTCACCTCAAGCCACCCTGTGGCATCGGTCATCTCGCGAACCCACCCGCGAGATCACCAGGACAGTAAGCAAGGCCTCTTATGTGTTTGGCTTTTCTATGTAACTAGATGATACCCTGCACATTTTTGCGGGAACTCTTAGTCCTACGCACATGATAAATAAGAACATAGTACTTGGAGTATAATTATGAACATAATAGAATGTGAACTATACATGTGATCAGGTTTTCTATTAAATATAGTTATTTGACATAACTAATCTTATGGGTAAATCATTCTTCACCTCTACATAGTCCGGTCCTGAGCATGCAGTCTGTTGCTGAACTTTTTCTGTTGGAGCCTAGACTGCACAACCCATAATCATGAAGGATATAAGGTAGTTACGAATAACTAAGTATCTCATGAGTAATGAGACAAAAAATGTTACATGAACATCCAATAAAGTTATCTTTCAAACCTAACCACCACCCCCCCCCCCCCCCCCCCCCCCCCCCCCCCCCCCCCCCCCCCCCCCCCCCGTGTCGCCCTCGTCTGGCAACACGGGGGTAACCCTCGACGCCGGGAGTTCCTGCTCCCGACCAACCTGCCCTGCATCTGGCCCTCTCCGCCTCCGGCTCCCGCGCGCCGCCACCGCCGGAGGGCCGGCCGTGCGATCACGTCGCCGTGCTTGAGGATGGCTGTGGTGGAGGCCCCCCTCCCCCACGCGCTGGAGACCTTCCCTCGACCCGGCCCCAGATCGAATCTGGCACGCCGCGGCCACTCCGCCCCGACCAACTGCTGCACCGCGTCTTGCCGGTCGTACGCAGCGGCACGGCCGCCTCCGTGGTGATCCTCCTCCCGTCCGCCTCTTGCCCCCCGTGGCGCAGCCCCTCGTCTAGTTGTCACCGTTTGGGGCGGGCGCGACCCTTGGGGGAGGTGGCCGCGGCTCGACCCTGCCCTAGGTGCAGGCCACCCTTCGCCCAGACGGCGCCACGTCCGAGCTACAGTGTAGGCCTCTGCGTGTGTGGTCTTGGGATCCTTTGGCAGGATGCTAGAAGCTTCACGGTGGATATTTGTCAACACCGCTCCGGTCCCGGCCTCCATGGACCTGCGTTCTCCACTGTCCTTTTCTGTCGGCGTCCTACCGGCACGGTTTCGGCCCGGTGCGCCGACAGCTGCGCCCCTTCCAGCTTTGGTTCGTCAGCGTTTTGGTGGCTCCGCCTCCGGCAGCTCGGATCTGCATTCCCTTCCGGCTCCAGGTTGCCGGTGGCGTCGACCATCATTCTTCCATCCGTGTTGGCTCTCTATCCACTGCCTCTCCGACCCCGTCCATCTACAAGCCATGCCGGTTCCAAAGCTCGCGTTTTTCATCAGCGACAGGTGCAGCCCCACCCCCCTTCGAGGTAGCGGTCGACAAGCAAGTTGTCTCCGGCATCTTCAGATCCTGATCTGGTGACTTTGGGATTGCTCAGACTCAGACCAGGCGAAATCCAAGCTCGGCTTGCCGATGCTGGCAGCGGCGACACTCGCGGGTGTCGTTTCCCTTCCTGGAGGCGCTTCCTTGGCTTTGATATGTGCCCCTCGTCGAGCAGCAGGGGAAACCCTAGGTCTGGTTCTCCGGATCGGATGGCGACGGCGTCACGACGTCGTTCCCCTTCTTGAAGGCGCCATCTTGCTAGCTCGTTGTGTCCCGGTGCTGGACTTGAAGATGTTTGACGTCTTGCTGATTTGATTTGCTCCTCTAGTTTTAGTTTTGGTGGGTTTAGTTGTGTTTCACCCTCTTCGGGCTAGGCAGCCCGTCTCTCTCTCTCTCTGTCCCGTGCACCATGCTCATGCCTCCTTGCGTTCATGTCATTTGTTGTGCATGTTGTTATAGTCATTCTCTTTCCTTCTATCAATGAAAAGATACGCAAGCTTTGTGTATTCGCGAAAAAAAGGGGATATGTTTCATTTAGCATAAATGGCCTAAAGTTAAATTTCAGTTTAGGTGTGTCCATGCCAGCTATGGTTTTGATAGAAACAAATATGCAACAGGGAGAACTATGATGAAAATCACAACAGTTACATCTTGAATCTCTTTTTTGAGAATTCCAGTCTTAGCTTGAAGTTTGACATGTTACCATGGGTACTGCTCCGCTTATGCATTCATGCTCTCCAACTATGTGAAATCATAGGTTATGTTGCAAGGGCTCTGACTGTGAAGGGGGTAATCTGGGATACCATTCATGAACTTAATTAAGCTTCTGCTTCACCCATTCTGCACTCTTCAATTGCTAAACGATACAAAAGTAGCAGGCGGTTAGATAATAGACATGAAGAGATCAATTAATGGACTGCTCCTGGAAGTGAAGAGCAAAACTTCTTTGGAAAGAAACCAATGCAAATATCTGAATGAACTGTAGCAGAACATATACCTCAATCCGAATATGTGAACTGATTCAAGGTAAAGCGACCTTCAGATTTGACAATAACATTGACCTTTAGATTCGACAATGTAAAAGGAATCGGTAAAAGAATCATGCAGAATCCCATTTACCTTGCTGACGGGAACATTGCCGCCAACAGAGGAGTTCATCACCAAGGAATCAACTCCACCGTTTGTCCCGTGTATAGCTTGACACCTGCGACCCTCTGCATGATAAAAAATAGTTGCCAGTACAGCACATGGTTATTTACCGACCAAGGTAGAAAGCGACAGAAAAGGATTGACACGAAGTGAAAAGAGCACAGAGCTATGATCTAAGCCGGAAGTCATGCTAGTCACAGCCTGGGCGCCCTGGAGTAAGATTCAGGTCGTTCATCTCTTGGGCTATGTGGTCAGTCAGGGAGCGTCGCCTCAGATCTTCTCGAACCAAGAGACGGGCTTTGTACACATCGAGAACATTAAACGACACAAAGAACATTTAGCTTGTACAGACCTGAATTCTTGGTTTGTTGCCGTGCATCGTCAAGTTTCTTGGTGGCACTGCGACGACGCGGGTGAGTGTGGATGGCCGTGGCCGGGCGAAGCCGATGCAGAGGTGTCGTCCGGGCATGGCGTCGCAGGCCAAGCAAAGCCGAGGCGAGGCACCAGGGAGGCATCGTGGGCGTGCACTGGCGCGCCGCGGTGTGGAGACGGAACATCGAGCTCTCCATCTTTGCGTGATGATGAGATCACGTAGACCGGAAGTACGAGGCTACGAGCGGACGACTCGATTAGGATAGGAAGACGCGGAGATAAAAGAACCATGTTATGTTATGTGGACTCTTGGATTGCCTCGTCTGTTACAGGAGACGGGAGAGCAAACAACCCGAGGATGGCTCCGTACTAGAAAAACTGGGTAAGATTTGTTGGATTATTTTTCACAGTAACATAAGTGGGCCAGGGATGATGAGGTGGATAGGCTGCATGTCAAGAGAAATAACATAGTAGGGATGAACTATTTAGGAGATGAGATGATTAAGTGGTTGGATTTAGCGAAATCTCGTTGGGTGGAACACATACTCCAACAAGCTCTTCTTCTGTTAGGTGTTTGTGTGCGCCGGCGTGTGCATGTGCGTGTGTTTCTTAGGGCATCTCCAAAGCGGACCCTCAAACTGCCCACATAAGTTCGTGCCGCGCAGGCCGGACGTATTTTGTCATCCAACGCGGTCCTATATCAGTCCGCCGACTGGTCCGGGCGTGCTTTTTCCTGCAAATTGGAAGCAAACCAGGGCTTTGTGGGAGTCTGGACAACAGCCACGCAGGAATCCGACACCCTCGGCTCACTCAAATCCCCCTCCTGGTCCCATTCTCTTCCACTACGCCCATGCCCCTCCTCCCCTTGCTTTGCATTCGCGCCCTCCTCGACGCCTCCGTTGTACCTTTTCGGGCGCTACCCAGACATTGTCGGACGTCTGCAACCACCACACACGCGCCCACTCGCCTTATACTAAGGCGCCATCCACCCAGGATCATCCGCAGCCAAGTACCCTACGCCCCTATCGACGACGTCCATGGCGGTCACCACGCCCGACAGGTGCTCAGTCAAATGCCATTGAGCTTATTTTCAAACTTCATGTTGTTTTTCAGAGTAAAGGATGGCGGGATACTCGGGTATGGAGGATGAGTTGTTGTGGGATGGGTGGTTGGCTGTATCTGCGGATTTCGTAGGCAGGACCGGAAGGGGGCTTTTCTTGCAGCGCGTGCATGATTCGTTTCATGCGTGAAAGCACATTGGTCCATACGACATGCACATCATCCATGAACGCAATAGGAAGTCGCTAGCGTATCAAGGGTACACCATACAGACCACCGTTGTCAAGTTTTGTAATGCGGTTAATTGGCTGGAGGCAAGGTGACTATTGCGCGCAGTAGCCGTGGAGATCGTAAGTTTTTCTCCTTCTTGTTCAACTTGTTGATTGCTTCATTCATTCACCCAGTGTTGCTCTACACCTTGTGTAACATGTACATGCAACCGTGATGTACCACAGGATAGAGAGCAAACCATGCACACACATCCACTGTAGGATGAAACTCAAGGGGCAGCGTGTGTGGAACGATATGATCCGTTCGTGGAGAACTTGTTGAGCATCCGGATAATATTGTTGAATTTGATCTATTGTTGTGCTAGACTTATTTGCATGTTATGTATGGATGACTTGTGCTATTTTCTATCTGAACTTTGATGAATACTGTCGTGTTTGATGAATTTTGTCCGGTCAGTTGAAATGCGATTTGAATTGTATGCAGATAGCGTTGGATGGTCGGCTCCAGCATCCGTCACCCCTGTCCTCGGACTGATGCGGTTTGCGGAGCAGCGTTGATGCCCTTACTTAGATCAGCATACATTGTTTATGTATACAAATACAACTCTATTAGATGTATGACAAGTGTCATCATCCTGGTCATCCTATTACAAATATCTTAATTCTAGAACTCTCTACGGTGTTATCTAAGCCCTACATATTTTTTACACTCATGAGTATTGTAGATACCACCTGAAATATCAAGCTCTAGGATTTTCTTAATTACACTCTGAAATGTCACTATGATTTGCAATAAGTGCCAACTGACATCCCACTCTGTTGTCTTCCCGTAGTATCATATGAGAGGCCATTACCTGAACAGCGGCTGCGTATGAGCTCAGATCAGGAGGGTTTGATGTGGTCGTTGTTCCGCCATTTTGTCTTACAATTGTGGTTTGTGGTGCATTTTTTTGTAAGAGAATCACAGCGGCTCATAAACAGATTAAATGAACAAAATGCTTAACACATTTCGTCCAACAAGTTGTTTGTGGCAGGCAATTTTTTCTTCCTATCCCCGCAGGAAAGAAAATATTTCTGTCAACAGATACACCAAAAACAGAGCTGCGCCCTGGAGAGAACACATTTGGTCGAAAGACCGATTTGCGACATCTGAGTATTTGCTTCCTCCTATTTAGAAGGAAATGGAAATGTGTTTCTGCTAAATCACTGCATTCCAGATATATATATACAAAAAAAGGGGAGAAGGCATGAGGTGTGCAGCAGCAAATTCAGATCCGAACAGTTTGGTACATATTTTTTTCCCAAATACTACTACAGTAGCTGCTTATAATCATTCAGTCACTGGAGAGCAGCGGTTCTGTTTTACAATGTACAAGCAGGCGAGACGGCAGGCTTGAATCTGAAGCTAGCTGCACATCCCCAGCCTTACAACCTTGATAATAAAATCCTTAAAGAAACAAACGAACAAGCGAAAGGAATAGCAAGCGGAACTAGAGCAGCACTAATAAACCCTAGCTAATTTTGCTTCCGCGCGACCCCAAATAGTTCCCTTCATAAAAACCCGGAAACGGCTCGTCGTGTCGCTGGAGCTGCCGATCTCTTCTTGCTTGATCAGAGAGATAGATCCATACTACAGAAAATAAAAAAAAGGAAAGAAGAACACATGCAGGAAAAGAAAAAGAAAAAAAACTGATCTGCTGCCGTGCTGCTAGATGTGAATACTGCTGCCATTCGCGAAGTACGTCGACACCAGGCCGTTCATCCTTAACTTCGTCTTAGGGGCTCCGGGACCGGCGATGCACCTGGTCGGTGAGCTGACAGCACCGGAAGTACGCTGAAGCAGGTGCTCTAGCTGTCCAGACGACGCAGCGATCAATCCTGTACATATTCAAGCACATTGTGTACGTCATTTTGTTGTTAATTTGGTCAGGTTCTCAGCTTTGCCAAGCGAAATTGAGATCGAAATGAAAGAGACAGTATATTGTATCAGACAGAGTGAAGTGCAGTTTTGAGGATGTTTTACCTAAGAAAAGTGGTGATGGCTTTCCAGGCCTAGAGTTAAATTCAGGATGAAATTGCGTGCCCACGAAAAACTTATGAGTTGGTAGCTCAATAATCTGTATCCAGTAAAGCATTTCACATTAGGTATTTGGAGGAACAAACATATTGGTGCGTTACTAATTCTAACGAAAATTTAGTAAGCTTACCTCCATGCGTCTCCCGCTTTCATCCCTGCCCACGAAAGAAAGCCCTGCTTTCTCAAATTCTGAGACCATGTCAGGATTCACCTGAAAAAATGGAGAGTGTTTCTATCACCAAACTGGATTAATAATAACAGAAAGTTACATGTCATCGCATTCTTTGACATACCTCGTATCTGTGGCGGTGTCGTTCGTCTACATAGTTAGCATTGGCATACCTATAACAGTTCAGATCTCGTACGATTATTTCCAGAACATGAAATGTGAAGAAGGCGTCAAAGGTGAAATAACAATGTACGAGATTTCTTACAGTTTAGCAGATTTGCAGTTGTTGACCTGGAAAAATGTCCTCCTTGAACCGAGGCGCATCGTTGCACCCATGTGAGTTTTGGAGCCCTGCAGAGGCATTGTGGAAGGTGCTGAGTAAGCACAAGGTGTCTCACAGAAATAAACTACTTAAATACAATAGCTGGTAAGGCAAGTTACCTCTGGCATGAAGATAACACATGGTGTTTTTGCAGCTGGATCAAACTCCGTGCTATTAGCATCACGCAGCTTCATGACAGAACGCGCATACTCGATCACTGCAATTTGCATGCCCAAGCAAATGCCGAGATACGGAACGTTGTTTTCTCGCGCATGTTTTGCAGCAAGAATTTTTCCCTGGACACCTCTGTCTCCAAAGCCTCCCGGAACTAGTACGCCGTTTGCACCCTGAGGTTGAGAACTCTTTCAGATTTCTGCATAATTGCCATCGTTTGAAAATATATGCGGTGCTTACCTTTAGTAGACCCCATGCTTTCTCATAGGCATCAGGCGTCTGTACAATGAAACAATACCCAAGATCAGTATATTCACCATCATAGAAAGTGGGATTAAAATGATATCCGGTAAAAATGTGCTGACCTCTACAGCAGCAGAATCTTCAAGATCACATGAAGGAACCCAGTCCACTACCAGTTTCCTGTCCAAAGCAACCGACGCATGCAGAAGAGCCTGACAGAGGTATCAGAAAATAAACTTGATTACACCCCAAAAAATGTGTCCAAACATGGCCGTTCTCTCAAGGGAGGTTGCAAGATTTCGCTAAATGCCTACAAAGCTAAGAACCACGCCAAGGAACACTTGAGTAGATGAATCATGCACGGATAAATGTCAAGTAAATCACCTTCAAAATAGACAGGTAGGAATCCGATATGCCGGTATATTTTCCAACCATGGCAATCCTGACCTGAGAATATTTGTGCACGATAATGTTTAGCACCAGATAAGGCTTACATGTATTACTGAAGGTAACAATTCAAAGGATCAGAGCACCAACCGGAGATTTCAGTTTGTCGAATCTGCTGGCTCTTTCAGTCCATTCAGACAACTTAGGTTCTTGAGGCACTTTCCCCACACTATATAAGAGAAGAAGGAATGCTAAGTACACCGATAAATTAGTCAAATTGATAATCTAATCATACTTGGATAAAAAAGACGTACCACCAAAGGCCCAGAACCTTCAAAATAGCTTCATGGGCTCTCTGATCCTGTAAAAATACCAGTACATATCGTTTGCTAAGCACATTTAAATTTGGATTCAGTTAACAGAAGAAACTTTATGTGACATACCCTGAGCAACAAAGGGATGTGCCAGATGTTTGTTACATCATGGAGATTAACGATGTTTGAAACCTGACAGAAAAAACTCAAAAGTCAGCACTAATGTTGTACTAAAGGAAATACGTGCTTGCTAATGTACAGAGTTTTCAGTAGCCTTGCACTAAAAGGAAATACTTATTACCGGAACTTGGCAAAACTGCGAGAGTTTCAGTTTCACATTTTCTTCCAGTGGCTGCCATAAAGCACAGAGCAAACAATGTGTAAAGTTAACCATCGGCATCGACGGACTGGAAACAGGGGGTAGGGCTATGGAAGAATGAAAATACAAGACAAATCCTGCATGATACCTGAGTACTGCGGCATGCCAAGATATCAGGCATCAACCCAAGTCCTCTTAGTCCGCGGACACTATGCTGGGTAGGCTTTGTTTTCTGAATAAATGATAGTTTGTATTATTTAAAGGAAACGATGTAAATGAAAATGAGTATCGCGGACAATGTCAATATTTTCAGTATTATGGAGCTTCCTTGTGAGTAAAAGTTACCTGTTCACCAACTACAGTTAGGACTGGTACAAGACTAACATGAACCAGGCAAAAGTTTCCAGGTCCTGAAATGCATATTGAGTAAGATCAGGTTATGTAAACTCAGTTTTACTTGGAAAATAAAATTCTGAAGTCAGATATTGTAAATCATGGTCAAAGAAATAAAGAAAACACTGAAGGACTTCACTTTTTTCTCACCTACGCGGTACGAAAATTGACCCAATGCTTCGATAAAAGGCATTGATTCGATGTCCCCTGCACCAAGAATGCAACTGTTATGCAGTGAAATTATTTTGACCCCTCAACCAGCAATACTTGCAAACAACTGTGTCCGTCGTGTTATTAACAAGTGCGATGGTTTGCTGCAGTAATTTAGTATGTTGTTTTTACCTATAGTGCCACCAAGTTCAATGACACAAACATCAGCTGGCTTATCTGTGCCATCAACCGGATTCATCGCCACACGTTCAATCCAGTCTTGTATTTCATCGGTAATGTGCGGCACAACCTGACAAAAGAAGACTTAGTCAGTAAAGTCATCAATAAAAGTTGCACTATTTGCACAAGAACTTACAAAAACAGGGAACTCTATCCTAGTTACCAACTCGCACCTGAACAGTTTTTCCCAGGTAGTCTCCTTTTCGTTCTTTGTTAATAACAGCCTGTATCAAATCGAAAACTCAATTGTTAGTTAGATGATAAAAGCACGAAGAAAAAACAATTTAATTTATTTTTCCAAAAAAAAGAAACATGTCTTGTAAGGAGGATATCAAATCTAAGTGATAGCATATTCTCCAGCGGTCCTAAACTTTGATAGCTACATAACTCCCAACAGCTACATATGGCATTTAATTGCAGTTAGGCCCATACAAGATTTGTCAAGGTGAAATGTAAACCACATAACTCTGGTAAAGTGACACAAGAAATTATTTGTGGGTCCCATGGAAAATCCTGGCAATCAAGTACCCAAACAAGAAAATATCACCAGTCTGCAAATGTCAAAGGTGAAGTATAAACCACAATTTTTCACTGGATAGCCTGAAGTCTAAATGTTCACCCAGACAAAGACTGATCATATATCCCGGATCACCTGGTAGATCTTTCCAGTGGTTATGTTGTTGTCGCGAGTCAGCTTGATGTCCAGAAACCGCTCGTAATTTCCAAGATCCAAGTCCACCTTTGACCCAAAAAATGAGAGAGAGATATCAAAATGAGGTACGTTGAATCCTTGAAAGAACAAAAAGGAAAAAAATCGCAATTATCCCATACTAGGCTCATTTTGTAGGAATGCTAGAACGTGGAAGAAGATAAGAAAAGTGTGCCCCTTTTGACAAGTGGGCAAGTGCCAAAATTTAGGGCGCTGACGTGGCATTATCTTGTACTAGGTGCAGAGGTGGCATTTTGTTATCCATGGTTGGTTGGTGCACTTTCTCAAATTTCTTGATAACCCAAATACTTGCGTATTTCAGACTGAACCTCCAAATAAGCTTGTAAGAAGTGGTTTAGTACAGTTTAGTGCAGGACAAACAGCTAGTTAAGTACTCCTCCGTAAATAAATATAAAAGCGTTTAGACCACTACTTTTACAGAGGGAGTACAGTTTTGTAGAGTGGTTTGGCACAGCTTTGTAAGAGGTTGATGGTGAAGCAGCGGCTAGTTAGGTACCTCGCCGCCGTCGTCGAGGACGAAGACCTCGCCGTGCTCGAAGGGGGACATGGTTCCGGCATCGGTGTTGAGGTAGGGATCTGCACATCACATGGGCATGGCAGTGAGAAAATAAACAAGATGAGAGTCAGAGCAGAGGAGCCGGCCACTGGTGAACCCAGATTATTTATCTCAATCTAGTGAAAAGATTTGTTAAAGAACTGGACCCAAGATGCATAGTACCACTAGTACATGACAGGACAAGGGGAAATACAGTTTGTTAGTAGTAGTAAAGATTAAAGAAGTAGACCCAAGAAAGGTTCATGGCACTTGGCCCGGGTCAAGAGACAGAAAGTTCCAGTTAACCTTTCAAAAACAAAAGAAAGTTTCAGTTGAGACAAAAAATCTGCCTGAGCGAGCAGAGCACGAGGTGCCAAATTTGACCCGGATTACCGGCTGCCCGCCCCCCATGTGAAATAAAATACACCTGGGAAGTGAGAGGAGTTCATGTGTCTCAAGGAACCCGGACAGTGACACTGGCCGACATACAAAGTCTCAGATTCACCGAAGCATACACAGACATCACCAAC
Source organism: Triticum aestivum (assembly GCF_018294505.1). NCBI lineage: Eukaryota > Viridiplantae > Streptophyta > Magnoliopsida > Poales > Poaceae > Triticum > Triticum aestivum. The sequence continues at coordinate 479,070,565 of NC_057796.1, forward strand.
GAAAAGAAAATGAACCGTCAAAACTAGCCTGCAGTGCAGGGTGCGTGCATTTTGCTCTGATTTGGGGACAAGAGTTGGTTGATTTTGTGATCTAGGAAGAAGAAAACCGTAACCAGTAATTAACCTAACCTAACTAGCAAGCTAGAGGTAGTTAACTAACCTAGCTGCTGCTGGTAGTTTTGAAACTTGGACTGGACAAGAACAGAAGAAAAAACAAAGAGGGGGAGCACGTTGGTGCCCAGTGCGATCACGTGGCCACCATTACCAAGGAGCAGAGCAGAGCAGACGGCCGTTATTTTCTTTTCATTTTTTCCGTCTCTCTCTCTCTCTCTCTCTCTCTTCTGGTTTTGACCGGCAAAAGAAAGAAATGGGGAACCGGCGGCGGGAAAAACGGGAGGAGGAGGAGGCGGCGGTTACCGATCTTGATGGAGGTGACGCGGAGGCCGCAGGCCTTGAGGAGGACGCCGATGCTGCTGGCCGTCACGCCCTTGCCCAGGCCGCTCACCACGCCGCCGGTCACCAGCACATACTTCATGTCCACGTACACGCGCGGGAGCTTCCCAAACCGCCGGTCCGTCACTGCACTGGCAGGCTGGCTAGCTCGTGCTGCTGCCGCCTTCTTTGGGGGCTCGGAGAATGGGGGAGGGGAGGGGAGAGGGAGTGGCCGAGGTGAGGTTTTTGGTTTGGATGTGAATGAGAGGGGAGGGAGGAGGAGGGCTGTGTTAAATAGAAGCGGGAGGTAGGCAGGCTACTGAGGCGGGGACAAAAAAAAGCCACTCATTCTCTCTCTACTACATAACTGAAAGTGTAGAGCCTCAGAAAAAAGCGTTAGCCCCTTTCATTTTCTCTCTCTACTGTTTCTGTCAAAATCCAACGGGTGATACATAATTTATCCATGGAAAATCTAGGGGCCCCGGAGGACCACATCTGATCCGTATGTTTATTGTTTTTCAAAAATTTAGGTTTGCGGTTTTCTCTTCTTTTTTTCCTCGCCCCGCCGTGCCACTGCCTCGGGTCGCGATTAAATTATGTCTTGATTATGTTGGATACTATGGTAGATCGGTTCGAGTGGCGGGAATCATAGTTCAGTTTTACTGCCAGTCGAACACGCAAAAGTCGTGGGGTGAATCGAGCCCACACTCTTCTTTGTTGTTTTGCAAAAGGGCCGCACACAAGGTGTACTCTTCGGAAATCGGCCGCCTTGTGTGCACGTAAGGATTGGTATAAAATCTTGGGGAATACATGTTCACGTGTTTATGTGAATCTTATCACAAACTCACCGCCTCCGCCCCGCGCCCCCCCCCCCCCCCTTCCTTGTTCCTTATTGACACTAGTCTTGGAAAGACCTAAATTCCATTCGCGACTTCGGGGCAAAGGCCTTGCCACTTTTTGCCAAGAATCTATTCCATCCAGCACTGACGCGTCTTAATGTACATTTGTTTCAATTATCATTTTCATTTGTCAGAGCAAGAAAAATTCCACATTCTCCCCTCTTCCGATCACAAGCTGATTTCGCTCGAGAATACAACGGGAATCATACTTCCATCAAAAGTGCATGCAAAGTATGGCGTACATTTGTTAGTTGGTCGAATGACTAGTGTGTGACAAAGTGTCATGACATCTCCAACCATCTTTTCCAACATGCACCGCAAATGATAGAAGCGATGATCGGCGAGTTTACGCCAGCACGAGAGCCTACACGGGAGCAACATGACTGAGTGTGGCCGCTCGAACAACCGCCACCGTTCATTCAGCGCGAGTGCAGTGCAGCTTGGGCTTTGTATGATTAAAAAGATAGTTTAAGTATGCATGGCAAGAATAAACCAAACTATCAAAGGTCGAATTCAAATAACAAATATCAAGCCCCCAAAGACAACTTTCCTGTGTAAATGAGAATCTAACTATTGTGACCACCGGTTGACACCAGTCCTCATAAAGCCCCAAGAAGGAAGTTTCCATTCACGACTTCGGGACGGAGGCCTAGCCAACTTTCGCCAAGAATCTTATTCCTTCTCACTGTTCCCAGTCTGAATGTACATTTGTTTCGAGCCTCGTTTCGCATTGTCGGGCATTAACAAGAAAAATTCGATATTCCTCTTGTTTTACTATCATACCTGATTTCATTTGACAATCCAAAGGGAATCGTACTTCCATAAAAAAAACACTCAAAAGGCTGCTTATATTCCCTAGCAGCTGGCCGATCGACCCAAGTGCATGACTAAAGTGTCATGCATGGAATAATCAAGGCCATCATCGGTGCATGCAGCTAAGCAAGCACTAGTACACACCTCATGTTTTTCTAGCTAGCTAGGCTTGCCCACACGCGAATCCGATTCCGAGAAGGAATTCGTTCACATCAGCCAACCGTGCATTGCCATCTAACCTCTTTCTTTGGTTGTGGTGAACCGTGGAATTGCCACGAAACCTCTTTTTTCTGATTGCGGTGAGCCATGGAACGGTCAGATATGAACATATGCCGACTAAGTAGTGTCAAACTGTCAAGTCGTACTACGTCCTTGGTCATTGCTGTCGATTGATCATCGGCGGAACGTCATGATCTCTATGGCTTGATTAGTTTTTTGGCGGGCAATCACTTTCTGTGAATTCCTTGATCATGTCTTTATACTTAAACCTAGGCTAACGTGGGTGGAGGCCCCACGGTATTCGATTAGAAAGGTGTGAGACATCCGATTTGCCCGACGAATTATGACGGATATTTCGCCCCCAAGGGTTTGGTAAAATATCTCCGTGCTAGGTAAAATATCAGCCCGCTAGGTTCTGAGGCTCGATCGAGTCGGCACGGGGGCGGCAAAGCGCTCCCGTTACTAGGTCAAAACCCTTTCGCAAATCGACATATTAATTTACAAGTCGGCTTTCGCTTCGATCCTAGTCGATCTTGTAATCAACAGCTAGCCAGGATGTTTTCATACATCTTTTCCGTGCTGGTCATGTTATGTTACAGTTGGCACGATAGCGATTTCGGGTCGATTTCTTTTACCATGAACGGAGAAGATGTACGTGGATTAACTGGGCTGAGCGGTTAATCATGCTACCGTGGGAAATCATAAACACAAAGGTGAGATTTTGAAACTTGGCGCCAAAGCTTCGTGCCTACCCACCCACCAGCCAGCTGCATTCTCCCCTGTATCCGTTCATCGGTCTTACCCCAGATCACAATCTGAATTAACTTTGCAGCTAGCTGCTACCCTACCAAGTTGATTTAGTTGGATGGTTCACCATGTATGATAGTTACATGAGTTGTTGATTAAGATACAATCATGCACAAAACGAATCAGCCCTCTCAGAATATCTTCAATGATGTTCTTCTAGGCAAATATCTTTAGTGGTATATATGAAGTCGGCAAAATAATTCTGCTGGATTTGGACGGTTTAATTTTTCGTAGGACAGATAGAGCGGAACTCAAGGAGTACACCGTGAGAAGCCACTTACCAGGAGTGGCTGAATCAAAAAGAATCACAAAGAGGTGTCTCCGGCCTCTGTATCAATTGACGTCCGCGGTCATGACTTTCATGTCAAAAGAAGCGTAGCCCAGTGACAAAAAGTTAGCATAAACACTGTACCGTCGTGTCATCGTCTAGAACAGCCACCGTTGGAAACCGGTGCGTGTGTACAGCATCTCTTCCAAGCTCCAACAGTAACTAACGGTACGCATTATTATTTATTGCAATCATGCGTGTGCAACTAGCTTGCTAAACCCCAAATTAGAGACGCTTGGGTCATCGTTATCATGATCCATAACCGGATTGCTGCAGGCATTTGCGGGCTAAACTATCATGGGCGTCGTTGTCCGTTTATCGTTACGCTCGCACGTCGGGATCGTACGTACCCGGCCGGTAGTTGTTGGTTTCGTCACGTACGTTATCCACAGCTTGGAAGGCCACTACCTACGGGGTTTTTGAGCCTTTGAGGTTTCTTGAGAGTGCAGGGAGACGACGCCACACTGCCTTCCTTGGCCGACTATAATTTTTCCTTGACGGTACAATGACCCGCGCACTAAACCCGACCATCGTACTCATATATACCACCATCTATTGACGCGGGCAAGAAAATCTTGCCCGGCGTCCATGCGCACGTGCCTATAATAGATGCGGAATTATTCGTTTATTGGTAGTGAGAAATGATTAATCTACGTTTTATCGTCTATAGTCAGTGTTGAAATAGGAGCGGATGGTTGTTAAAAGCAGAGGCATATATTGGTCATGTTCAAGTCCAATTCAGAGGGTGCACAGGATTGAAAATAAACAAAAGTAGACAAACCGAAAGGGTGTGTGTGTGCGTGCGTGCGCACGCTCAAGAAAGAGGGTAATTGTTCGGAGAGTACAAGTTTTGGATTAAAAATCATATGAGTAAAATAAGTACTAAACGGCAAAAGAATTACAGATATGAAAGCAACACAAATATATGATCGTGCAAAACTACAAATATAATAAGGCAACAAGCAACTAGAAATTCTAGACAACAAGATTGGCCGGAGGCGCACCAAAGCGCATCTAATAACACAAAAGACAGCATCAACATATTAGAAGTCCATTGTAGCCACCTGGTTCCTCTTCTCCAAAAAGCTTAGGGTTCCTCTGCCTCTCGCCCGCGCTTTCACCGGTCCACCTCGTCACCTGTGGCCTTGGGGCCATAGGGGCGAGGTGGATCCCGGGCCTTGCCAGTGGGAGGGCTCCATTTTTAGACGTTTCTTTGAGTTTTGTTAGGGCTTGTGTGCTGCTCAGGAAGGCGAGACGACGGCGGCTCCCTGAAGATGGAATAAGGTTCTCGCTGCCTAGCCCCCGTTTCGATGGTGCGTCTAGCATCGTCGGCGGGCGTGTGGATATTTGTCCCCGGTGGATTTGTTCGGATCTGGTCGTCGTTCGTCTACGTTCGTGTGTTTTCGGATTAGATCCTTCCGACTTAGGCTACTCTTCATTGGCGGCGGCTGCTGTTCTGGTGCGTTGGTCCTACGGGGTCATAGCACGACGACTTCCCATTGTCTACTACAACAAGTTTTGCCCGGCTCCGACGAGGGAGGGGCGATGACGGCGGCATGCATTTCGGGTCGCTTCACTGCTTGTAGTCGTCGCTAGATGGTCTACGGACTTGGATGTAATCTTTATTATTTCAATATTTCTAGTGTTCGTGGCGCTGGCATGATTGAAGATGAATAGATTGGAAGTTTTTCGGAAAAAGATGTCCATTGTAGCCATGTGCATATGTGATGTAGAAGTCGGAGACAATATATATAACGCCGGACATCCAATAATTGGATTTCCATCAGCAAATCAGAGTCTCCTCCTACCTAGAAGTGCCGGGCATCAAATAATAATTACATTCATCGGATGCTTCATCCTATCGCGCCGTCGTGGACAGCTCCATTTCCCTGACAAAGAAAATGCACCGAATCATCCGGACTCGAGATAACCATCCTAGCCAACCACTTTCGTCTGTAGAGACTAGGGATACGAGCGGAGTGACCGGGGGTTGGTTTTGTCCACCGTGCGCAGATATGGCAATGGTAGCAACTTGATCCAAGGCCGGATGAGATGGAGATGGGCGCATGCAGAGCCGCATTTGGGCCAGGCAGAGCTCCACGTCGCAGCGGCTGCATGCTGGCTGGGTGTTGCCCGATCGCCATCGCCCTGCATGTGCGGAGCCGGAGCGGCTGGTCGACCGCTGCTATAGCTCGACGTCCCTGGCCCTGGCCCTGCCCTATCCGTGATCCTCCATGAATGCCGGCTGGTCCAGCGATTAATGCCGGAGCGCAGCAGCGCATGTTAGGGTAGGGTGCGCGCACACATGGACGTACTCTGGACCAACGCCATTGATTCCACACTCCTATCGACCTGACCTCCACCCCCGCTGCCCTGCACGGCTGACATGCGACCAAACGTCCTGCACCAATTCATAACCAGCAGGTCCTCCTAGATGAATGATTTTTTTTTTTGGAAATTATTATACGTACCCATACGTGGAGTTTCAGGGGCGACCGTGCGCCGCTGAGTTCCAGCTTTTTGTGCTGGGTTGGAACTTGGAACCCGGCCGGGTGTATGATTCCATGCATGGGGGGAAAAGGCGACGCCACCATGTTTTCCTCCTTCCAAAGTAAAGCATGCATGCAACGCACGATGTGAAAGATTATTTATTTATTTTTGGTTTATTTATGCCTGGCCTGGCCGCTTCTAAATTCAACGCAAGGACGCCCAGCCATGCATACGGTCCGCGAATTTTCTCCTCACTCGATCGTACGTGCACCATGGACGATGAGTAAGCACCCAGTCAGAGTGTGCTGGTGCCACGTTTCCACGTGCTATCAATGCTAAATTTGACTACCGGAAAAGTCGCGAAAACGTCTGCCAAAGAAGCATATAGTATGCGTCCATCCTATCATTGCTACTCGCAACACAATTTTAAGAGGGATTAATAAAAAATATATGATTTTTTAAGAGTGAGTGTGCAACAACTCATTCTATGCAACTGATAAAAAGTGTGCAAAATATATTTACAAAATATAAAAAATACAGCAATATCTAAAAAGAAAAAAACGAGACCAAAGGGGCGACCACCCCATGGCATATTTTTATAGGAGGTCGAGAAACGCGGTTGAAATATTCATTCCCCGAAGGGATCAAACCCAGCTGGCCTGGATTCACAAGACAGCGTCCCTACCAGTGAGCTAGCGCTCAGTTTTCTTACAGCAATATCTAAACAATGTAGTGAAATCAGATGTGAATCTAGAATCTCAACACTAGGATGCAATAGTTCAAATTTCGTGAAAATTTATGCCATAGCTTGTGTAATTTTGTCTAAACATCATCATGGTTTCAAAAAAGTAAATAAAATAGCATTAAGTTGAAACTCTAGCTTAGAATAGTTGGTCAATTTGCACTCCGATAATAAACAAGACAAATTAATTTATCGTAAATAATACTCCCTCCGTCCCATAATATAAGAGCGTTTTTGACACTAGTGAGTCAAAAACGCTCTTATATTATGGGACGGAGGGAGTAGTTGCTAGTGAAAAAAAATGCTGCGGATATTGACTTGATATTTACACCAACATTTGCCTTTTTTCGTAGCATAGATTATGTTAGTTTGTGTTTGAATTTGTTTAGATCTGTATAAAAAACAATCTTTGGTGGTGTAAAAATATAAAAAATTCGGCGGTGTAAAAATAGCACATACAACAAGACACATATTGTACATAGGGTGTAAAACAACAATATTTCATTATCTTCTTTCAAGATTTCCCCCTGATTTCTATTAAGATAAACACGTTGTCTCGTGCATGAAGCTGATTTATTTTTTCATGTGATGTTTCCATCGACAGCGGATACAATTGATGGCGACTTTAGATTTCATCTGGCGTTGCGGATGTGCGAACCCTATACAGTTGTACTGTACTTGCTATTTCCAATAGAAATGCATTGTCTTTTCAAAACGTGTCTCTAGATTCTGAAAGGAGGTGGCTAGATACCAACAGGAAGCTAACAAAACCCTGCCCAGAGTCGGTTCAACCAGAGGCTTAAACATGGAACCGCACAACGTACGGCAGCTGGCCGATGAGACGATCCAGAGTCCTGCATGAACTCGAGGCTGAAAGTGACGGTGAGGAATCCAAGCCCGCCGGCCCCCAGGTATGCACAATGATTTTCGTCCTGTACTTGCTTGGACGGCCACGGCCGTATCCGGGCAGCAGCACCACCAGTCAACTGATCCTTTCCTTCGCCGGGTAGTCTTCCTCGCAGCAACACGTACGTACGCTGTTGGAGCTCGGCACCGGAGAGTTGGAGCGCCGAGTGTACGTAACGTCGGTGTCATGGCGAATACACATCGCCCGCTGCATGCCACCGGCCGGCCGGGGTTCCGTCGACCGGAGAGCAACGAATATCGTAGTGCCGACCGAGCACATTCGGCAGAATCTATGTGGTGCGTGCTTGCGCTTCCATTATTAGCAGGTAAATGTGTGGTGGCTGTATTTTAGACGACCTCGAAAAGGTTTTGCATTTGGTAGAAGCGAACACTCCTCCGGCTTCTGCGTTCCAAGATGCCGGCACCACTCATAAATCTACTACTATCGTACGTGCTACTGAATTCTCCTCAAAGTGTTGCGTCACAAGATGCTCCGTGAAAGCCACAAGCTTTGCTAAATTCTGCATAGACCGTATGCATCCACATGGCGACATGAGTTTTTTTTTATTGTAATAAAGTAGCAAAGGGAATCGAAAGAGAATGAATTCTATGTCTTCCATTAATGATGGTGATAACATATTTATACAAGCCCAAAGGGTGGTTCCAGGAGTCGGGGAAAAAACTGGCCATGTGGTTAGAGAAATTGGTAATCCGCACATAGAGTGATTATCCGATAAGTAATCCTGGTTAATTAATTCATAAAACTCACCCTAATCATTGCTTTTTCTTTGTTGTCATCATCTTGTTTAAAGTCTCCTCCAAAACCCCGCGGGGAAAATATGAGGAGATACACATAGTATGTCATGAAAAAAACTCCTCCCAAAACCCGAGTGAAAAATATATATGAAAAAAATGACATATCACAATGTGTGTATTACTATTGCCTCATTAAGAATCTTCTATGAGAAACCATATAGAAAAAACTCATAAAAAAGAGTGCAATATCAGGAATGACCTATTAATTCGGTGCCAGAGTTCAGTTCCTGTTTTCTATTGTTTTTTAGTTTTTAGGTGAAAAATTCACGGAATCGGAATGAGCACAAACTTTTTGTGAACTTTTAAGGAATAGAAGACCACGGGAGCCATATTATGGTGTCCTCAGTCCTGGACCAGGCGATACTTACCATGTCGACTCCTAGCCAGGTGGGCCGGGCCGAGGACCCCCTTTGTCGGTTCTGTCCTGGCTACTTCGGGGCCCATAACGCATACAAGGAAGATTTCACAAGACATTTTTTACGTATAAGATTCCATAAGACTTGGCATACAAGACGAGGACTCCTCTCCAGCGACGTAGCCGACTAGGACTCCGATACCTCTTTTTACTGATTCGGCAATGGAGCAGAAAAGTGTATCCCGCACCTATTTTCCCAGAGGTGACCCTGGGTTATTGAACCCATGAGAGAAAGATTCCCTTGAGGCGATGGTCTCTAACAAGCTTTTGTAAAAGTGTCAAATCTAGCTTTTGACCGGATCAAGCAAGCAAATAGTGATTCAAATACTTATAATAAAAAAGGGTACGTGTATGAGGTCTTAATGCTTACAACCTTGTATTTGCGCTAGGAACAATTAATATATTAATTTGTGCGCTGGAAGTCACCCATCGAGATGTGCTTGTTACGGATCGAAGTGGAGGATGTATCCAAATAACATCTTCGAGAGAGGCCTAATCTTGCTAAAATCATGTGTTCTTGTTACCATCGTTCCAAGATGCCTAGCTTAGGATCCCTAACCCTGAGATATGTCGGATTTGGCTCCGTTAGTGGTGGCCCATACAGGTCCAACCATTCTTATTGTGTGGAATTGTCGTAGCTGCAACCCCTGCAAATTTCAGCACGATCCGAGGGTTCATACTCCGGGAATGGCCCGAGGAGTTCAACAATTTCTGAATCCGTTTCTGCACCAAAACGAATCTGACCTGAGTTTATCTTTTTTCATGAACGGGTTATCATACGTCGTTTTTGGAGGAATTTTTTTAAGGGTATTGTGTTTTGTTCTAAAACACATACCTACAATTTTTGAGCATTTTCTAAGGTGCTCTTCATCGTCACGCTGGTGTCACACGGTCCGACCTTGTTGCTCCATGGATGCCAACCTGCGCCAGCCATGTCGTCGTTGTGTCGAGCCCACGTCAACCATGCCGCATCATCACCTCGGTTAGCCGGCCAAGAGTTTGGCATCGCCAAGACAAAGTCGTCCACCCACGGACCGTGCGGGTCAGGCGTGCGCGGCATCGCCACGCTGTCACATTGTCAAGCCGACGTCGACCTCGTCATGAATTCTGACCTGCGTCGGTATCACCGCACCGTCACTTCATCAAGCCGACGTCTGTCACTCCGACCTGCTCCTTCACATCAGCTGGCCCAGGGCCAGCGGCGTCACCTCGCTGACCTGCACTATACATGACAATTCATTCTGCTGGCCCATTAGAGTAGCCTGGGATTCAGTAACTTCTTCGACAAGTCCACATAGTTGACAAACTCGTAAATTGTTTACTACACACTGTTAGAATACAACTTGTAATAGGATTAGGACTCCTACTCGGTTTGTAATATGGCTAGGACAGGTGCGGCTTGGCTCTTATATATACCTCTTGTACTGGTACAATATTGCATCAACAATTATTTAATACAATTCTACATGGTATCAGACTTTCGATCCTAGGTATGGCTAACCCGCCAGCCCCGCCACCGCCGCCGCCGCCTGGCTACTTCGAGCGGCGCGCCGCCATCGTCGCCGCCAAGGTCGCTGCGGCCACGACCTCCTCCGCCTCTATCTCTACTCTAGCTTTACCCCCACCAATACCCCCTTCCATCTCCTTCACCGACATCATCTCCGATATTAGCCCCTACATCCCCATAACCCTAGACCTTGCTTCTCACAACTACTACCATTGGCGTCACCTCTTCGACGTCCACCTTGGGCGATGCAATCTCCGCTCTCACGTTGCCGACGACTCTCTTCCTCAACTTCATGATCCGCAATGGTTCAAGGATGATCTCGCCATTATTCAATGGATCTACATGCGAGTCTCCACAGAGATCTTCAATCTCGTCCACTGTGACGGTGCCTCCGCCGCCGATCTATGGGCGGCCCTTCATCAGCTCTTCCAGGACAACGTCGACGCTCGCGCCAACAATCTCCACACCGAGCTTCAAAATAAGGTGCAAGGTGATTCACCAGTCGGCGTCTACTGCCAACGCCTCAAGGCGATCGCGGATGAACTCCGCGAACTTGGTGATCCGATCGACGATCGTCAGCACATCAACGTCCTCCCCGTCGGCCTCATCGAGCGGTTCGAGAGGCAGGCCTCCTTCATCCCTATGATGCGTCCGCGTCCCACCTTCGCCGAGGTTCGCTCGATTCTTCAATGGGCCGATCGTGCCCTAACTACAAAGGACTCCCGTCCTCATGTCTTCACTGCTTCTCCTCGCCCACCTGCGTCGACGCGCCACCGCCACCTCCACCAACAGCACCTCCTCAACCATCCGGCTGGTGTCCAAGTCCCAACTACCGGGGCAAAAACCCTAGGCCGTCGCAGTTCCGTACGGCGCCCGCTCCTGCTCCGCCCCCGGCTCCACCAACTGCACCACCACCTCCCCCGGCTTCATCAACTGCACCACCACCGCCGCCCGGATGGCGCCCATCTCCTGATCCATGGACAGGGCTAGTCCAGGCGTGGCCTATGCCCTGGTCCGCCCCTACGCAATATGGTGCCCCGCCTGCCTATACCGGTGGCTGGCAGCCCAGTGCTCACCCTCACACCGGCGCGCCTGTCCTCGCGCCCCGACAGCCGACGGCCGCGTACCACGCTGCTTCCGCCTACGAGCCACCGATCTACAACACCAGTCCTTATGCATCCTATGGCGCTCCATCGCCCCCCTACATGCAGTAGGACAATGATGGTGCCTCTCTCTTTACGCCGATGTCGGCCCTACTGCCGACGCCACCACACCCGCAAGCTCCCATGACTACACCGACCTCTGCTTCGACTCCGAGCTAGGACCAAGCTGCTTTCCTACAAGCCATGAACAACTTTGCTGCACAAGGGAACTCAGGTACGGATTGGATTTTCGATTCTGGTGCTTCTCGTCATATGTCTGCATCGAGTAATTTGCTTTCTTCTTGCACACCTTCGCCTTTTCCCTCCATTACTCTCGGTGATGGATCCTCTATTCCTATTTACTGTATCGGTCAGGCTCAAATCCAATCCCCAACTAAGCCTTTGCTTCTTCGTGATGTTCCTTTAGCTCCTGCTCTTATTAAAAATCTGATTTATGTTCGCCAAATCACCACTGATAATCATGTTTCTATTGAGTTTGACCCATTTGGTTTGTCTGTGAAGGACTACCCAACCAAGGCCGAGATCGCTCGATTCAATAGCTCCGGTGATTTATATTCTCTCCATGGTGCTCCGATCGCTGCTCCTCCAACATCTATGGTGGCCTCTATTGATCTGTGGCACCAACGTCTCGACCATCCCAATAAAAATGTGTTATCCACACTTCTTAATGAATTTTCAATACCTTGTAATAAAGATTCTCATAATTCTTCTATGTGTCAGTCATGTCAATTGGGAAAACATGCTCGCCTTCCCTTTAGTTCCTCTCAATCCTTAGTACTTTTCCTTTTGAATTACTTCATTGTGATCTCTGGACATCACCAATAGAAAGTGTATCTTGTTTTAAGTATTATCTCGTGATTCTTGATGATTTTACTCATTATGTTTGGACTTTTCCTTTATGAAACAAATCCGACGTTCATAATATATTTCTTAACTTTCAGCACTATGTCTCGGTCCACTTTTTCCTCCCTATAAGATTCATACAATGTGATAATGGTCGTGAATTTGACAACTTTAAAAATCAAAATTTCTTTCTATAATATGGAATTCTCTTACGTTTCTCCTGTCCTTTTACCTCCCCTCAAAACGGCAAAGCTGAGCGTTCTCTTCGTACTCTTAATGACATCATTCGCACTCTGCTTATTCAATCTTCTATGCCGTCGATGTTCTGGGCAGAGGCACTCCACACGGCCACATATTTACTCAATATTTGTCCATCTAAAGTTAACCCACAAACTACTCCTTACTTCTCTTTATTTCTCTCTCATCCAAATTACTCCGACCTTCGCGTCTTCGGTTGTCTTTGTTTTCCAAACTCCTACTCCACTTCTCCTAACAAACTTTCCCCATGCTCTATCCCGTGTGTCCATCTAGGTTTTTCTGACAAGCACAAGGGTTATCGTTGTCTAGATCTTGTTAGTGGTCGTGTTCATGTGTCTCGTCATGTAACATTTGCTGAAAACATTTTTTCCTTTTCCGAGCGTCAACAATTAGATTCCAACTCACCCGCGCCGTCCACTTGTCCCTCTCGTCGCAATCATCTTCCCTTCTTTCACACGCCGACCAATCCAGCAAAACCAGCTGCAGTAGCAGATCCTGCTGCCACCACTTCTATCATCACCTCTGTCCCGGCAGAAGAAAACACATTACACTCTGACGCGGCAGACCTCCTGCAGCCGCAGTCTTCACCACCATCCCCCGCGTCCGCTTCCTCCGCTGCGCCGGACGCATCCACCACATCTTCCCCCACCCCTCCTGCTCATGCTATCCCCGTTCTAGCTCCTACTAACGATCATACCATGCGCACACGTGCCATGTCCGGGTTTTGTTTACCTGCAAAAGATCGTCTCAATCTTCATGCATCTTTATCTCCTTCCTCTCTACCCAAATCTTACAAATCAGCTCTCCTAGATCCTAATTGGGCCGCAGCTATGAAAGATGAATATGATGCCCTTCTGCAGAATAACACGTGGCGGTTAGTTCCTCGTCCTTCCAATACAAATATCATTTCGGGCAAATGGGTTTTTCGCCATAAATTTAATTCTGATGGGAGTCTTGCACGTTATAAGGCTCGATGGGTATGTCGTGGTTACTCTCAGCAACACGGCATCGATTATGATGAGACTTTCTCTCCAGTTGTCAAGCCCAGCACTATTCGCTCTTCTTCCTGGCCAATTCATCAACTAGATGTCAAAAATGCTTTCCTTCATGGCTCTCTTCAAGAAATAGTCTGTTGTCAACAACCTCTTGGCTTCGAACATTCCTCCTATCCTAATCATGTTTGTCTTCTTCAAAATTCTCTTTATGGTCTTAAACAAGCACCATGTGCCTGGTTCCAACGTTTTTCTACTTATGCTCAAACCATTGGTTTTACCCCTTCCCGTTCTGACACTTTACTCTTCACCTTTCATCACAACAACAATACTGCTTACCTTCTTTTATATGTTGATGATATTATCCTCACAGCTTCCTCACAATAATTTTTAGATCTTATTATCTCTCTTCTTCGCCACGAATTCTCTATGACAGATTTAGGTCTTCTTCACCACTTCTTAGGTATTGCTATTATCCGTGACTCCTCTGGTCTTTTCTTGTCTCAATGTCAGTACACTCTGGATCTTCTTTCTCGTGCTGGTATGCTTGATTGTCAAACTTCTCGTACCCCTGTTGATACAGGTTCCAAACTCTCTGCAGGTGATGATCCTTTCTCTGATCCTTCTCTTTATCGTAGTCTTACCGGTGCACTTCAGTATCTTACTCTCACTCGTCCTGAAATTTCTTTTGCTGTCCAACAAGCTTGTTTATACATGCATGATCCTCGTATTCCACACTACAATCATGTCAAACGTATTCTTCGATATCTCAAAGGCACACTAGACTTAGGTCTTCATATCAACAAATCCTCTGAGTACCGCGTTGTGGCTCATGCGGTTGCTGAAACGGTTTGGTTGCGCCGGTTACTGTCGGAGCTGCACCGTCCTATTGAGCAAGCTACCATTGTTTACTGTGATAATATTTCAGTTGTCTACATGTCAGGGAATCCGGTTCAACACCGTCGCACCAAGCATATTGAGATCGACATTCATTTTGTTCGATAGAAGGTGGCTCTCAGTCAAGTTCGCGTTCTCCACGTGCCTACTTCTGCTCAGTTCGCCGATATCTTTACTAAAGGCCTGGCGACTACTCCCTTTCAAGACATTCGTTTCAGTCTCAACGTCGTCGAGCCTACCGTTGACACTGCGGGGGGTGTTAGAATACAACTTGTAATAGGATTAGGACTCCTACTCGGTTTGTAATAGGCTAGGACAGGTGCGGCTTGGCTCTTATATATACCTCTTGTACTGGCACAATATTGCATCAACAATTATTCAATACAATTCTACACACACGGTAATTCATTCAGCGTGCTTATTTTGGTTCAAATCTAGGCCAAACAACAATGCGGATGTGGTAGCTTCGTAAATCATAGAGCTCCACAACTCTGATGTTCGATGGGCGGTGTGTGAGTGTTTTCATGAGCTGGTGGTGCCGTGTACGTCTATGTTGTACTCGGTGTTTCCAAAATGTAAAGTCTCTTGAGTTTTAAGTGATCTTCTCTATTTGATTGCTACATGAATCGAGTGTTTTACGTGGAAATCGTTTTAACAACAGAAGGAGATTCGAACCGTCAACAAAATATATACCACTCGAGTGTTTTACGTGGAAATCTCAGAGGACTTTTAATGTAGGTACCGCCTCAAGAGTGTAGGTTCCGACCTTTAGATTGTTCTTCCTAAAATGACGGGTCTAAAGAGTAAAACTGCGTTGGTGGAGATCATGTGAAAGCTCACAAACTTTATTTTACAAAAATCGAAAGCCGTCCCATCAAAACCTGTAAATTTAGATGTTAATATGCATCGGTTCTTAGCACCAACCTATGGAACCGTTGTTTTCAATCTATCTCAGAAACAACAAAAACGATAAGGGTCTTCTTAGATTGCAGGAATTTAGAAATGTGAGATTGAGATGCCACATGTCGTGAAATCCTACAGGATTTCAAAACAACGGAATTATTAAATATGTGCATTTAGAAGGTGAACTTGGAAAAATGGAGAAATATGAGAGTGTAAAGAGGGATAGAGTGGGAGTGCATTGGACTTCTTAAAGAAGGTTTAAAATAAGGTTTGACCTCATGTCGAGATTCCTATGAAATGGGTGGGCATAGGAAAGGATTCCATGAGAATTTGATAACCGAATCCTAAGATACAAATGACTACTTTAGGATTCAAATACTCTGCAAAAAATCCTACAATCCAAATAGGCTCTAAAAATTAGAGAGAGGTGCATGACCCGAACTTAGAGCATCTACAACCGGACCCCCCAAACCCGTCTCAAACGCCCGGGCAGGCCGCCCGGTCACTGCCCGGTCAAGATTTTTTGACCCAGACGGGCCTCTCAGACGACCCTCAAACGCCCGGGCTGACCGGCACCCCCATATCCAGCCCAAATATGGGGCGGATATGGGGGCCGCCGGGCACGCCCGGGCTCGCCCGCCACGCCGGACTGACGAAAGGGTCCTGGCCGGAAACGCCCTCAAACCCGGCGGTCCGAAGCTCGTCTCTTCCGTCGGACCAGTGGCGCCGCGTGGCGCAGCTCCGGTGGGCCGCGTAGTGCATTGCCCTACTATTTAAGTCGACCAGCGGCACCGAAACCCTACCATTCATCCACATTTTCCTCCTCTTGTCCGCCGCCACCGCCACTTTCCACTCCACCCGTCCACCTAGTAGCCATGCCCCCACGCCGCTGGGTGAGGAGCGAGCCCCACTAGTAGGAAATGGCTCATTTGTCCCGGTTCATAAGGCCCATTTGTCCCGGCTCCTGAACCGGGACTAAAGGGTTGGTACTCAAGCCCAATACCTTTAGTCCCGGTTCTTATTCGGACCGGGACAGATGGGGCTCCACGTGGCCGCTGCGGCTTGCCCAGGCAGGGGGGCTTTTGTCCCGGTTGGTAGCACCAACCGGGACCAATAAGCGTCCACGCGTCAGCAGTTCAAGGGCTGGGGTTTTTTTATTTTTTGAAAGGGGGTGGGGGTTTGAGGGTTTTGTAGGGTTAATTTAGGGGTTTCATATATTGTGTTAATTAGCTAGCTAATAGAGAGAAGTGTCCTCTCTTATCTCC
The DNA here is from genome assembly GCF_018294505.1 of Triticum aestivum. Lineage (NCBI taxonomy): Eukaryota > Viridiplantae > Streptophyta > Magnoliopsida > Poales > Poaceae > Triticum > Triticum aestivum. Next base: position 479,087,260 of record NC_057796.1, read on the forward strand.
ATGCTTGGTCGACGTTACGTACTATACATATAGAGAGGACTCGACATGCCGGGGCCCAGAGCCGGAGCACCGGCTCGAGCTCCTTGAGCAGATCCGGGCAAGGCGCGAAACACGGATCGCCGCGGGGCTACCTCCGGATGCAGTGGTTCCGGAGGAGGAGGAGGAGGAGGAGGAGGAGAAGGAGGTGGACGAGGAGGTGGACGAGGAGGAGGAGGAGGAGGAGGAGGAGCCGGAGGAGGAGGATGTGGGGGACCCTGGCGACGGGGATCTGCAGGCGGAGCAGCAGGCCATCCTCGATTCCCTCCGGTCAGAGTCGGCTGCGGAGGCAAGACGCCGTCGCCAGCAGGAGATGGAGGCGCAAGAGGCCGCGGACGAGGCGGAGATGTTCGCCTACATGGATGAGGTCGAACAGGAGGAGGATGAGCCGGAGCCCTCCTACCCGCCTGTCCAGCCGGCGTCCGGCACCGTCGTCGTGGACATCTCCCACGACAAAGAGTGGCTAGGGTAGTACGTAGATGTATTACGTAGGATTACTTTTGCATGTTTTGTATGGATCTATGGGATGAAATATGAGAGAGGCGGATGCAAAGTGACTAATTTGAGGTGTGCCCGGTCAGTGCCCGCGGACGCGTCCGCGGGCGTTTGAGCGGCTGGATTTGCAATGTCCGGCTGTAGATGCTCTTAGGGCATGTAAAATGATGTCCTGATAGCTATCTGTAAGAGTTGCCATGTAAAAAAATCCGTGATGCGGAGGAAAAAGAGAGAAAAGTTTGTTTATAGATGTTCAGACGATTTGTAGGATTTTTACAGACAGCTAATAGATGGTGATTTTGCTATTGCACAAATGTTGTTTGTGATTTATCTCTCGGAAGTAGGTTTATTTCTTTTGCGGGATCTCTCTCGCAAGTAGTTACATGCTAAAATAGATTCTTTACAGAGTGTTCATATCATTGTCCGCAAATGATCTGGATGAATTTTATGGACAGATACCATATGTACGATTGTACATGTCCTTGTAGATACATTTAACGGTATCCGAGTACTTAGCAACTCGGTATATCATTGTCTGCAATTGTATGCCGGAGTACAAAGGCAGCAACTCGGTATCTTGGAGCATGTGGTGGTCTCTCTCGTAGATACATTTTAACGGTGAAGAGGCAAACAGACGCAGAGGTTGCATGTAGACCGTATACGGTTGCAGCGCTGCATGTGGGAACAGTGACCGTGCATGTGACGATGCACTGCGTGGGACGAGCGGGACAGGACAGGATCGGTGCCACCCCCGAACGATTCGGCGGGCCCCACGTACCGGATCCTAGGTGGGGCCGTACGAGGTGTGCCACGCAAGGCCGCCGTGGACTGCGGGCCACCCACCAACCCCAGAGGGTGGGTGCGGGTCTGGGCCCCGCCACGTTGCGGACAATGCCGACAAGGCCCGGGCCTGGCCCGCCACCACGTGGCCCTCTCCCTGACGCCACCCACGACGACCGTTGGTAGTTGCAGGGCAGGGCGCTCTCGCTCTCGGCCGTGTCCTCCACGACAACAACGGCCGGTCTACCGACTGCCGCCCGTCGACCTATCTGCGCCCGCCCTCTGTGCTGCTGGTGTAGCGTAGCCTGCGTGAGCCAACACGAAATGCTACTAGTACGTACGATGGTTGGTTACTTAATTGCTACGGTTTGGTGTGGATCGTGTACCGTGATCTTGTGTGGGAGTAGCAGTGTTTTCCCTGTACGCGATCGGCCGGCTCTGGGGTCGGGACCATATGGTACTATTGGTGTGGTGGAGGCTCGCCGTTCACGTACTCGTCGCAACAGTGGCGCGGCGACAGAATCCGAATCCCTCGATCGGGCCGTAGATTCTGGGCTTGTTGGCTTGCGTCCCGCCCCGCGCGCCGTTCCTTCACGGGCGTGCCTCGGTCACCACGCTCCGGCGAGGCTCTACTGCATGAGAGAGAGAGAGAGAGAGAGAGAGAGAGAGAAGAGAGAGAGAGAGAGTCTAGTGTACAACAGGAAGGAGGGACGGCCGGAACGTGGCTAGATTGACTGAAACGACGACAAGCGCGGCTGGCCAAACGACCACATGCATTGGCATGCAACATGCATGCATGTGCGCTTTATTTGGCGCGGATCGCGGGAGCCGTATCATCAGTGGGGCGCTACGACAAAGGCGCCGCGCGGCAATGGCGAGCGAGCGTGCGTACCATGGCTAGAACATACGGATATCGTATCGAGCAGGACCTGGCTAGCTAGCTGCCCGTGCGGCCGGCGCGCTCCAGCTGGAAATCAATCAGTCCAAGGATCTGGATCTGATATATGGGTCTGATTTGTACGTGACCGGAGGATCGATATGTGTTGTGTATCTTCTTCTTCGTGATTGCAGTCCGTCCGGCTGCACATGCATGCATGCATGCGAGCCCAGCGAATGTAGCGTGCATGCATGCGAGCCCAGCGAATGTAGCATGCTTCCGTGCTACGTGTCAGTGGTGTGTCCGAGTGTGTGTGTGGATTCGTCGATCGCCGTTGTAGTGCAGTGGAGAACAGAAGATCCACCTTGCGATATCTCGAGTACAGAGAGATAAATCCACGGCCGCCACGGTGCACCTGGACGAAGCTTCATGCGTGTGTAATAACCGTAATAGCGACCGCACGGGTTTCAGCCCCCATCGAGAAGCTGCTCCCTCATCCACGACGACGGTCGGTCGCCGTCGCGGTCACAGCTAGCAGTCCAGGCCCTGACCAATCCCAAGTCCTGGCTCCGTCCGCGCATTTGTCAGTCCGGCGACCGGCCACGCACGCCGGGACAAGAGAGGAGTCCAGGTCCAAGCCACTCGGCCACGGGCGTCTCGCCGATCACACGCATGCAGGCTGCAGCCACCAGGTAGCATGTAAGAGCATGTGCACTCGCAGCTGACTAAGGGCATCTTCAACACTAACCCTCAAACCGTCTGCATACGTTCGGGCCGCGTGATCTGAACATATTTTGCCATCCAACACGGTCTTATATCAGTCTGCATGTCCAGTCGCAATTGAATGCGTCTGCGGACGATGTCTAATCACCCCTCAACCGGATAGCATCAAACATAGCAAGTTCAGCTTACAACCGGATATAAATCATACCAAGTTGACAAAATATAGATCAACTAGCTACGATCTATGATTAAATACAACTAGCAAGTTCTGGAGTATGCGGTAAGTCTTCGGGGATATTTGTTCTACGCGTCATGGGCCTCCTGAAGATGTCTACTGATGAATCGTCATGGGTGGTCCTCGGCCGGGCCCACCTGGCCGGGAGACAATGTGGTGAGTGCCCCCTAATCCGGGGTACAAGTATAAGCGTCAATGGCCGGAGGGGCATCATCATCGTCGTTGGTAGTGCCACCGTCGGATGAGGAGGTTACCCTGGCAAGCTACCGGGGAAGGGGGTGGGCCTGCTCCTTGGCGAGGTGCTGAGCCATTGCCGCGTTGTCCGCCCTCTGTCTGGCGAGCTGCTCGGACTCCTCAATGCCAAACTGCAATGCCTTCGCATTTTTGCTGCGATGGCGGAGTGATAAGCATCAGTCCTCGCGAAGTCAAGGAGATGCGAATGACTTCACAAACAAGGTCGTCCTCCAAGTTGTCGGGCAGACGCGGATCTACATGACCATCAACCAGCCTGGCTAGATCCGGTTTGCGCTGGCCCCTGCCTCGCGCGATCCCACGCCTCTGACTCGAGGAGCAGCGGGGGCGTGCTCAGAGGTGCTGGCACAAGCCCCTAGTGCAGTTCGGGAGGAGCGGGGACTGGAGGTCTCGGGCGGCACTGCTCGCCCCGCCACCTCATCGGGGAGGTAGCGGACTGACCCGGTCTGACGCGGAGGTTGAGCCGCTCCTCCGGGACACCGAGGAGGGCACGTCGATTGAAGGCCCCTCCCCTCTCCATCCGTGCCCGGTGGAGGGTGATGTGTAGGGCGAGCTTCTCGTCGTACGGGGCGTGAGATCGAATCCTCCTTGGCAAGCACATCCCCGTCAATGGTGTCGGACTCGCTGCTAGAGCCGGCCATGGGGGCGCGAGGAGGGAACGGGTGGGGAGGGGAACGAAGTGAGCCGTCGAGTGTAAGGCTAACGTTCGTTCTGGGTGGGGATGAATTTGGGATCGGGATGGGGTCTGGGCCAGTCTGACGTGACGTCTGCGTCCGGGCATATCTAGAACTTTTCATATCCGCCCCACACATGAAGTGAGTTTAGGTGTGTTGGACAACCCGAACATTTGGCCTAGATTTAAAGTGCCCATTTGGATATGGTTCTTTTTGTCCAGGTAGAGGCTGTCATGTCCACCCAAACAAATGAGGAGAGCATGGTGACGGTTGTAGATGCTCTAGCAACTAACAACCACCGCGCATACACTCCGGTCGTCCAAGCTAGCTAGTCATATAATGTGATAGGTTGCTTTCGGGTCATCCACCGGCCGATTGCACTCTCGAACGTGTTAGGCCCCCGTTGGTCCACCTGTTGGCCGAGTCACGGTCCACACATCCGTATCACAACAGGGCCGGGCGGCCGGGCTGGGATGATCACAACATATCGACAAACAACCACCGGAGATTCATGCGTGTTTCTTAATCCAGAGCTCGATCTCCGTCGAGATCGCGTCGGCGCATGTCGTGACCCCGATGGCCTGCACGCACACCGCTGCAGGCATGCACACACGTCTCGGACGCTGTGGCCGGCGGTGCGTCGGTCTCTCGTGACTGACGTCGCGCGGCCATGCCCCACCGGGTCCGGGTGATCGCCGGTCAGCGTGGTCGGTCGCTCCGAAGGATCGCGCGGGACCGGTGGTGCTGTGGGTGAGGGCAGAAATCACATATTTGACCTGAGGACGAAATCAAATCACAAACTGACCTGGTTTCGAAAAAAATTCACTCTGCTGACCCTTTCGTGTGGCGCCCGACAGCTAGGCGCCGCACACTACTATGCAGCGCCTCTGCCTTAGGCGTCGCACCTCCTGCCAGCGTGGCAGCCCTGGTCCAGTTGCGGCCCCACAGACAGCACTGCAGCGCCTAAGGCGTAGGCGCCACACTTGTAATGTGCAGCGCCCGTCTCTTAGGCGCTGCACATTGACTTAAGCCGCATCGGGCCAGCCCCTCCCAGCAGTTCTTCCCCCTCTTGCTCTTGCTCTATTTACAGAGAGCGGCGGCGGCGGCGCCCCCTTCGGATCCCCCCACACCCCTCTCAGATCTGACGTTTTGAGGCCCGGATTCGATCTCCAATCCCTCCTACTAGGTAAACTCCTCCATTCCCTTTCTTTTCCTCCGTAAATGCGTTGCAATTTTAGGGATTTGCCCAAGATTAGGTGGAACCTTTGATTTGCTTGGTTTGGATCTTTGTTTGCCCAAGATTAGGTGGAACCTTTGATCCCCCCCCCCCCCCACACACACACAATATGATTCTTGTTAGTGAAACCTAGATTGTAATTTTTTTAGGTATATATGAGATGCCTAGTTTTGTAGATAATTATGAGATGTTGAGTTTTGTAGCTATATGTGAGATGTTGAGTTTTTTTAGATATAAATGAAATGTTTAGTTTATTTGAAATATGAGATGTTGATTTACTTGAACACATATGACATACTAGATATATATATGATAATTTACAATCATTTATTCATTGTGTGAGAAGGAGATGTTGAGATTCTTGTAGATGAATACATATGAGATGTTTAGATGAACACATATGAAATGTTGAGTGTTTACCGATATTTGAGATGAACTCATATATGTTTATTGTTTGTAATTTGTAAGGATGGTTTGGCTTCTCGACGATGTCTACGACACGAAACACCGGGCCTACATGATGCGCGAGAAGGAGATGGTAATAACGAGTAATCTAAATATTTTGCAAATTTGCCATAAGTTGAAATTTACATGCCCTAAGATTTGTCATTACTTGTTTTTGCAGAAGCTTGAACCTTTGAAGATTCGGTATCACGGGGTCTCTGGTCCTGCCATGCCTTACGATGAGCGGTACACACCGTACATCAAGCAGGCAGGACTACTCCCGTGGATTCAGTTGGTCAGCCGGTCCACGCCGAATCTGAACGCTCCACTGGTGTCCGCTCTTGCTGATCGGTGGAGGCCGGAGACGCATAGTTTCCATCTTCGGACTGGGGAGATGACCGTGACGCTCGAGGATGTCTCGTTGATCACCGGTCTTGCTATCGACGGGATGCCTCTCTGTATGAGCACCGATTCTGATGGGTGGCGCGAGCAGATGATTGCTCTTATCGGTATGGCTCCTACTGAGGCTGAGGCTGATGTAGAGGAGGGAGAAGAGAAGAAGAAGAGGGAAAGGAAAGCAGCCGGAGCTGCTTTCACGTGGATTCAAACTCACTTTGCGACGTGCCCTCCGGATGCCACTGATGATGTGATCCAGACACATGCTCGTGTCTACATGTGGTATGTTGTGTCGAGGACTTTGTTTCCTGACTCCACTGGCAAGAACGCTCCATGGATGTGGCTGAAGGCGTTGACCGTCTTCGATAGCAAATGGAGCTGGGGTTCAGCGACTCTTGCCTACTTGTACCGACAGGTAGTTGGTCTGTTTTGTGATCAACTCATTTCTTCATTAGCAATGCAAGCTTGCTGTCAAGTTAACATTGTTTTTCTTTCATATGCAGCTGGACGATGCGTGTTGCAGGATCACAGATAGTGCAGGCATTGGTGGTAATATGCTGCTACTTTCTGTATGGAGCTGGGAGCGTCTGCCTGTTGGACGCCCGAAGAGCGTCAGGTTTAATCCTTGGTATGAAGATGAACATGACGAATTACGGCGCCCCACTTGGGCTTACAAGTGGGATGTGGTTTCCGAGATGACGAACGATGTCAATCTCATGTACCAGAAGTACGTTGCCGAGTTGGACACGATTACGCCTGAGCAGGTAACGAGGTCATTACTTCAGTCATTTCTCATGTTTGCCAGAAAAAAAGTCACCAATTTTGCTTTGTTGCCCTATTTCATAGGTGGAATGGCAGCCATATGGCGCGGATGACAGACTTGGGTACACCCCGGAGTTTAGCATCAACCCGATGTGCTTGCGGGATAGGGATCTCTGGCTTATGCGGTGCCCACTGATATGCAACTGGGCTGTTGAGTTTCATTTGCCACATCGCGTGTTTCGTCAGTTTGGTCTGTTCCAGCCTCACCCGCCGGAATGGGTGGATACGGACAAAGCACTTCATAGGTAAGAGAGCGTATTGACTAAGCATCGTCAGTCCTTCTTGATTTTGCTAATGTTTGGTATTGTACCATGCAGGTTGGACAGGAGAAGGCAGCGGAAGATAAAGGACTGGGACAAGCATCATGCTTCGTATGTTACCCGCTTCCAGCTTTGCGTGGAGCAAGCTCGTAGCAGTGCACGCGCCCAGCTTCGTGAGCATAACCCACTTGCTTTTGATAACTACATACGATGGCTTCTTGAAAATACTCGAGTTGAGATATGCCCGCCGGCATATAATGAGGATATTCTTGAAGAACCCGTGAACTTTGAGGATCTATCAAAGGGGAAGTACAACAGAGATGTCAGGGTAGGGCAAGGAGTCCCTGCTGTTCCGGTGATTAACTATGTGGTAAAGTGTTCCTTCTTTACTTTCCCGTTGGCCGTATTACACATGTCTGAATGGCTAACGTGTTCATTCTTTCTCATCCGCAGCGCAGCGAGATCAAGAAAGCAGCTGATGAGAGCCAGTCTATTCTGGAGAACACACCGGTTGGAAAAGGCAATGATGATGGTTCACTACGAGCATTCCTCAAGGTACATATCGCATTCACTATGAGAGCCAGTCTATGTTGCGGAGTTTGATATCTTCCACACTTGTTCATGTTACAGCGTCAGGCCAGGAAGTTAAGGCGGTTATCGAATCTTCTCGGTTGCCGTGATCCCGAATTTGATGAACCATCTGCCTCTAGGTCTGGTACACCATCAGACCCCTCATCTCACCATCAGGGGGACGATGTGAGTTCCTCATATGCTTATCTGGATGATGATGGCGTGGTCACCCAAGAGGTATGACTAATCCTTTAGATGTGATTCTCACTTGATTACGACGCCGGTCTTCACCATATTGTTTGATTGTGTGATAGGGCCATGAGCTTGATGATGACATGACTTTGGCGGACGCTCAACTTCGGTCCCCATATGTGTTCAAGCCTAGGCATCCCAGACGCCGGTACACGCCCAACGACTTTGACAACAGAGGCAACCCAAAGGTGGTCGTAGGGACCTCGCGGATGGCTAGCTTGGATCATGAGGCGGAGGCGGAGGAGGAAGTGCAGGAAGAGGAGGCTCGTCCACCCAGGAAGAAGAAGATTGCCTGCAGGCGTGGCACCAGGAACACGCGCGGAAGGCAGTAGTGCTTGTGTTTGTTAGTGCTCTTGTAGCCGTTTCATTAGGTCGATGAACTTGTGAGGTTATGTTATATGTTAGTGAATTCTTACTAGTGTGGTATTTGTGTTTGCGAACTAGTAGTAATGTTGAATTGTCCTAAATGATGTGATGTTCAAGTTATTAGTTGTCTTTGTTCAGTGTGTGCAGTCTACAGTAATTTTATTTATGTTGTAGCAAGTTATGTCAGTGCTGCATGAGGCCAAAATGGCATCTGTTTCTGCAGTTTGGCAGTTAACAACACTGCAGCGCCCAACAGACAGGCGCTGCACTGTACTGTGTGACGCCCAACGCCTAGGCGCTGCACAGTACAGTGCAGCGCCCGTCTCATAGGCGTTGCCGACCTGGCCATGGCTATCCAGAGGGCCACAGAAGGCTTTCAGCACTGACCATCCACGAAAATTACCAAGTCATAGTGCAGCGCCCAACAGACAGGCGCTGCACTGTACTGTGTGACGCCTATCCCTTGGGCGCTGCATGGTATAGTGCAGCGCCTGTGTTCTGGGCGCTGCACGGCTGTTTACTGAAAAAACAGAGTTTACAGCACATTCATTTCACCGGAACAACATAATACTTACAATGACTGCAGCATCACTGCAATTTGAACAAACACAAATTTTATGCCGATGAGTTCATAACTTAAGACAATTCAAACGTTAGTACGACATGGTTCACGACACATTCATTACAAATTTTATGCCGACGAGTGCAGCGAAGCGAAGTCCCTACTGAGTAGAGCGAGGCCATTTCCCCTTCTTGTCATGGGCCGAGTCCTCCTCTTGCGCCACGCGAGCCTTTGCAAGCTTTCTTGCCCTCTCCTCCTCACGAGCAAGTTTCGCTTGGCGTGCCCTCTCCTCCTCTCGTTTCTTCCGCTCCATCCTCTCCTTCTGACGACGCTCTTCCTCCAAGCCTCTTCGAAACGATTCTTCGAACCGCCATTGCCGCCTAAGACAATCTTGGTATTGGTCCTTTTTGACATCTTCTGGCACTTCAAGATCTATCCGCATGAAGTACTTGCATAGAGGAGGCGGTGACTGCATACAAAATTTTTGTTAGTGTTGACACACATTTGATAGTAACATTTTACTTCTCGAGCTTACCGGTGGTTGGTCATAGGCGTTAGTTGGAAGTGCACGATCATAAGCATAGTTCGGGTATACAAAATATCTCCGCCCTTCCGTCCATGATTTATTTCAGTCGGTGGACACCTTCACCTTGCAAACATCTCCACACCAACATGGCGGGATGTCGACATCTTTCTCCTTCACCTTGTCTAAAGATGCGTCCTCCCACTTGTTCGGCATGTCTTCTTGGTTAGCACACGGTGGCCTCGTCATGGAACCGGATGAAGCCATGCCTACAAAACCGAGAATTCTTGGTTAACCCTAACCCCCACTTAACAATAACCACAATCCTAACCATAGTATAACCCTAACACCAACATCAAACACACAAAACCCTAACCCTAGCATACTATGAAAGCCTAACCATACCAAATTAGCAAAGAAGCATAACATCATTCAACACAATTTTGCAAATCCAAGCCAAAACTAGGGTTTCCCCAAAGTAGCAAGATTTGAGCAAATGTGACAATTCCTATGGATGAAAACGAGGGGATCGGAGGAGGTTACCTTAAGGGAGGGGTTGGCTTCGAAATCCACGGTCAAATACTCCGGATCTGAGGAGGATTTGAGAGGGGGAGAGAGGAGGGCAGAGGGGAGGCACTGAGCTTCGGGTTTGTGCGGGGGTGGGGGTGTGTGGGGTGGGGATGGGTGGGAGGGGGTGAGTGCAGCCTAATACATGTCCAGATGTGCAGCGCCCAAGGGTAAGGCGCCACACACCACAGTGCAGCGCCTTGCCCTTAGGCGCTGCACGGCTTGACATCCCAGTCCAGAGAGCAGCAGAAGCGTTCCAGTAGGTTTTTGGGCCAAATATTTGCTAAGTCAGTCTGCAGCGCCCAGGGGAGAGGCGCTGGACTGTACTGTGCAGTGCCCAGCTGTGAGGCGCTGCACATTACAGTGCAGCACCTCTCCCTTAGGCGCTGCACACTGACTTAGCAATTTTTTGGGTCGAAAAGCTACTGGAACGCTTTTGTTGCTCTCTGGACTGACATGTCCAGACGTGCAGCGCCTAAGGGAGAGGCGCTGCACACCACAGTGCAGCGCCTCTCCCTTGGGTGCTGCACACCTGGACATGCTAGTCCAGAGAGCAACAGAAGCGTTCCAATAGCTTTTGCACCCAAAAATTTGCTAAGTCAGTATGCAGCGCCTAAGGAAGAGGCGCTGCACTGAGTAGTGTGGCGCCGTACCCTTAGGCGCTGCACTATCTGTTGTTTTCAAATACAAAGTGCTTTTTTATGTTTTGTGATTCACATAGATGGCACATGATCATATCCAAATCACATGTAGTAGTCCAAAACACAGAAAGAAGACATAGCACATATAGTAGTCCAAATCACATACTCATACACACATAGCAATAGAGTAGTCCAATCACATAGTCATACACAAACATTGAGCCAAAAGACATAGTCATTTACGTCTCATAGCACATAGTAGCACACATTTTGGTTCATAAGAAGGTCACGGTCCTTGTCCCTTCTTCTTCCTCTCTTCTTCTTCTTCTTCTTCTCCCTCCTCCGACCACCAAGGGAGCTCACCTTCCCCCTCCGTGTCCTCCACCCCCTTCATTGTTTCCATACCTATGGAAATGGCAATATAATAGTTAGTCACACAATGCAAAATGACAACACAAGCATTGAGCCAAAAGAACAAGATCATAGTAAGTCACATACGGCAATGGTCCATTGAGCCAACTGAACATTCCTCCACCACGGCCGCCGCCAAGGCCAAGATCACCACCACGGCCTCTACCACCACCATGGCCTCTACCGGCACCACGGCCTAGACCACCACCACGGGCTCTACCACCACCACGGCCTCTCCCACCACCACGGCCAAGACCCTCACCACGGCCAAGCCCATCACCACAGCCTAGGCCTTCACCACGGCCTAGGCCATCCCCACGGCCTAGGCCATCCCCACGGCCTAGGCCATCACCACGGCCTAGGCCATCACCACGGCCTCTACCACCACCACGGCCTCTTCTAAGACCTAGTTGACTCCCTCTTTGTTGCCTAGTTCCTCGTTGGCTTGCTTGACTTGGTTGGCTACTCGTTGGTTGACTTGGTTGGCTATTATTTGCTTGGCTTGTGCTTGCATCATTTTTCTTTGATCTTTTTCTTGGTTTGGGACAAGTTCTTGTGTTGTGTCCCCGATGACTGCAGTCCCCACAACGGGTTTGCTCACGAGGCTCTTGGAATTGGCTGGTGCCGTATTCTCCACCGCCACCACGGCCCCATCCGTCCATGTCACCTCTAAGACGCTTTGTCTTACGTCTTCCCCGTCTAACGACCTTCAATTCCGGGTCCGCCCATAGTTGAACTCCATGATACTCCGACCATTGTGATTGGTCCAAGTATGGCTGAAACCGGGGAGCCCATGTATTCTTTACCGTCATGATTGAGAACTCGGACTCCCTCACGGTAAGAGGGCAATTGACGTCCACATTCCTAACACGGGATGCATTTAACAAGTGCGAGCATGGGAGATGAAGCAACGATGGCCTCATGCAGATGCAATCACACCGTGTTAGGGAGACCTCGAAAGCGCGGCCTCCGTGTTGGTGCCCATCGTTTGTGGTTCCTCCAGGCTCTTTCACTTCATACTTCCACTCGTTGTCGTCATATAGTACAGCTTCTTGGGAGTCTGCCTTTCGTGATTGAAAGTCCAACCATTCTTCTGTTGGAAATATGCCCTAGAGGCAATAATAAATGGTTATTATTATATTTCTTTGTTCATGGTAATTGTCTATTGTTCATGCTATAATTGTGTTATCCGGAAATCGTAATACATGTGTGAATACATAGACCACAACGTGTCCCTAGTAAGCCTCTAGTTGACTAGCTCGTTGATCAACCGATAGTCATGGTTTCCTGACTATGGACATTGGATATCGTTGATAACGGGATCACATCATTAGGAGAATGATGTGATGGACAAGACCCAATCCTAAGCATAGCTCAAAGATCGTGTAGTTCGTTTGCTAGAGCTTTTCCAATGTCAAGTATCTTTTCCTTAGACCATGAGATCGTGCAACTCCCGGATACCGTAGGAGTACTTTGGGTGTGCCAAACGTCACAACGTAACTGGGTGACTATAAAGGTATACTACGGGTATCTCCGAAAGTGTCTGTTGGGTTGGCACGGATCGAGACTGGGATTTGTCACTCCGTGTGACGGAGAGGTATCTCTGGGCCCACTCGGTAATGCATCATCATAATGAGCTCAATGTGACTAAGGAGTTAGCCACGGGATCATGCATTACGACACGAGTAAAGAGACTTGCCGGTAACGAGATTGAACAAGGTATTGGGATACCGACGATCGAATCTCGGGCAAGTAACATACCGATTGACAAAGGGAATTGTATACGGGATTGATTGAATCCTCGACATCGTGGTTCATCCGATGAGATCATCGTGGAACATGTGGGAGCCAACATGGGTATCCAGATCCCGCTGTTGGTTATTGACCGGAGAGGCGTCTCGGTCATGTCTGCATGTCTCCCGAACCCGTAGGGTCTACACACTTAAGGTTCGGTGACGCTAGGGTTGTAGAGATATGAGTATGCGGAAACCCGAAAGTTGTTCGGAGTCCCGTATGAGATCCTGGACGTCACGAGGAGTTCCGGAATGGTCCGGAGGTGAAGAATTATATATAGGAAGTCAAGTTTCGGCCACCGGGAAAGTTTCAGGGGTCACCGGTATTGTACCGGGACCACCGGAAGGGTCCCGGGGGTCCACCGGGTGGGGCCACCTATCCCGGAGGGCCCCATGGGCTGAAGTGGGAATGGAACCAGCCCTTAGTGGGCTAGGGCGCCCCCCATGGGCCTCCCTCCTGCGCCTAGGGTTGGAAACCCTAGGGTGGGGGGGGGGGCGCCCCACTTGCCAGGGGTCCTATATAAAGGGGGGAGGGAGGGCAGCAATATTACAGCCTTGGGCGCCTCCCTCCTCCCCTGCTACACCTCTCCCTCTCGCAGAAGCTCGGCGAAGCCCTGCCGAGATCCCGCTACATACACCACCACGCCGTCGTGCTGCTGGATCTCCATCAACCTCTCCTTCCCCCTTGCTGGATCAAGAAGGAGGAGACGTCGCTGCACCGTACGTGTGTTGAACGCGGAGGTGCCGTCCGTTCGGCACTCGGTCATCGGTGATTCGAATCACGGCGAGTACGACTCCGTCAACCTCGTTCATTGGAACGCTTCCGCTCGCGATCTACAAGGGTATGTAGATGCACTCCTTTCCCCTCGTTGCTAGTATACTCCATAGATGGATCTTGGTGAGCGTAGGAAAATTTTAAAATTCTGCTACGATCCCCAACAGTGGCATCATGAGCATGGCCTATGCGTAGTTACTATGCACGAGTAGAACACAAAGCAGTTGTGGGCGTTGATGTTGCCAATTCTTCTTGCCGCTACTAGTCTTATCTTGTTTCGGCGGTATTGTGGGATGAAGCGGCCCGGACCGACCTTACACGTACGCTTACGTGAGACAGGTTCCACCGACTGACATGCACTAGTTGCATAAGGTGGCTAGCGGGTGTCTGTCTCTCCTACTTTAGTCGGAACGGATTCGATGAAAAGGGTCCTTATGAAGGGTAAATAGAAATTGGCAAATCACACTGTGGTTTTACGTAGGTAAGAAACGTTCTTGCTAGAAACCTATACAAGCCACGTAAAAACTTGCAACAACAATTAGAGGACGTCTAACTTGTTTTTGCAGCATGTGCTATGTGATGTGATATGGCCAGAAGATGTGATGAATGATATATGTGATGTATGAGATTGATCATATTCTTGTAATAGGAATCACGACTTGCATGTCGATGAGTATGAGAACCGGCAGGAGCCATTGGAGTTGTCTTTATTATTTTGTATGACATGCGTGTCATTGAATAACGCCATGTAAATTACTTTACTTTGTTGCTAAACGCGTTAGCCATAGAAGTAGAAGTAATCGTTGGCGTGACAACTTCATGAAGACACAATGATGGAGATCATGATGATGGAGATCATGGTGTCATGCCGGTGACGAAGATGATCATGGTGCCCCGAAGATGGAGATCAAAGGAGCAAATGATATTGGCCATATCATGTCACTATTTGATTGCATGTGATGTTTATCATGTTTTGCATCTTATTTGCTTAAGAACGATGGTAGTAAGTAAGATGATCCCTTATGATAATTTCAAGAAAGTGTTCCCCCTAACTGTGCACCGTTGCGAAGGTTCGTTGTTTCGAAGCACCACGTGATGATCGGGTGTGATAGATTCTAACGTTCGCATACAACGGGTGTTGACGAGCCTAGCATGTACAGACATGGCCTCGGAACACACGCAATACACTTAGGTTGACTTGACGAACCTAGCATGTACAGACATGGCCTCGGAACACGGAGGACCGAAAGGTCGAGCATGAGTCGTATAGAAGATACGATCAACATGGAGATGTTCATCGATCTTGACTAGTCCGTCTCACGTGATGATCGGACACGGCCTAGTTAACTCGGATCATGTTTCACTTAGATGACTAGAGGGATGTCTATCTGAGTGGGAGTTCATTGAATAATTTGATTAGATGAACTTAATTATCATGAACTTAGTCTAAAATCTATGCAATATGTCTTGTAGATCAAATGGCCCACGTTGTCCTCAACTTCAACGCGTTCCTAGAGAAACCAAGCTGAAAGATGATGGCAGTAACTATACGGACTGGGTCCGGAACCTGAGGATCATCCTCATAGCTGCCAAGAAAGATTATGTCTTAGAAGCACCGCTAGGTGAAGCACCAATCCCAGAGAACCAAGACGTTATGAACGCTTGGCAACCACGTGCTGATGATTACTCCCTCGTTCAGTGCGGCATGCTTTACGGCTTAGAACCGGGTCTTCAAAAGCGTTTTGAGAAACATAGAGCATATGAGATGTTCGAGGAGCTGAAAATGGTTTTCCAAGCTCATGCCCGGGTCGAGAGATATGAAGTCTCCGACAAGTTCTTCAGTTGTAAAATGGAGGAAAATAGTTCTGTTAGTGAGCACATACTCAGAATGTCTGGGTTGCATAACCTCTTGTCTCAGCTAGGAGTTAATCTCCCGGATGACGCGGTCATTGACAGAATCCTTCAGTCGCTTCCACCAAGCTACAAGAGCTTTATGATGAACTTCAATATGCAGGGGATGGAAAAGACCATTCCTGAGGTATATTCAATGCTGAAATCAGCGGAGGTGGAGATCAGAAAAGAACATCAAGTGTTGATGGTGAATAAAACCACAAAGTTCAAGAAGGGCAAGGGTAAGAAGAACTTCAAGAAGGACGGCAAGGGAGTTGCCGCGCCCGGTAAGCCAGTTGCCGGGAAGAAGCCAAGGAATGGACCCAAGCCCGAGACTGAGTGCTTTTATTGCAAGGGAAGTGGTCACTGGAAGCGGAACTGCCCCAAATACTTAGCGGACAAGAAGGCCGGCAACACCAAAGGTATATGTGATATACATGTAATTGATGTGTACCTTACCAGTACTCGTAGTAGCTCCTGGGTATTTGATACCGGTGCGGTTGCTCATGTTTGTAACTCAAAACAGGAACTGCGGAATAAGCGGAGACTGGCAAAGGACGAGGTGACGATGCGCGTCGGGAATGGTTCCAAGGTCGATGTGATCGCCGTCGGCACGCTACCTCTGCATCTACCTACGGGATTAGTTTTAAACCTCAATAATTGTTATTTAGTGCCAGCTTTGAGCATGAACATTGTATCTGGATCTCGTTTAATTCGAGATGGCTACTCTTTTAAATCCGAGAATAATGGTTGTTCTATTTATTTGAGAGATATGTTTTATGCTCATGCCCCGCTGGTCAATGGTTTATTCTTGATGAATCTCGAACGTGATGTTACACATATTCATAGTGTGAATACCAAAAGATGTAAGGTTGATAACGATAGTCCCACATACTTGTGGCACTGCCGCCTTGGTCACATTGGTGTCAAGCGCATGAAGAAACTCCATGCAGATGGACTTTTGGAGTCTCTTGATTACGAATCATTTGACACGTGCAAACCATGCCTCATGGGTAAGATGACCAAGACTCCGTTCTCCGGAACAATGGAGCGAGCAACCAACTTATTGGAAATCATACATACCGATGTGTGCGGTCCAATGAGTGTTGAGGCTCGCGGAGGATATCGTTATGTTCTCACTCTCACTGATGACTTAAGTAGATATGGGTATGTCTACCTAATGAAACACAAGTCTGAAACCTTTGAAAAGTTCAAGGAATTTCAGAGTGAGGTTGAGAATCAACGTGACAGAAAAATAAAATTCTTACGATCAGATCGTGGTGGAGAATATTTAAGTCACGAATTTGGTGCACACTTAAGGAAATGTGGAATCGTTTCACAACTCACGCCGCCTGGAACACCTCAGCGAAACGGTGTGTCCGAACGTCGTAATCGCACTCTATTGGATATGGTGCGATCTATGATGTCTCTTACCGATTTACCGCTCTCATTTTGGGGCTATGCTTTAGAGACTGCCGCATTCACTTTAAATAGGGCTCCATCGAAATCCGTTGAGACGACACCGTATGAATTATGGTTTGGGAAGAAACCTAAGCTGTCGTTTCTAAAAGTTTGGGGATGCGATGCTTATGTCAAGAAACTTCAACCTGAAAAGCTCGAACCCAAGTCGGAAAAATGCGTCTTCATAGGATACCCTAAGGAAACTATTGGGTATACCTTCTACCTCAGATCCGAAGGCAAGATCTTCGTTGCCAAGAACGGGTCCTTTCTGGAGAAAGAGTTTCTCTCGAAGGAAGTAAGTGGGAGGAAAGTGGAACTTGATGAGGTGATAGTCACCCCTTCCGTACCGGAAAGTAGCGCAGCGCGGGAAGATGTTCCTGTGGTGCCTACACCGACTGGGGAGGAAGTTAATGATGATGATCATGAAGCTTCGGATCAAGTTACTGCTGAACTTCATAGGTCCACAAGGACACGTTCCGCACCAGAGTGGTACGGCAACCCTGTCCTGGAAATCATGTTGTTAGACAACGGTGAACCTTCGAACTATGAAGAAGCGATGGCGGGCCCGGATTTCGACAAATGGCTAGAAGCCATGAAATCCGAGATAGGATCCATGTATGAAAACGAAGTATGGACTTTGACTGACTTGCCCGATGATCGGCGAGCCATAGAAAACAAATGGATCTTTAAGAAGAAGACAGACGCGGATGGTAATGTGACCATCTGTAAGGCTCGACTTGTCGCTAAGGGTTATCGACAAGTTCAAGGGGTTGACTACGATGAGACTTTCTCACCCGTAGCGAAGCTGAAGTCCGTCCGAATCATGTTAGCAATTGCCGCATACTATGATTATGAGATATGGCAGATGGACGTCAAAACGGCATTCTTTAACGGCTTCCTTAAGGAAGAGTTGTATATGATGCAGCCGGAAGGTTTTGTCGATCCTAAGAATGCTAACAAGGTATGCAAGCTCCAGCGCTCAATCTATGGGCTGGTGCAAGCATCTCGGAGTTGGAACATTCGCTTTGATGAGATGATCAAAGCGTTTGGGTTTACACAGACTTATGGAGAAGCCTGTGTTTACAAGAAAGTGAGTGGGAGCTCTGTTGCATTTCTCATATTATATGTGGATGACATACTATTGATGGGAAATGATATAGAATTTTTGGAAAGTATTAAGGCCTATTTGAATAAGTGTTTTTCAATGAAGGACCTTGGAGAAGCAGCTTATATATTAGGCATCAAGATCTATAGAGATAGATCGAGACGCCTCATTGGTCTTTCACAGAGTACGTACCTTGACAAGATATTGAAGAAGTTCAATATGGATCAGTCCAAGAAGGGGTTCTTGCCTGTATTGCAAGGTGTGCAATTGAGCACGGCTCAATGCCCGACCACGGCAGAAGATAGAGAAAAGATGAGTGTCATCCCCTATGCCTCAGCCATAGGGTCTATTATGTATGCCATGCTGTGTACCAGACCTGATGTAAACCTTGCCGTAAGTTTGGTAGGAAGGTACCAAAGTAATCCCGGCATGGAACACTGGACAGCGGTCAAGAATATCCTGAAGTACCTGAAGAGGACTAAGGATATGTTTCTCGTTTATGGAGGTGACGAAGAGCTCGTCGTAAAGGGTTACGTCGACGCTAGCTTCGACACAGATCTGGATGACTCGAAGTCACAAACCGGATACGTGTATATTTTGAATGGAGGAGCAGTAAGCTGGTGCAGTTGCAAGCAAAGCGTCGTGGCGGGACCTACATGTGAAGCGGAGTACATGGCAGCGTCGGAGGCAGCACAAGAAGCAGTCTGGATAAAGGAGTTGATTACCGACCTAGGGGTGATTCCCAATGCGTCGGGTCCGATGACTCTCTTCTGTGACAACACTGGAGCTATTGCCCTTGCGAAGGAGCCCAGATTTCACAGGAAGACCAGGCATATCAAGCGTCGCTTCAACTCCATTCGTGAAAGTGTTCAAAATGGAGACATAGATATTTGTAAAGTACATACGGACCTGAATGTAGCAGATCCGTTGACTAAACCTCTCCCTAGAGCAAAACATGATCAACACCAGGACGCAATGGGTGTTCGATTCATCACAATGTAACTAGATTATTGACTCTAGTGCAAGTGGGAGACTGTTGGAAATATGCCCTAGAGGCAATAATAAATGGTTATTATTATATTTCTTTGTTCATGTTAATTGTCTATTGTTCATGCTATAATTGTGTTATCCGGAAATCGTAATACATGTGTGAATACATAGACCACAACGTGTCCCTAGTAAGCCTCTAGTTGACTAGCTCGTTGATCAACCGATAGTCATGGTTTCCTGACTATGGACATTGGATGTCGTTGATAACGGGATCACATCATTAGGAGAATGATGTGATGGACAAGACCCAATCCTAAGCATAGCTCAAAGATCGTGTAGTTCGTTTGCTAGAGCTTTTCCAATGTCAAGTATCTTTTCCTTAGACCATGAGATCGTGCAACTCCCGGATACCGTAGGAGTACTTTGGGTGTGCCAAACGTCACAACGTAACTGGGTGACTATAAAGGTACACTACGGGTATCTCCGAAAGTGTCTGTTGGGTTGGCACGGATCGAGACTGGGATTTGTCACTCCGTGTGACGGAGAGGTATCTCTGGGCCCACTCGGTAATGCATCATCATAATGAGCTCAATGTGACTAAGGAGTTAGCCACGGGATCATGCATTACGACACGAGTAAAGAGACTTGCCGGTAACGAGATTGAACAAGGTATTGGGATACCGACGATCGAATCTCGGGCAAGTAACATACCGATCTACAAAGGGAATTGTATACGGGATTGATTGAATCCTCGACATCGTGGTTCATCCGATGAGATCATCGTGGAACATGTGGGAGCCAACATGGGTATCCAAATCCCGCTGTTGGTTATTGACCGGAGAGGCGTCTCGGTCATGTCTGCATGTCTCCCGAACCCGTAGGGTCTACACACTTAAGGTTCGGTGACGCTAGGGTTGTAGAGATATGACTATGCGGAAACCCGAAAGTTGTTCGGAGTCCCGGATGAGATCCCGGATGTCACGAGGAGTTCCGGAATGGTCCGGAGGTGAAGAATTATATATAGGAAGTCAAGTTTCGGCCACCGGGAAAGTTTCGGGGGTCACCGGTATTGTACCGGGACCACCGGAAGGGTCCCGGGGGTCCACCGGGTGGGGCCACCTATCCCGGAGGGCCCCATGGGCTGAAGTGGGAATGGAACCAGCCCTTAGTGGGCTGGGGCACCCCCCATGGGCCTCCCCCCTGCGCCTAGGGTTGGAAACCCTAGGGTGGGGGGGCGCCCCACTTGCCTTGGGGGGCAAGTCTCCCCCCTGGCCGCCGCCGCCCCCATCCAGATGGATCTTGGCCGGCGCCCCCCCCCTTCCCAGGGGGCCTATATAGAGGGGGCAGGGAGGGCAGCAATATTACAGCCTTGGGCGCCTCCCTCCTCCCCTGCTACACCTCTCCCTCTCGCAGAAGCTCGGCGAAGCCCTGCCGAGATCCCGCTACATCCACCACCACGCCGTCGTGCTGCTGGATCTCCATCAACCTCTCCTTCCCCCTTGCTGGATCAAGAAGGAGGAGACGTCGCTGCACCGTACATGTTTTGAATGTGGAGGTGCCGTCCGTTCGACACTCGGTCATCGGTGATTCGAATCACAGCGAGTATGACTCCGTCAACCTCGTTCATTGGAACGCTTCCGCTCGCGATCTACAAGGGTATGTAGATGCACTCCTTTCCCCTCGTTGCTAGTATACTCCATAGATGGATCTTGGTGAGCGTAGGAAAATTTTAAAATTCTGCTACGATCCCCAACATCTTCAACCTTTGGTGGGAAATAGTACTTGTGCTTATCCTTGTTCTCACTAGCAATCTGCTTATCCGTCTCCATTGAGTACTTTAAAAAGTATCCATTCATCTTGTCAAATGTGTATTGAACTATTGCCGTCACGGGTAATGCACGTACACCCTTGAGCACCTTATTGAAGCATTCTGCCATATTGCTTGTCATTTGACTGTACCTCCGGCCATCTTCATCGAAAGCACGTGCCCACATATTCCTTTCGACAATGTTCCTATTGAGAAATTCAAGACCACCGGGGTCAAGTTTCTTGTGTCTGAGCAATGCATTGAACAATGTGGCAAACCGCTTGTTGGTGAAAGCGAGACAACAATCTTGAAGATCATCGGCCAACTCCTTGATACCACATGCCCTATAGAAGTTTGCACAAAAGTGCCTCATGCACCATCGATGGTGCAACTTTGTATGTCTGGGAATGTCAACCACCACCGCGTTTAGAATTCCTGGATGGCGATCCGATATGACACAAATTTCCCTTTCAGCCGGTAATACCCTTGTTCTCAATTGACGCAAGAACCACTCCCAGTTATCATTGTTCTCCACCTCAACCAAAGCGAAAGCCAATGGCAACACCCGGTTATTGGCATCACTTGCTATTGCAACCAATAAAGTGCCCTTGTATTGCCCGGTCAAGAACGTGCCATCAATGGCGATGACGGGACGACAATGCTCAAAAGCCCTCACGCATTGCTCAAAGGCCCAAAATGCACGGCCAAATACTCGGACGGTCCTCCCGTTATGAATCAATGTTTGGTGCCCATGAGGCTCAACCACGTGAACCATGCCTGGGTTTGTGGCGGCCATAGCTAACAACAACCTAGGGAGTTGGTTGTATGCTTCCTCCCAATTGCCATACAACATCTTGAATGCGGCTTGCTTCGCCTTCCATGCCTTGCCGTACTTCACCTTGTAATGAAAGATGGCTTTCACAAGGTCAATGACACTCTTGATGCTCATTATTGGAAGTGTGGTTATTTGGTTGGATAACCTGTAAGCAATGAACTCGGACGTGAGTTGTCTGTGTTGTTGGTACACAAGCTCGCCATCCGCATTCTTGTGCCGGCACATGTGAGTTGGTAGACAACTCACTATGCGCCAAGTGGGACCTCCTTTCCATGGCCTCGCACGCACAATCCATGGACATCTTGACACTTCACATTTGACCGTGTAACGCACATTGACGTCCGAGTTGGCCACTTTATGTGGACGATAATGTGTAACCGAATAGTTGTCAAGCCACATCTTCAATTCCAAGAAGGATTCAAACTCACAACCGGGATATATCCCGTTCTTGCTGTCTTCCAAATCACGGTGAGAACTTGGCCTAGCTCCAAGAGATATGCATTTGCCACCATCCACAACGGCTTCATCCGCGAGACTAAGATCCTTGAACAATGGTGTCTTGTGGTCCTTCCCGAATACCTTCTTGAATGCTTGGGCCTCCTTCGGCGTGAACCCTTCCTCATCAACTTCTTCATCGAGACCATCGTCATCCGAGTCCGATGCATATGCACGGGAAAAAGGGATGGATTGGTCCATTGTCTCTTGCACATGATATTGGTCGAGATCACCCACATTGTTGTCATGGAGATCAACTTCGTTGTTATCCTCCTCGTACTCATCATTCTCCTCTTCAAAAGCTTCATTTTGGTTGTTTGGAGTCGGGCTCAATGTTGGCCAATCTTGTTGCATGAAATGAGGTTCACTCATTTGATCTTGGTTAATGGGTGGGGGAGTGCTAGCAACCAACGAGGAGGGGTTCCGGTTCAAGTCCAAATTCAAAGTAGACTCAACCTTCTTGGAGGCAAATAGCTCAAAAGCCTTGTCTAGAGATTCGGCAACCGTCTCCTTGTATGAAACCCAACGTTGCTCGGAGTTCACACGCATTGTCTTCCAACGGATGTGCATTCCAAAACCAACATTATGCCTTCCCTCGAACTCAACAACGTCACTTGGGTCCATCCAATTCAAATCCTTCCTCACTTGGTCCAAGAGCTCCGCATAGCTAGGACTACTTTGAAACAACATGTCAAGCTCATCCGGGTCCGGCTCAACATTCACTAGTAGAAAACTGGGCTTTGGTCACAGGGCAATATTCACATTAGTCCCGGTTCAGTGACGAACCGGGACTAATGTGAGCATTGGTCCCAGTTCATGCGGACCCTTTGGTCCCGGTTGGTGGGACAAACCGGGACCAATGGGACACGCTCCTGGCCCACCACCCTTTAGTCCCGATTCATACCACAAACCAGGACTAAAGGGCTGGTCCTAGTTGCGGCCAGTGTTTAGTCCCACCTCGCCAACCGAAGGGCGCTCACACTAGTTTATAAGCCCGTCCGTCTCTGCCTTGTTGAGCTCCTCTTAAAGTGAAAATAGATGCCACCTACTGGGCCACCACGGCCTGAATACGACTTGAAACCCATCCGTGGGCCAGGATTCAGGCCCGCAGAAGGCCCAGTAGGCCCCACTGGCAAAGAGAACGGTTAGGCCCGAAAGCCTGCGGTTGAGAGGAGCTCGAGAGGGTGGGCGCAGCAGCGCTTATAAACCACTCTCGAGCCCTCTCAACTAGCGAGGTGGGACTAAACTTTTGACGCGGGGAAGCATAAGGCCTTTGGTCCCAGTTGGTGCCACCAACCGGGACTAAAGGGGGCATTGGTCCCGGTTCGTGGCACCAACCGGGACCAAAGGCCTTTAGTCCCGGTTGGTGCCACGAACCGGGACCAAAGAGTTCCCTATATATACCCCATCGCCACAGCAGAGCACTCCAAAGTGCTCTGTTTTTTCTGGCCGGCGAGGGGAGGGCATTTGGGTGCTCTAGCTCACCTCCTATGCACATGAGGTGTTCGATGAAATTTCTGAGCCACACTAGTTAATCTTTCTCCTCTCGAAACTCGACCTCCGAGCTCCATTTTCCCCGAGATTTGTCTAGGTTTAGCGGTCCGTCACGTCCCATCCCCGTCTTCACCGCCGTCGATCGCCCGCGCCGATCTCGTCGCCGGCACCACCGTGGTGAGCCTCTTGTTCTTATCTTCTTTCTGAAAGGAAAAAAATTCTTACTTTAGATAGTTACTTGTCTAATTTTGTTAATTTTATTATTCCTTCTTATTACATAGTGCGATGGTTTTGGTATCCGCCCCCGTCGGCCCTCGTCCTGTCTATGATTCGGATGTGGTATATATTATCTTTTTATAACTATTTGGTTCATTTATTGTTTATGACAAATATACCGACCAACGTGACATAGATTTTATTTATCTAGGAGGTGGTTGAACCGGAAATTCTAACCGACCCTATTGTCGAGAGGTTAAATTTAGTTGAAGAAGAAAACAATTACTTGAAGGAAAAAAAAATTGAGGAGGAGAAGATGATATTGGAGTTGCATGTTGCGGATGTCGTCGATGATCACAAGATCAAGATGGATGCAATGCGCTTGAAGATTAGAAAGATTAGAAAATATGCCATTCATACCGAGGCTTGGTATCATTATGCCGTTGGATCAATTGTTACCTTGGTTGCGATTATGATCGCATTTGTTTTCGCATTGAAATGTTTTACATAGTTTCAATGTATGGTTTAATTAATTAGATGCTCTGGAGAGCTATATATATGTTGTTAGATGAGAACTATGTATGTACTTTGGTTTTAATGTGATGATGAACTTCTATTAATTTGGTCACTTAATTATCTATTCATGATGTTCTGTAATGGTTTTTGACACACTTAATTATATATAATGAACGCAGATGAACCGGCAATGGATGTATGGTGACAGACACACCTCCAAGTACATTAAGGGCGTGCATGATTTTCTCGAAGTGGCTGAGGCAAACAAGCAGAATGGTTTTATGTGTTGTCCATGCCCTATATGTGGGAATATGAAGTCTTATTCTGACCGGAAAATCCTTCACACCCACCTGCTTTACAAGGGTTTCATGCCACACTATAATGTTTGGACGAGGCACGGAGAAATAGGGTTTATGATGGAAGACGGCGAAGAAGAAGAGGACGATGACAACTATGTGCCCCCTGAATACGGTGATGCTGCAACGGGGGAAGGAAGCTGCTGAAGATCAAGAGGAACCAGACGATGTGCCCAATGATGCTGCAAGGGGGGAAGCTGCTGAAGATCAAGAGGAACCAGTGCCCGATGATGATGATCTCCGCCGGGTCATTGTCGATGCAAGGATGCAATGCGAAAGTCAAAAGGAGAAGCTGAAGTTCGATCGCATGTTAGAGGATCACAAAAAAGGGTTGTACCCCAATTGCGAAGATGGCAACACAAAGCTCGGTACCGTACTGGAATTGCTGCAGTGGAAGGCAGAGAATGCTGTGCCTGACAAAGGATTTGAGAAGCTATTGAAAATATTGAAGAAGAAGCTTCCAAAGGATAACGAATTGCCCGACAGTACATACGCAGCAAAGAAGGTCATATGCCCTCTTGGATTGGAGGTGCAGAAGATACATGCATGCCCTAATGACTGCATCCTCTACCGCGGTGCGTACAAGGATCTGAACACATGCCCGGTATGTGGTGCATTGTGGTATAAGATCAGACGAGATGACCCTGGTGATGTTGACAGCGAGCCCCTAGGAAGAGGGTTCCTGCGAAGGTGATGTGGTATGCTCCTATAATACCACGGTTGGAACGTCTGTTCAGAAACGAAGAGCATGCCAAGTTGATGCGATGGCACAGTGAGGTCCGTAAGAAAGACGGGAAGTTGAGAGCACCCGCTGACGGGTCGCAGTGGAGAAAAATCGAGAGAAAGTACTGGGCTGAGTTTGCAGCTGACCCAAGGAACGTATGGTTTGGTTTAAGCGCGGATGGCATTAATCTTTTCGGGGAGCAGAGCAGCAATCACAGCACCTGGCCCGTGACTCTATGTATGTATAACCTTCCTCCTTGGATGTGCATGAAGCGGAAGTTCATTATGATGCCAGTTCTCATCCAAGGCCCTAAGCAACCCGGCAACGACATTGATGTGTACCTAAGGCCATTAGTTGAAGAACTTTTACAGCTGTGGAATGGAAACGGTGTACGTACGTGGGATGAGCACAAACAGGAGGAATTTAACCTGCACGCGGTGCTGTTTGTAACCATCAACGATTGGCCCGCTCTCAGTAATCTTTCAGGACAGACAAACAAGGGATACCACGCATGCACGCACTGTTTAGATGACACTGAAAGTATATACCTGGACAAATGCAGGAAGAATGTGTACCTAGGCCATCATCGATTTCTTCCGACCAACCATCAATGTCGAAAGAAAGGCAAGCATTTCAAAGGCGAGGCAGATCACCGGAAGAAGCCCGCCATGCGTACCGGTGATCACGTACTTGCTATGGTCAATGATTTACACGTAATCTTTGGAAAGGGTCCCGGCGGACTAGCTGTTCCGAATGACGCTAAGGGACACGCACCCATGTGGAATAAGAAATCTATATTTTGGGACCTACCCTACTGGAAAGAGCTAGAGGTCCGCTCTTCAATCGACGTGATGCACGTGACGAAGAACCTTTGCGTGAACCTGCTAGGCTTCTTGGGCGTGTATGGGAAGACAAAAGATACACCTGAGGCACGGGAGGACCTGCAACGTTTGCACGAAAAAGACGGCATGCCTCCGAAGCAGTATGAAGGTCCTGCCAGCTACGCTCTTACGAAAGAAGAGAAAGAAATCTTCTTTGAATGCCTGCTCAGTATGAAGGTCCCGACTGGCTTCTCGTCGAATATAAAGGGAATAATAAATATGCTAGAGAAAAAGTTTCAGAACCTAAAGTGTCATGGCTGCCACGTGATTATGACGCAACTGCTTCCGGTTCCATTGAGGGGGCTTCTACCGGAAAACGTCCGATTAGCCATTGTGAAGCTATGTGCATTCCTCAATGCAATCTCTCAGAAGGTGATCGATCCAGAAATCATACCAAGGCTAAGGAGTGATGTGGCGCAATGTCTTGTCAGTTTCGAGCTGGTGTTCCCACCATCCTTCTTCAATATCATGACGCACGTCCTAGTTCATCTAGTCGACGAGATTGTCATTCTGGGGCCCGTATTTCTACACAATATGTTCCCCTTTGAGAGGTTCATGGGAGTCCTAAAGAAATATGTCCGTAACCGCGCTAGGCCAGAAGGAAGCATCTCCATGGGCCATCAAACAGAGGATGTCATTGGGTTTTCTGTTAACTTCATTCCTGGCCTTAAGAAGATAGGTCTCCCTAAATCGCGGTATGAGGGGAGACTGACTGGAAAAGGCACGCTTGGAGGGGACTCAATAATATGCAGGGACGGATATTCTTGGTCTCAAGCACACTACACAGTTCTACAGAACTCTACCTTGGTGACCCCGTATGTTGATGAACACAAGAACAGTCTGCGCTCCAAACACCCGGAGCAGTGTGACGACTGGATTACATGTGAACACATCAGGACTTTCAGCAGTTGGTTGGAAACACATCTCAGAGGTGACACCACTGTTTGTGATGAGTTGTACTCGTTGTCCAGGGGGACCATCTTCGACTGTATTGACTTACAAAGGATACGAGATAAATGGGAATACATTTTACACGATCGCCCAAGATCAAAAGAGCACCAACCAAAACAGCGGTGTCCGCTTTGATGCAGCAACTGAGAGGGGAAAGGACACATATTATGGTTACATAATGGACATATGGGAACTTGACTACGGACATGATTTTAAGGTCCCTTTGTTTAAGTGCAAATGGGTCAATTTGTCAGGAGGCGGGGTACAGGTAGACCCACAGTACGGAATGACAACAGTGGATCTGAACAATCTTGGGTACACTGACGAACCGTTCGTCCTAGCCAATGATGTGGCACAGGTTATCTATGTGAAGGACATGTCTACCAGACCGAGAAAAAGAAAAGATAAGGAGGCAAATACATCATATGATGAGCCAAAGCGCCACATAGTTCTTTCAGGAAAAAGGGACATTGTGGGAGTGGAGGGCAAGACAGACATGTCTGAAGATTATGAAAAGTTTCATGAAATTCCTCCCTTCAAAGTCAAGACTGACCCAAGCATCCTGATAAACGATGAAGATTATCCATGGTTACGGCGCAATAAGCAAATGACACAAGCGAAGAAAAAGTGAAGACTTTCTCCCGCAACTATTATGATGATACCATGCCAACTTTGTAACAGGCGAGTATGATAACATTGTCCGTTTTGTACACGAAGTGCATCTAGTTTTTGCCATAACCCTCTCAACTTTCTTGCACATGCTATGTGGATGAAATGATGATACCATGCCAACTTTCAACCTTTTCAGAGTTCATTTGAAATGCTTTTCAATTTTAGGGTCTTATAGCTCAAAATAATTAGTAAATGCATGAAAATAACAGGCCAAAAATTAAAAATTATGCCACCTACTGGGCCACCACTGCCTGAATACGATTAGAAACCCATCCATGGGCCAGGATTCAGGCCCGCAGAAGGCCCAGTAGGCCCACAGGCATGTACAGAGAGGTTAGGCCCGTAAGCCTGTTTTAGAGAGGAGCTCGACAGCTCAGGCGCACCGCACCTTATAAACAGGTGCGGCTCTCTCTCAGCTAGCGAGGTGGGACTAAACTCACCATCACGCCGCTGTGCAAGGCCATTACTCCCGGTTGGTGGCACGAACCGGGACCAATTCCACCCTTTGGTCCCGGTTGGTGCCACGAACCGGTACTAATGAGGCTGTGGCCCCACGAGCACCTTTAGTACCGGTTCGTGGGACGAACCGGTACTAGAGTTTCTTACTAAGCAGTTTTTTAGTCCCACCTCACTAGCTGAGAGGCACTAGGAGCGGTTTATAAGCCCTGAGTGCAGAGACGATGAAGAAGAGGCGCACTGCTCACGTTGCTTAGCTTCAAGCCTTGAGGAATAAGGTAGACTGCATGGAGCTATGTGCAGTGCAGTCTACGCTATTCCGAAAGGCTTGAAGCAAATCAATGAGCATTGCGCCTCTTTTTTATTTTTAATAACTTATTACAACTCCGGACTTCTTGTGTTCCGACAAAATAAAATAAACTTTAATAAAATTTATGAAACTAAAATTAACAAAGTATTTTCTGTTCAAAACATTATAAGAAACCTCTAGTATTATTGAAACTAAAATCATATAAAATTGATGCAACTAAAATTATCGAAGTATTTTCTGTTCAAAATCATTAAAAGCAAAAAGAATTTTCATAAAGAACTTTTTTTGATAGAAACTTTAATAGCAAAAAGAATTATCATAAAGTAAAATAAATAAGTAATTAGAAACAAAATAAAATAAAATAAATAAGTTTTTTGTTGTAAGTAGAAACAAAACAAAATAAATAAAGCAAAAAAGAAAACAGAAAAACTAAATACAGCAAAAAGAATTTTCATAAAGAACTTTTTTTGATAGAAACTTTAATAGCAAAAAGAATTATCATAAAGTAAAATAAATAAGTAATTAGAAACAAAATAAAATAAAATAAATAAGTTTTTTGTTGTAAGTAGAAACAAAACAAAATAAATAAAGCAAAAAAGAAAAAAAAAACTAAATACAGCAAAAAAAATGTTGGGGCGCTGTCCGCTGGGCCCTCCAACCCTCGGGTTTGCAAATATAGGCCCAGAAGGGCTAGAGGGCTCAACGGGCAGCGCGCCAAAGTTAGGCCCAGAAGCCTGCTATAGAGAGGAGTTCGAGACAGCAGCCGCAGCGGGGCTTATAAACCACTCCGAGCCCTTCTCAACTAGCGAGGTGGGACTAAACTTTTGGCCGCGACGCGGGCAGCAAGAGGCCTTTGGTCCCGGTTGGTGCCACCAACCGGGACTAAAGGTGTGCATTGGTACCGGTTCGTGGCACCAACCGGGACCAATGCCCCCCCTTTAGTCCCAGTTGGTGCCACCAACCGGGACCAAAGGCCGCCGCTTCCCGCCCTTTGCGATGCTGAAAAGAGGGCTTTGGTCCCGGTTGGTGGCACCAACCGGGACTAATGCCTACCTTTAGTCCCGGTTGGTGCCACGAACCGGGACTAAAGGCTTTGCTATATAAGTTCACACTTAGGAAATTTTGAGAGTTACCTAGCAGTTGCCGCCCCGACGACGCGCCGCCAGGCTGCCCCGACGCCGCCCCGACGCCGCCCGCCGCCCCCGCCGTCGCCGTCGCCGTCGCCCGTGCCCGTCGTCGCCGTCGCCGTTGCCCGCGCCCTCGCCATCAGCCGCGCCCCTGCCCCGACGCGCGCCGCACCTGCCCGTCCCCGTCGTCGCCGTCGCCCTACCCCGCCCTTCGCCGCCGACGCCTCTGCCCCTGCCCCGACCACGCCGCCGTCGCCTCTGCCCCTGCCCCCACGCGCCGCCGTCGCCTTGGTCAGGGCCGGCACTGCCCCCTAATTCCTCCATGTTTTTTCTGCACATTTATATGCTTAATTATATGTATATGTATGAGTATATGTATGTGTGTATATCTGTTTATATGTCCTTTTTTTAGATCTTTTTTTTGCATTTTCTCTGTGTATATGTATGTATATATGTTCTCTGTGTATATATATGTTCATGTATATATGCAAAAGATAGATTTTTAGAAAAGTTAGGATTTTTTTCTGTTCATAGATTTTTTTGATGATATTAATTATTGTAGAATCTGCAAATGTTTGTATATTCATATGAACAATGCATTAGGCAAAACCTTTACTTTTTTCGAAATTTTCTATTTGAACATTTTTTTATGAATGAGAGGAAAAAGGAAAATAAGAAGAGGAAGAAAGGAGAAGAAGAGGAGAAATAAATAAGAAGAGGAAAAAAGAAGAAAAAGAAGAGGAGAAGAAGAAAGGAATAGAAGAGAAGAAGAAAAAATAGAAAACGATTTGGAAATCCCTGGTGGGCTGGTTTTCTTCGATCTTCTCCTCTATTCCTTTTCTTCTTCTCCTCTTTTTGTTTCTTCTTTGTTTTCTTATGTTTTATCGGGTCTGTCGTCGTCGATATACCCCTCTCCCGATAATTTCAACACGAGGGGGGGTCGATATACCCCCTCCCCGATAATATTATTTTCCCATGTACGTTCATTGTCGTTGTCGATATAACCCCCTCCCGATAACTTCAACACGTGGGGGGGGGTCGATATACCCCCTCCCCGATAACATTATTTTCCCATGTATGTATGTCGTCGTTGTCGATATATATAACTCCCTCCCAGATAACTTCGACATGATGGACGGTCGATATTTATACCCCCTCTCGACCGTGATAACTTATACCACGGGAGCACCCTCCGGCCCTCTCGCTCGACCAAAACTCTCGATCACACCCAAACCGTAGAAAAAAACGATGTCGGTCTCCTACCCCCTCCCGCCGCGCCCCTACCCTTGAAGCGTTGCTGAGGCCACCCCAAACCCGGAATAAGCTAGGTCTACGTTTGCACTAACCACCTGCTGTCATGTTTGTGTAATAATTGCCATGTTGTAATATTTGCAGAAACAATGGAGCACGGACGAGACGAGCAAGCAGAAGAGGTGTTGGGGGACATAATCTTAGCCGGAGGTGATATCTTGTCGTATCTTAACGACAATGATGGTCTGGAAGAACAGGGTGAAGAAGCAGGCTACGGTGATCGAGAGTGGAGGAAAGACATGATTATGATGGCTCCGGTGACCCAATGCTGGTGCAAGAAGGAGCCCGTGGTGACGGCTCCGGTGACCGAACAGAGTCCGGCCAGGTAAATATATTAGTTAAGCCTGTGCTGACTAGCTAATTGATGCATTCATTGTTTTGGTATGTACACATATTAATTAACACTCGTCTTTCTTCTTTTTTCTAGCCCTCCGGATCGAGCACAACTGCGGTAAAGAGACGAGGCCCGAAGAGAAAGTTGCGCTCGGATGAAAGGTTTGAGATCACAGCAATCGCGCGCGACGGCCAACCGATTGAACCCATCCGGACAAAGGATGCATTTGCTGCTCAGTGCGGGGTTCTAGTTAGGGACAAGATCCCGATCAGCATCCACCAATGGTATAAGCCTAAGAAGGAAGACCCTGAGGTGTCTTATGTCAATGATATGCAGAAAGATGATCTTTGGACTGAGCTGAAGGCAAATTTCACCCTACCGCCAGAGGAGGATCCGGAGAAGCCAGTTAAAGAGCAATTAATCAAGTCTCATGCTCTTAAGAAGATGGCAGACCTATTCAGGAGGTGGAAGAATGAGCTGAAAACGTTTGTCGACAAAGAAGAGACACCAGAATTCATCGGCCGGTATGAGAAGATCAGAGATCACTGGCCCGCATTTGTGGCCCACAAGACATCGGAAAAGAGTAAGAAGATGTCAGCGACAAACAAGAAGAATGCTGCGAAGAAGAAGCTTCACCATCGCACGGGGTCAGGTGGCTACCTCAAAGCCCGGCCTAAGTGGGCCAAGGCTGAGAATGATCTGCTTGAAAAAGGGATCGAACCACAGACAATGAACTGGACAGACCGTTGCCGGACTTGGTTCTTCGGGGCTGGCGGAACCTTGGACCCTGTATCAGGGAGGTGCGTTTGGACGAACGAGCTTTTGAGAATACCAGTCAAGAAGATTCAGCAATATATCGATGCAGCGCAGGAAGGGACGTTCGTTCCAGACAGAGAGAACGACGAGCTCACAATGGCCCTCGGGAATCCTGAGCACCCTGGACGGACACGAGGCACGCCAGGCTCCGTTCCGTGGAAGGCTGGTTTTCCGGACGCAGGCGGTTACAAAAGCCAGGAGAGGAGGAAAAAAATGGAGCAGACCCAAATTCAGAAGCTGCACGAAAGGGTTCAAGCGCTAGAGGAACGAGACAGCAATCGACATGCCGAAACTACCCCCGAAGCTACCCCGCCATCTCAGCGGAGAAGCAGCGTGGCTTCCACCGAGCTGCTTCAGCTGGAGCATGTCTTGACGGCTCCTGCTAGCTACCCCGTGGATGCTATCACGGAGTCTCAACATTGCCACCTTATGGCGCAATGGCAGAACTTCAAAGTCAAGGCGGCTGTTGGCTCTGTTTTACCTCCTGAACCCGGCGCAACCTACCATTGCCGGCCGATTCCAGAAGGATATGCTAGGGTGATGGTGGATGAAATAACGGAGGGATTTGAGGACCTCCAGCTTGACCACCCTACCGGTGAAGGGGAGACTCGGCTGGGTTTAGCTCTGAAGACTCCGTGCCTATGGCGGAAGGAGCTCATCAACCTTCCGAACTGGACGGCTCCGGCGAGTAAGGGCAGTCCGCCTCCTCCTCCGCCTCCTCCTCCGGCGAGTGATCAGGGCACTCAGCCTCCTTCTCCGGCGCGTGGCGGCACTCCGCCTCCTCCTCCGCCTCCTCCTCCGGCGAGTGATCAGGGCACTCAGCCTCCTTCTCCGGCGCGTGGCGGCACTCCGCCTCCTTCTCCGCCTGCGCCGGCGCGCCAGAGCAGCCAGCCTCCTCCTTCTCCGCCTCGTCAGCAAGGGCGGAAGAGACCCGCCGCCGCTGCGGCTGCTCCGGCGCGTCGTAGTCCTTCTCCTCCGCCTCGTAAGCAAGGAAAGAAGACAGCCGCAGCCGCTCCGTCTGCTCTGCCGGCGTCTAGCAGTACAGCTGCCAGAGGCGGGAGGCAATACAGATTCGGTCCTTCTCTGAAGACTCCAGAGAAGTTACCATACGAGAGGACCGAGGAGGAAACCAGGAAGATCGTGCGAGCCGAAGTGACAAACTTCTTTGAAGGGGTGAAAGCAAAGAAACATCCACCTCCGGAGGAGAAGGTAGATCCGGTGAAAGCAAAGCGCACTCTGGCTGCCCTGACAAAACCACCAAAGTCTCCGCCGAGAGGCAACTATGAGCGCATTCTTGCAAAGACATATGCCGAAGCGGAGCGGTCGGGAAGTACTGTCAGTGATCAAAGGTTAAAAGAACGACGAGCTGGGAAAAAAATTGCCCAGCTCGGCGAACAAGCGAACCAATCGTGCCCCCCGCTCAAGGTGTCAAAAGACATCGTCGCTAATGATCCGAGGATGGTGCCCGGTTATAGCAATCTTGGAGATTACCTGCCCGACGATGTACATTATGAAATCATGGAGGTGGACGAACACAAATACCATTACGGGAAGCCTCTCGTCAAAGATGAAAGATCTCTAACAACGATGATGCGAAGATTACATGATTGGTACATGAAAACCTGCAGAGAGTCTGATGGGACGAGTACTTTGACGCTGAGAGTTAAACCGGAGCATGACCTCGTTGGAATTGAACTGCTGAATGTTCCATTTGAGGATTTCTTCCAGTTTTACAATCAAAAGGCCCTCGATAAAACAACGATCACTTGCTACTGTCTGTAAGTAGTACTACTTCTGTCATTAAGTCTCTCTATATAGGTCAGCTCTTTCATTGCATGTATTTATAATTATCCTCACTATATTATGCAGATTGAAGATCGCCGAATTGAAGAAAAGACAAATCGGTGATATTGGGTTCATTAACACAAATCTCATAGATGCATATACGGTTGAAAAACATCCCAAAGAAGCCGAGGCCAACTTGCTACAATCGTTGGTATTAAATCAAAACAAAGATATAATACTCTTTCCTTACAACTTCAAGTGAGTGTTACTGTCTTGTGCATATTCGGTTTCCCTTATTAGTCCAGGTTATGGTAATGTAATTGATGACTTATGCATGCATGCGCAGCTTCCACTATATTCTCCTAGAGATTAAGCTTGAGCAGGGAGTAGTAACCGTCTTAGACTCGAGACGAAAAGATCCCCAGGACTATGCGAACATGACTCAAATGCTCGAGAAGTAAGTTAAATCGATCATTATCCACCATATCAGCAACTTTGTTCATTTCCTGATATCAAGTAATTGTTTTCTTTGTCTGGCAGGGTTTGGAGAAAATTCACCACAAAAGCTCCGGGACTGCCGAAGAAGCTGCAATTTAAACACCCGAAAGTAAGTACTATAGTAGCATGTTCCGCGCATCTCCTAGTGATTCAAGCGCTAGTTTCATCAATACCATTTAGCATGCTTGCTTATCAGTTTGATTGACCTCTATTTCTTGTAAAGTGGTTGTGGCAGGAACCCGGGAATAATTACTGTGGATACTACGTTTGCGAGTCCATCCGCTACACGACCTGTGAGCGGGGCTACTCTGAAGAACAATATGAAGTGCGTAAGCAATAATATTCACAATTTTATTTTATTACCATCATTTGTGTTGAGTTTCATTTATTCATATATATATATGTATTGACCCCCTTCTTCAAATTAGATGTTTCGGAAGCGGGATGAACTCCTAGCACCAGATCGTATGCGAGGAATTCAAGAGGAATTGGCGGCATTCTTCCTTGACCACGTGATCGCTGAAAACGGAGAATACTATGTGGACCCTGTGTTCTTACAATTTAATTAGGAGATTGTATTGTAAGAGATAATTATTGTATATATGTAGCCGGTAGTGTCGGATAGATATACGAGAACTTGTTGTTCGACCAATCTCTCGGAGAAGGAGAGGTGGTCGATATCACTTCTCTCTGTATGCATATGTTCATGACGATCTTCTGTTTCCTTCATTTGATTACTAGCTAGCGTGTCTAGTCCTCTCCATACGTATATAGTACGTAGCGTCGACCAAGCACGGAGATAAGAGAGGACACTTCTCTCTATTAATTAGCTAGCTAACACAATATATGAAACACCTAAATTAACCCCCCAACCCCCCCCCCTTTCAAAAAAAAACAAAAACCCCAGCCCCTGAAATGCTGACGCGTGGATGCCTATTGGTCCCGGTTGGTGACACCAACCGGGACAAAAGGCCATGCCTATTGGTCCCGGTTGGTGGCACCAACCGGGACCAAAGGCCCCCCTGCCTGGGCTGGCAGCAGCGGCCACGTGGAGGACCTTCTGTCCCGGTTCGTGTAAGAACCGGGACTAAAGGTTAGGGCTTTAGTAACGACCCTTTAGTCCCGGTTAAAAAACCGGGACAAAAGGCCCTTACAAACCGGGGTAAAAGCCCCTTTTCCTACTAGTGATTGCCTTTCAAAAAGGCCTCTTTATCCACATGATGAACATAAACACATGTTCTCCCCATCCCTACAATAATCAAAAACACACATATATCAAGTAAGTACTTAACAAAAATATTTGCACAAACACACATATATGAATTAATAACCATAACCCCCACTTAACAATAACCACAATCCTAACCATAGGATAACCCTAACACCAACATCAAACACACATAACCCTAACCCTAGCATACTATGAAAGCCTAACCATACCAAATTAGCAAAGAAACATAACATCATTCAACACAAATTTGCAAATCCAAGCCAAAGCTAGGGTTTCCCCAAAGTAGCAAGATTTGAGCAAATGTGGCAATTCCTATGGATGAAAACGAGGGGATCGGAGGAGATTACCTTAAGGGAGGGGTTGACTTCGAAATCCACGGTCAAATACTCCGGATTTGCAAGATTTGAGAAGGATTTGAGAGGGGGAGAGGGGAAGAGAGGAGGGGCGCAAGTCTAAGGGTTTGGGTGGGGTGGGGGTGTGTGGGGTGGGGGTGGGAGGGGAGAGAGGGTGGGGCCAGCCTAAGTGGAACACGGACTATGCAGCGCCTAAGAGACGGGCGCTGCACAGTACAAGTGTGGCGCCTAAGCCTTAGGCGCTGCAGTGCTGTCTGTGGGGCTGCAACTGGACCAGGGCTGCCACGCTGGCAGGAGGTGCGACGCCTAAGGCAGAGGCGCTGCATAGTAGTGTGCGGCGCCTAGCTGTCGGGCGCCACACGGAAGGGTCAGCAGAGTGATTTTTTTTGAAAGCAGGTCAGTTTGTGAGTTGATTTTGCCCTCAGGTCAAATATGTGATTTCTGCCGTGGGTGAGTGGGTCGACCAATATTTCGAGACGCGCTCACGATGCAGTTTTTAATATTGTTCTTGCGTAAAGTGATCCTGGATGCGGATAGATTAGTGCCGGCGAGATCCTTTTAATCCGCACGCGCATGCCACGCGGTGGATAAGAGAAGAGAAAGGCCAAGTGAAGTCATGCATGGCCTCTAATATAATAATAGAGCAGTAGGTCGCTAGCTATTATTTTCCAGTTTAGCTGCATGTCGGTTGGTTGAATTTCGAATTCGGGTAAGTTGATTTGAATGATGGAAGGAGAAGGGCCTTGCTGACGACGATCGGCGTCCGTTGGATCTTGATCAAACGGTCGAGACAGAGAGTAGGAGAATCGACCTACCCTTTCTTGATTTTAACTCGACTGTCGCCTAGCCGCTCCCATTATTTCCACAAAAAATATGTAGATAACAAGGCACGTACAGTGGCGGAGCTATGTATATAACTAGGCACGTACTGTATATAACTAGGCACGTACTGTCGCCTAGAAATTTTTTTAGAGAGCTTAGATGAGAGAGAAAAAGTAGCATTTGGTTTGGCCCCCTCAAGTCCGCATGTTTTACCATTTGTCCCTTGAACTTCCTTCCAGCTCTGTCACTGGGCACGTACACTTCGGTTTAAGTTATGATGGGCATGGTGCCACGTAGAAAAGCTCTGTTATTCTATGTCCGTGCTCGATAGCGGAAAAGGTTATCTTGGTTCTTGGATCATGTAAGTAAGTAAATTGTCATGTCAGTATGTCACCCTACTGCCTCGTCACGCACGCACAGTGCATGCAGCCGGCCGGCTCAGTTAAGCCCACTCGTTGATGGGGCAGGCCAAATTGGCCGACCGTCCAGGGCCCCCAAAAGTTTGGGACCCCCAAGTCACTAGGCCAATGTATTGAGTAGTCTGTGTGTAGCCGAGCGAGGACGCCAGCAAAACGAGCACGTCGCCCGATCATACAAGCCCATAACATTATCGTAGACGCCTCATGGCCTCTGCCAATCATACCGCTAGGGCTTGTTCCGTCGGCTGATCGCTCGATCCGACCGCTCTCCTCGTGTTGGTCGCCCTCGCCGTCCTCGCCCTTCGGCTCTCCCCCGGCCTTCCTCATGTCACCCTACTGCCTCGTCACGCACGCACAGTGCATGCAGCCGGCCGGCTCAGTTAAGCCCTAGCTAGTCACGCACGACTTTTACTGGATCGATCGATCGATAGATCCTTGCCACCAGCTGCTGGGAGTGCCGGCTCAACCAAACTCTATGCTTGGTAAGGACAAGTCGGTGGTGGAGGCAACGGAGCAAGCACTGTGTACGCGTGCTAATTGACTGGTTAGTGCAACTGACGTCCCGTCATTTTAGGTGTGACGATCGACCGACTCCTTTGCTAACCGTCGACACACACGTGTCGCGTATCCGGCGCAGGGCATCTACGCACGCAGTACGAACCGCTCCACGCCCACCAGAAACACCTAACTTTTCCATAACCGGCTGGCAGTTACGGACCCAGGAACCATGGCCATGAGCCCATGACCACGACGTACTGAGACGGATGGATGGATGGCTCGATCGCGTTTCTGACGTACTGCTACGTGTCGATCCGGCGGGAGTTGGTGTAATTGTCACTGTAGGTACGTGGCGAACGGCCGTGGAGGCTGGAGAGGACGGCCGGCCATTGGACCGGCCTGACACTTGGCGCCGGAGCGTTGGTCGGGGCGGGCCTCGGTGGGACACGCGGCGCCGGAGCAACGGCGTCGCTGTGGCCCTTGGCTGGGTGGCTAACGTGCGTACGTACGTAGTACGTGCCGCCGCGCGCGCCCGCCGTTCAAATTCGGGCGAAGGTACGCTCGATCGGTCCGCCGCGCGCTTGGTTTGAACTTGGCAACCGTCGTCTTCTTTCCGGCGACCGCACGCCATGGCATTTACGTACTAGGCAGGTTTATTTGGTTGGTGGTCGACGCGGCGGCAGGGCAGTGGCGCGGTCACACGGTGCCGGACAGTGCCGGTGATCCCTTGAGCGGACTGGACGGCACCGGTAGCTGTGGTAGTACCGACCTCGGAAGGTGCAAGCGGGACCCCACCGACGCAACGCAACTACCACGACGTGGCCCGCCCAACGGCCCAACCAACCAACCAGCAGCAACGGCCGATGCGCTCCCGGGGCGGAGGAGGCGGCGGTTACGATGCCGTTTCCGGCCCAGACCGCGAAGCCACCACCCGCGGCACCCCTGACGCCGCGCGCCGCATCCGTCCCCGGCCTCTTCGGAGACGACACGGCACGCGCGCCCTTCAACCGCCTCGCCTCGGCCCCTCCTCTTATCCTATCCTGCCTCGTTCACATGGTCGACGCCCGGCCCGGCCGGCCCCGCGAGCGCGGCACCGTGCGTGCGCCTGTCTGCCGTCGACGAGCGCGACGCGCTTGCTCCCTAGCTTCTGTACGTCCGCCCGTTCCTGTTTCACTGCTTGCAGCGGCGGGCATGTGATCGGTGCTCTGTATCTACGGGCGTACACTGCACAGCCTCTGTACGCTGATGCTGTACGTGCATAGATATTGCACAGTGTTACTGCTAGTGCCACATGCATGACACGGATTGGCTGCGTGCCTGTAAACGGCGCATGCTGCTCGACTAACCGGCCGGGGCGCGCCGATGACGGTACTACGTACACTGCGACCTGGTGCGTGCATGTTCGGTCCGTCCACTTCGCTGAGCCCTCGCACATGCGTGCATGCCCTGGCGCGCCCTGTGCGTCCATGTTCCTCCACATGCGTGCAGTGCAGACTGCAGAGCACCCGGGGCATGGAGAAGACTACCAGTCAATACGTACGTACCAGCAGCTTGATGGAGAGTTGATTAATTGATGTGCACTGAACCTAGCTCAATCCGACTGCACTCCTACGCATACACACGTGGACATGAGTCACACAGACCGACGTAGCAAGCTATATATCTGGACGGAGAGATACGCCTGACCCGTTTCTAGGTAGCCGGCGCTTGTTCGAAAAGCGTGGACGCATGCAGGAGACACGCACGGGCGCGCGCAATCAAATCTTCTATCTTTGATCGATGGGCTAGCTCCCTCGCGGCCTGCGGTTGGGGTTCCGCGATGGCGACGACAGCCTCGACAATGCGGATGCGCGGTCGATCTCGCCGGAGAGCCGACACGCGCACGCACGCACCGCCCGTCCCCCGTCCGCCTCGCCCTTCGCGTCCATGGCCGGCATGGGTCCACGGTGACGTTCGAGAGGAGATCGACAACAAATAATGCGGGTGCGCGGTCTCGTCGGCCGGCCGACAGAGGCATGCATGCATGCACGCGGCGCCCATCCTCAGGATGGGGCGGCCCCCTGATGACGAGCTGTCGCCTAACGGCGGAGCACGGCGGGGTTGGTCGACTACACCGTCTCGACAGCGGGATCCGGGCCGATGGCGACGGGGCCGGCCGGGGCGATCCATGTGTCGGCGACGCGCGGCGCCGAGGCCATCGGCTCATACGCGGTCTCGATGGCCCGTGTCGGCTCACCTCGAACCCACCGTGTCACCGACCACCGCACTATTTTATGTGAGAAGATGGATGGGAAAAGTGGCAGCTTTTCCGACGCTCTTTTCTTAACGACGAAAGACGGCCATTGCTGTACGTACGTACGTGGCACGAAATACAGTAAAAGGGAGAGCAGCTGCGCATGAGGGGCGCCGCTATGTCTCGCTCCCAGCGAGACAAATCGTCCGCTCGCCTGAAGGGACGTGGAAATGGCCCACCAGTGGCGCTGTTCGCTCGATCGTTTTTCGTTCGTTCGTCTACTCGATTTCGAATTTTCCTTTTCTTGTCTTTGTTTCTACTTTTTATTATACTTTCAAAACAAATCCTAAATACACATATTTCAAAAACTTCAGTTTGAAAAAAATGTTTGTGCAGTGTTAGAAAAATGTTGATAGCATCTGAAAAAAAAATTGTGCAATGTGAAAAACTGTGTTTGCAGTGTTAAAAAAAATGATGGTGCAACTATAAAAAAATGTTAATGCAATCTGAAAAATATGTTTTAACATTTATTTCAAAAACAATGTTTAACACAAATTCGAGCAACAATGTTAAAAAACATGTCTTTTCAAAAATGTTGATCATGTACTTATAAAAAAGTAAAACATATATAATAAATGTTACAGTTATATAAAAAAGGCAAAATGTGTATGACACAAAGTTAACATCGAAAAACGTATTAGGAAAAATGTTAATCATTTATTTAAAAATTGTTAAACTTGCATTCAGAAAGGTTCTGGATCTATGCAAAAATGTAGGCATCAAAACATACATTTTTTTAGAAAATGTAGTATGTGTATACAAAAACTTACAAGGTGTATGAAAAAAAATTAAACATCAAAACATATATAATGAAAAATAGACATAAGAATATAAGTTTTCGAATATGTTAATCATGTATTGTGAAAGTGTTAAAAATCTATATAAAATTGTTTCTTATATATACGAAAAATGTTGAATGTGTACTGATAAAAAAAATATGTGTTGAACAAAAAAGAAACTGATGAAAATCGACAAAAAACACAGGAAAACAAAAAATAAAACCGAATAAAAACTAGTGCAAAGAATGAACCCCGGAACAAAGAAAACCAAGAAAGATAAGGAAAAGAAAAAAACCAGTGAAAACCAAGAAAAAACCAAACAAAAACAACGAAAAAAGGAAGAAAAATCAGTAAAACTATGAAAGAAACGAAGAAAACCATTAAAAACAAAGAAAAATAGAAAACCAAAACAACCATAGTAAAGAAATAAAAGAAAACTGAAAGCGTATGGCAGGCCCATACTCGGCTTTCCCTATCTTCCAGCCACTGGGTTTTGGAAGGTTCTGGAATCTTCACTGATCTGCTTATTCTTCTTTGTTTCTTCTCTATTTGTGTTTTAGTTTTTATTTTTTTCCTTTTTTCCTATTTCTAAATCCATGGAATATTTTCATATCTTAGAACATGTTTGGAAATTTAGAACATTTTCTCAATATTTTTAAATTAATGAATATTTCTTTAAATATGGAAAAAATTAATTCATTAGCAATTTTTGAAATTCAAAATATTATTTTGAAATCCCAAATATTTTGATGATTTTGAATAATTTTCAAAAAGTTATGAAGATTTTCTTAAGTTAAAAATTGAAAAAGGAAAATTTAAAAAATGGAGCACCCCGCCGCTCACATGGGCCGGCCTAAAGCATGGGGGTAGGCGAGCGTTTGCCCGTTGTCCGCCGTGTACCGCGCAATAATAGTAGGTCTCAGAGGGGAGCATGTATAGCTCGCCTGTTGCAAGTCAGAATTTTTTCTTTGAACCGGAACAAATCATTCCCTCACTAAACCCGCACAGCGATCTCGCTGGCGACCAGAGCCGAGATACAGTCTGGAGCCTGCGTCCATGACGAAACAAACAACTCCCCCTCTATAGCCGAAGGCGGCTAATTCAGGATCAGAGTTGTATCCCTTTTTTCTGCTATCCATCCCCCGTAGGTGATCAAAAACCGCATGTGGACTAGTGTACTCTATCAAGTGCCATTCTTGTGTCTTCCAACTCAAGGGATCTCCATACCTGCTTGACAAACTTGCATTTGAGAAAAAGGTGTCCTCCATCTTCATCTAATCTGCTGCATAATGGATATCTTGAATCCAACTCCACCTTCTTGCGTTGAATGTTCATACAGAGAGGGAGGCTGTTATGAGCGAACCTCCATATGAACACACACACACTTTCCCTGGCATGGACAAATTCCACAACCTGCTCTAGTCCATCCTACGAGGCCTTGACGTTGATGATGGACCGACATCTCTGCCCAACTTAGCATCTCTCAGAACAGTTCCCCGGTGATACACCGACTTAACTGGAAATTTCCCCTTCGGATCAAAGTGCCACATGACATGGTCTCCCATCCCAACTCGCAAAGGTATTCCATGATATTTTAAAATAAACTTCACAAAATAAGGCCTCCAACAGTTGTCCATCCCAGTCTGGATCAATCAAATCCGACACTTGCATGATCACCGCATTTCAACACCCTTCAGAATGCTCCGCCAGCTATATGAAATTCCTCTTATGGGTCGGGCCAAACTACAACACATGCTGCGAGCCAGAAGTTGCTCTCGGCTAGAACAGTCACGCCGCTTTTTTATGGGTCGGGCCAAACTACAAGTTCTGCAGCGATACGTTTTTAGTAGTTCATCCCGACACGACTGACATAGTTGTCTTTGACAAGATCGAGCGGCAGTTGGTCAGCATTTTTACAATTTGCTTGTTTCTTTTCTATTACCTTTTTTGGTAAAAAGATCACTATATTTTAGGTATAAAACACAAATTGTTCACGTACTTTTAAAGGGTCCTAGTATTTTTTAAATGTTCATGTATTTTAAAAAGTGCTCACACATATTTAAAAATAAGTTCAACCTGTGTTTAAAATTGTTCAACTATAGCCTAAAAAATGTTCTACATATTTAATAAATATTTACCATGTATTCGGAAATATGATCAACATGTATTTAAAAAAAATAAACCATGTATTTAAAAAATATTCAACGACTGTTTCAAAAATTGATTAACATGTTCTAAAAAATGTTCACTGTGTGTTTAGAAAAATCTTGGACATGCATTGACAAAATATTTAACATGTGTTTAAAAAGATTGCTGTATATTTAAATATGTTCAACATGTGTTTAAAAATTATCATTGCGTATTTGAAAATGTTCTACTTATTTGAAAAAACGTTCTCCGTGTATTTTGGAAAAATGTTTGATATGTTTTTCTGCATCGATGTTTGATATGTATTAAAAATGTTAAACATGTGTTTAAAAAGATTTCACCATATATTTGAAACATGTTCACCTTATATTTAAAAATTTATCATCGCATAGATAAAAAAATGTTCACCATGTATTTGGAATATATTCCATGTGTATTTGAATATATTTAACTTATGTATGAAAAATGTTTGACCTGTACCTGAGAATGTGACAATATGTATTTAACAAATTAAAGAAGCACAAATAAAAAAGAGGAAACAATAAAAAGAAGGAAAAGGAAAAGGGAAAAGAGGAAAAGGAAGAATAGAATGGTAAAAAAGAAACCAAAAATGAAAATAAAATGACCATAAACCTACAAAACTGATGGTCAAAGTAAAACCCATAGAAAACCATCGAGAACAAAACTAAAAACAAAACCATAGAAAACCTACAAAAAAAGGTCATGATTGATCATTTAATCAAGCATGTCATGTAGTTGGTCCATGTCCCGCCTACAAAGTGAGCACCACTGTTGGATCCCCCTACGAAGGAAGAAGGAAGCCCAGATGATTTGAATGTCATGTCTTATGTTAAATCTTGCAAGAAGAAAAATAAACAAAGGAGTAGGGATGGTGCCGTGGGTATTTCTCTGGCTGTAAGTATATGGGTGTAGATGGAGAGGCATAGAGTACGTTGAAGGATCATATGGATGCACATAACAAAGATTTTACCCACGTTCAGGCTCCCTTGCTAAAGGATAATACTTCACTCCGGCCGCTAGGCTTTCTTCTTGCCTATGAGGTTACAAAGGGATGCAAACCCTTGATCGGGTTACAAAAGGATGCAAACCCTTTC
Organism: Triticum aestivum; assembly: GCF_018294505.1. NCBI lineage: Eukaryota > Viridiplantae > Streptophyta > Magnoliopsida > Poales > Poaceae > Triticum > Triticum aestivum. The sequence continues at coordinate 479,131,639 of NC_057796.1, forward strand.
TTCTTGTCGACTGTTTATATTACTGCTTATTACATGTTGTAACACCTAATTAAATGCCTAATGGAATGCGTAGTAATGCTCAGCTTCATGGCCGACCCCCTTGACTTTCCGGGTGATCTGATCGACGCCCGCCATAATCGACTGAGCCTGTGTCATGGCGTTGCTGGATCTGGTTGCTTCACCACTGGCTATGACCCCCGACGCCGCTGAATTGGGCCCTATCATTACTCGGCATGGATCTTTAGCTTGGCCGACTGTCGCCATGGGCCCACCCAATGGAGATTCCCTCGTATGATGGCAATGGGGCCTCGTACTAGTGAACCCCATGGGGAATTTATCAATTAGGGGATAAGGATGGGTGAAAACTTACCCCATGAGGGCATTTACCGAACTAATCTAGTCCCATTATGGTACAAGGGGGATGGGGATGTTGTTGGAAATATGCCCTAGAGGCAATAATAAAGTGGTTATTATTATATTTCCTTGTTCATGATAATCGTTTATTATCCATGCTATAATTGTATTGACTAGAAACTCAAATACATGTGTGGATACATAGACAACAACATGTCCCTAGTGAGCCTCTACCGGACTAGCTCGTTGATCAAAGATGGCTATGGTTTCTTGGCCATAGACATGAGTTGTCATTTGATAACGGGATCACATCATTAGGAGAATGATGTGATGGACAAGACCCAAACTATAAATGTAGCATATGATCGTATCAAGTTTATTGGTATCGTTTTCTGCATGTCAAGTATCTGTTCCTATGACCATGAGATCATGCAACTCACTGACACCGTAGGAGTACCTTGTGTGTATCAAACGTCGCAACGTAACTGAGTGACTATAAAGGTGCTCTACACGTATCTCTGAGGGTGTCTGTTGAGTTGGCATGGATCAAGACTGGGATTTGACACCCCGTATGACGGATAGGTATCTCAGGGCCCACTCGGTAATACAACATCACAATGAGCTTGCAAGCAATGTGACTAAAGAGTTAGCCATGGGATCTAGTATTATGGAACGAGTAAAGAGACTTACCGGTACGATACTGAACTAGGTATAGAGATACCAACGATCGAATCTCGGGCAAGTAACATACCGATAGACAAAGGGAACTGCATACGGGATTAGCTGAATCCTTGGCATCGAGGTTCGACCGATAAAGATCTTCGTAGAATATTTAGGAACCAATATGGACATCCAGGTCCCGCTATTGATATTGACCGTAGAGGTGTCTCGGTCATGTCTGCATAGTTTTCGAACCCGCAGGGTCTACACACTTAACGTTTGGTGACGATCTAGGTATATTTGAGTTATTGTGTTGGTGACCGAAGGTTGTTCGGAGTTCCAGATGAGATCCCGGGCATGAAGAGGAACTCCGGAATGGTCTGAAGGTGAAGATTGATATATAGGATGAAGGGATTCGGACTCCGGAAATGTTCCGGGAGGTACTGGGTTTTCGTCGCGGGGGGGGGGGGGGGGGGGGGCGACAAGTGTTGGGGGCCTCATGGGCCAAGGGAAGGGTGCACACCAGCCCACAAGGGACGTGGCGCCATCCAAACCCTATCCCACACGGTCAAGGGGTGGGGGAGCCCACCTAGGGGGCCGGCCACCTTGTGGCTTGGGGGCCAAGCCACCCTAGGGTTTCCCTAGGGGGCGCCCCATCTGGTGGCTGCCACCCTAGGGGAAACCCTAGGGCTCCCCCTCCTCCCTACCCCCTATATATAGAGGTGGAGAGGGAGGGCAGCTGCATCCATTCTATGCCACGACGCTGGCCTTCCTCTCCCTCGTGGTCCATCTTCTGCTAGGCTTGGCGAACCCCTGCTGAGATTTCTCCACCACCATGACGTTGTGCTGTCGGGGGACTCGAGCTACTACTTCACCATCGCTCGCTGGATCAAGGAGGTGAAGGCGTCATCAAGCCATACATGTGTTGAACGCGGAGGTGCCGTCCGTTCGACACTTGGATCGGGAGTTCGTGTATGGATCGTGATTGGATCGCGAAGACGTTCGACTACATCAACCGCGTTTCTTAACGCTTCCGCTTAGTGATCTACAAGGGTATGTAGATCCAATCTATCCTCTCGTAGATGTTCATCTTATAGATTGATCTTGGTGAGCATAGGATTTTTTTTGTTTCCCATGCAACGTTCCCCAACAGTGGCATCATGAGCTAGGTCTATGCGTAGATGACATCACGAGTAGAACACAAAGGAGTTTGTGGGTGTTGATCTTCAGATTGCTTCCTTCCTTGGTCTTTTCTTGATTCAGCGGTATTGTGAGATGAAGCGGCCCGGACCAACTTTACATGTCCACGTACATGAGACCAGTTCCATCGACTGACATGCAACTTGTTGCATAAAGATGGCTGGCGGGTTCCTGTCTCTCCCACCTTAGTTGAATCAGTTTCGAAAAAGGTGGTCCTTGTAGAAGGTTAAACATCAACTTGAATATCACCATTGTGGCTTTGCCTAGGTAAGAACGGTTCTTACTACTTACCTGTAGCAGCCACGTAAAACATGCAACAACAAAGTAGAGAACGTCTAACTTTTTTTGCAAGGTGTGTTGTGATATGATATGGCCGAAGACATGATGAGATATATTTGATGTATGAGATGATCATGTTTTTTATAGATTATCACGACTTGCATGTCGATGAATACGACAACCGGCAGGAGCCATAGGATTGTCTTTAATTATTGTATGACCTGCGTGTCAATCATTAAGCGCTATGTAATGCTTTACTTTATCTTTAAGCGGTAGCAATAGTTGTAGAAGCATGGTTGGCGTGAAAACCCCGATGGCGACACAATGATGGAGATCATGGTGTCATGCCGGTGACGATGGAGATCATGCCGGTGCTTTTAAGATGAAGATCAAAAGCACAAGTTGATGGCCATATCATGTCACTTATGATTTGCATGTGATGTTAATCATTTTATGCATCTTATTTTGCTTATGACGACGGTGGCATTATAATGTGATCCCTCACTAAAATTTCAAGATAAAACTGTGTTCTCCCCAAGTGTGCACCATTGCGAAAGTTCATCGTTTCGAAACACCATGTCATGATTGGGTGTGATAGACTCTACGTTCGCATACAACAGGTGGAAGCTAGTTTTGCACATGTGGAACACTTGGGTTAAACTCGACGAGCCTAGCATGTACAGACATGGCCTCGGAACACAAGAGACCGAAAGGTCGGACATGAGTCATATAGTAGGTATGATCAACATGGAGATGTTCACCATTGAAACCACCTCATCTCACGTGATGATCGGACTTGGGTTGGTGAATTTGGATCATGTTACACTCAGACGACCGGAGGGATGTCGATTTGAGTGGGAGTTCTTAGATAATATGATTAATTGAACTCATTATCTTGAACAATAGTCTAAGTTATCTTTGCAAATTATGTTGTAGATCAATAGATCGCGCAGTAGCTCCGCTGAATTTCAATGCATTCCTAGAGAAAGCTAAGCTGGAAGATGATAGAAGCAACTTTGTGGACTGGGCCCGTAATCTGAGGATTATCCTCACGGCTGCCCAAAAGTCTTATGTCCTTGATGCACTGCTTGGTGCGCCACCCCCTCCAGCAACTCTGGACGCTGTGAATGAAGGAAATATGCCCTAGAGGCAATAATAACGTTGTTATTTTATATTTCCTTGTTCGTGATAAAGGTTTATTATTCATGCTAGAATTATATTGATCAGAAACTTAAATACATGTGTGAATACATAAACAAATACTGTGTCTCTATTATGCCTCTACTAGACTAGCTCGTTAATCAAAGATGGTTAAAGTTTCCTAACCATAGACATATGTTGTCATTTGATAAAGGGATCACATCATTAGGAGAATGATGTGAGGGACAAGACCCATTCGTTAGCTTAGCATAATGATCGTTGAGTTTTATTGCTATTGCTTTCTTCATGTCAAATACATATTCCTTCGATTATGAGATTATGCAACTCCCGGATACTGGATGAATGCCTTGTGTGCTATCAAACGTCAGAACGTAACTAGGTGATTATAAAGATGCTCTACAGGTATATCCGAAGGTGTTTGTTGAGTTGGCATAGATCGAGATTAGGATTTGTCACTCCGAGTATCGGAGAGGTATCTCTGGGCCCTCTCAGTAATACACATCATAAGCTTGCAAGCAAACGACTAAGGAGTTAGTCACGAGGTGATGTATTACGGAACGAGTAAAGAGACTTGCCAGTAACGAGATTGAACTAGGTATGGAGATACCGACGACCGAATCTCGGGCAAGTAACATATCGACAGACAAAGGGAATTACGTATGTTGTCATAAGGTTTGACCGATAAAGATCTTCGTAGAATACGTAGGAACCAATATGGGCATCGAGGTTCCGCTAATGGTTATTGACCAGAGAGGTGTCCCGGTCATGTCTACATAGTTCTCGAACCCGTAGGGTCCGCACACTTAAACGTTCATTGACGATACAATATTATATGAGTTATGTTTGTTGGTGACCGAATATTGTTCGGAGTCCCGGATGTGATCACAGACATGACGAGGAGCTCCGGAATGGTCCGGAGGTAAAGATTGATATATGGGATAATAGTGTTTGTTCTCCGGAAGGGTTCCAGAATTCACCGGAAGGGGTTCCGGATGTTTCCCGAAATATTTGGGTACGAGAACACTTTATTTGGGCCAAAGTGGAAAGCCCACGAGGCTTTTGGAAAGTGTAAAAGGAAGTTTTGCGGAGACCAGAGGCTAGATGTCAGGAACCCTGGCGTCTAGGGGGTAGACGCCGGAAACCCTGGCGTCTAGCCCTGGAGTCCGAGAAGGACTCTTGCCTTTCGGGAAAAATCGACTTTAAGGAGGCTTTACTCCAAGTTTCGACCCCAGGGCTCAACATATAAATAGAGGGGTAGGGCTAGCACCCAAGACACATCAAGATTCACCAAGCCGTGTGCCAGCAACCGGTCCTCTCTAGTTTATCCTCCGTAATAGTTTCCGTGGTGCTTAGGCGAAGCCCTGCGGAGATTGTTCTTCACCAACACCGTCACCACGCTATCATGCTGCCGGAACTCATCTACTGCTTCACCTGTTTTGCTGGATCAAGAAGGCGAGGATGTCATCGAGCTGAACGTGTGATGTACGCGGAGGTGCCGTACGTTCGGTACTTGATCGGACGGATCGTGAAGGTGTACGACTACATCAACTGCGTTGATAAACGCTTCCGCTTAGCGATCTTCAAGGGTATGAAGATGCTCTCCCCCTCTCGTAGCTATGCATCTCCATGGATAGATCTTGCATGTGCATATAATTTTTTTATTTTCCATGCAATGTTTCCCAACAGTGGCATCCGAGCCAGGTCTATGCGTAGATGATATGCACGAGTAGAACACAAAGTGTTGTGGGCGGTGATAGTCATAATGCTTACCACCAACGTCTTATTTTGATTCGGCGATATTGTGGGATGAAGCAGCCCGGACCAACCTTACATTTCCATGCACATGAGACCGGTTTCACCGACAAACATGCAACTAGTTTTGCATAAAGGTGGCTGGCGGGTGTCTGTTTCTCCTACTTTAGTTGAATTGAATTTGACTATGGCCGGTCCTTGAAGAAGGTTAAAACAGCAAACTTGATGAATCACCATTGTGGTTTTGCCGTAGGTAAGAACGGTTCTTGCTAGAAGCCCGTAGCAGCCACGTAAAACTTGCAACAACAAAGTAGAGGACGTCTAACTTGTTTTTGCAGGGCATGTTGTGATGTGATATCGTCAAGATATGATGTGATATATGTTGATGTATGAGATGATCATGTTTTGTAATATCGACAACCGGTAGGAGCCTTAGGGTTGTCTCTTTATTTTATGAAATGCAAACGCCATGTAATTGCTTTACTTTATCACTATGTGTTAGCGATAGTTGTAGAAGCAATAGTTGGCGAGAAGACCACGACACAACGATGGAGATCAAGGTGTTGAGCCGGTGACAATGAAGATCATGACGATGCTTTGGAGATGGAGATCAAAAGCACAAGATGATGCCAATATCATGTCACATATTTTGATTGCATGTGATGTTTATCTTTTGTGCATCTTATTTTGCTTAGTACGAGGGTAGCATTATAAGATGACCCCTTCACTAAATTTCAAGGTAAAAGTGTTCTCCCCGAGTATGCACTGTTGCTAAAGTTCGTCGTTTCAAAGCACCACGTGATGATCGGGTGTGATAGACTCTACGTTCACATACAACGGGTGTAAGACAGTTTTACACCTGCAAAATACTTGGGTTAAACTTGACGAGCCTAGCATGTACAGACATGGTCTCGGAGCACTGAAGACCGAAAGGTCGAACATGAGTCATATAGTAGATATGATCAACAGAGAGATGTTCACCATTGATGACTACCTCATCTCACGTTTTGATCGGACATGGGTTAGTTGATTTGGATCATGTATCACTTAGATAACTTGAGGGGTGTTTATTTAAGTGGGAGTTCATTAGTAATTTGATTAATTGAACTTAAATTTATCATGAACTTAGTCCTAATAGTATTTGCAAATTATGTTGTAGATCAATAGCTCGCGATATAGCTCCCCTATTTTCGATATGTTCCTAGAGAAAACTAAGTTGAAAGATGATAGTAGCAATGATGCGGACTGGGTCCGTGATCTGACGATTATCCTCATTGCTGCACAGAAGAATTATGTCCTTGATGCACCGCTAGGTGACAGACCTATTGCAGGAGCAGATGCAGACGTTATAAACGTTTGGCAAGCTCGATATGATGAATATTTAATAGTTTAGTACGGCTTAGAACTGGGACTTCAAAAACGTTTTGAACGCCACGGAGCATATGAGATGTTCCAAGAGTTGAAATTGGTACTTCAGACTCATGCCCATGTCGAGAGGTATGAGACCTCTGACAAGTACTTTGTCTACAAGATGGAGGAGAATAGCTCAGCCAATGAGCATGTTCTCAGAATGTCCGGGTACTACAATCGCTTAAATCAAGTGGGAGTTAATCTTCCAGATAAGATAGTGATTGACAAGAGTTCTCTAGTCACTATCACCAAGCTACTAGAACTTCGTGATGAACTATAATGTGCAAGTGATGACGAAAATAATTCCCAAGCTCTTCGCGATGCTGAAATCGACGAAGGTAGAAATCAAGAAGGAGCATCAAGTGTTGATGGTTAACAAGACCACTAGTTTCAAGAAAAAGGGCAAAGGAAAGAAAGGGAAATTCAAGAAGAATGGCAAGCAAGTTGCCGCTCCCACGAAGAAACCCAGAGCTGGACCTAAGCCTGAAACTGAGTGCTTCTACTGCAAAGGGACTGGTCACTGGAAGTGGAACTGCCCCAAGTATTTGGCGGATAAGAAGGATGGCAAAGTGAACAAAGGTATATTTGATATACATGTTATTGATGTGTAACCTTACTAATACACGTAGCAGCACCTGGGTATTTGATACTGGTTCAGTTGCTCATATTTGTAACTCGAAACAGGAGCTGCGGAATAAACGAAGATTGGCTAAGGATGAGGTGATGATGCGCGTCGGAAATGGTTCCAAGGTCAATGTGATCGTCGTCGGCACACTACCTCTACATCTACCTTCGGGATTAGTTTTAGACCTGAATAATTGTTATTTGGTGCCCGCGTTGAGCATGAACATTATATCTTGATCTTGTTTATTGTGAGACAATTATTCATTTAAGTCAGAGAATAATGGTTGTTCTATTTATATGAATAATATCTTTTATGGTCATGCACCCTTGAGGAATGGTCTGTTCTTGTTGAATCTCGATTGTAATGATACATATTCATAATATTGATGTGAAAAGATGCAAAGTTGATAATGATAGTGCAACATATTTGTGGCACTGCCGTTTTGGTCATATTAGTCTAAAGCGCATGAAGAAACTCCATGCAGATGGACTTTTGGAATCACTTGATTATGAATTATTTGATACTTGCGAACCATGCCTCATGGGCAAGATGACTAAAACTCCGTTCTCTGGAACAATAGAGCGAGCTGATGAATTATTGGATATAATACATATCGATGTATGCGGTCCGATGAGTGTTGAAGCACGCGGCGGGTATCGTTATTTTCTGACCTTCAGAGATGATTTGAGTAGGTATGGGTATATCTACTTAATGAAACACAAGTATGAAACATTTGAAAAGTTCAAAGAATTTCAGAGTGAAGTGGAGAATCATCGTAACAAGAAAATAAAGTTTCTATGATCCGATCGCGGAGGCGAATATCTGAGTTATGAGTTTGGCCTTCATTTAAAACAATGTGGAATTGTTTCACAACTCACGCCACCTGGAACACTACAGCGTAATGGTGTGTCCGAACATCGTAACCGTACTTTATTAGATATGGTGCGCTCTATGATGTCTCTTACCGATTTACCACTATCGTTTTGGGGTTATGCATTAAAGACAACCACATTCACGTTAAATAGGGCACCGTCTAAATCTGTTGAGACGACACCATATGAACTATGGTTTGGCAAGAGACCTAAGCTATCATTTCTTAAAAAGTTTGGGGATGCGATGCTTTTGTCAAAAGGCTTCTACCAGATAAGCTCGAACCCAAATTGGAGAAGTGCGTCTTCATAGGATACCCTAAAGAAACTATTGGGTACACCTTCTACGACAGATCCAAAGGCAAGATCTTTATTGCTAAGAATGGGTCCTTTCTAGAGAAGGAGTTTGTCTCGAAAGAAGTGAGTGGGAGGAAAGTAGAACTTGATGAGGTAATTGTACCTTCTCTCGAATTGGAAAGTAGTGCATCACAGAAAAACGTTCCCGTGATTCCTACACTAATTAGAGAGGAAGCAAATGATGATGATCATGAAACTTCAGATCAAGTTACTACTAAAACTTGTAGGTCGACCAGAGCACGATCCACACCAGAGTGGTACCGTAATCCTGTCCTGGAAGTCATGTTATTAGACCATGGCAAACCTACGAACTATGAAGAAGCTATGATAAGCCCAGATTCCGACAGATGGCTTGAAGCCATGAAATCTGAGATAGGATCCATGTATGAGAACAAAGTGTGGACTTTGGTGGACTTGCCTGATGATCGGCAAGCCATTGAGAATAAATGGATCTTCAAGAAGAAGGCAGACGCTGATGGTAATGTCACTATCTAGAAAGCTCGACTTGTCGCAAAAGGTTTTCGACAAGTTCAAGGGGTTGACTATGATGAGACTTTCTCACCCGTAGCGATGCTTAAGTCCGTCCGAATCATGTTAGCAATTTCCGCATTTTATAATTATGAAATCTGGCAAATGGATGTCAAAACTGCATTCCTTAATGGATATTAAAGAAGAGTTGTATATGATGCAACCAGAAGGTTTTGTCGATCCTAAAGGTGCTAACAAAGTGTGCAAGCTCCAGTGATCCATCTATGGACTGGTGCAAGCATCTCGGAGTTGGAATATACGCTTTGATGAGGTGATCAAAGCATATGTTTTTTTACAGACTTATGGTGAAGTCTGTATTTATAGGAAAGTGAGTGGGAGCTATGTAGCATTTCTGATATTATATGTGGATAACATATTGTTGATTGGAAATGATATAGTTTGTGGATAGCATAAAAGGATACTTGAATAAGAATATTTTAATGAAAGACTTCGGTGAAGCTACTTATATATTGGGCATCAAGATCTATAGGGATAGATCGAGACGCTTAATAGGACTTTCACAAAGCACATACCTTCACAAGATTTTGAAGAAGTTCAAAATGGATCAGTCAAAGAAAGGGTTCTTGCCTGTGTTGCAAGGTGTGAAGTTGAGTAAGACTCAAAACCCGACCACGGCAGAAGATAGAGAGAGAATGAAAGTCATTCCCTATGCCTCAGCCATAGGTTCTATAAAGTATGCCATGATGTGTACGAAACCTGTTGTGTACCTTGCCATGAGTTTGGCATGGGGGTACAATAGTGATCCAGGAGTAGATCACTGGACAACGGTCAAATTTATCCTTAATTACCTAAGAGGACTAACGAGATATTTCTCGATTTTGGAGGTAATAAAGAGTTCATCGTAAAAGGTTACGTCAATGCAAGCTTTGACGCCGATTCGGATGATTCTGAGTCTCAATCTGGATAAATATTGAAAGTAGGAGCAACTAGCTAGAGTAGCTCCATGCAGAGCATTGTAGACATAGAAATTTGCAAAATACATACGGATCTAAATGTGGCAGGCCCATTGACTAAACTTCTCTCACAAGCAAAACATGATCACACCTTAGTACTCTTTGAGTGTTAATCACATGGCGATGTGAACTAGATTACTGACTCTAGTAAACTCTTTGGGTGTTGGTCACGTGGCGATGTGAACTACGGGTGTTAATCACATGGCGATGTGAACTAGATTATTGACTCTAGTGCAAGTGGGAGACTGAGGGAAATATGCCCTAGAGGCAATAATAAAGTTGTTATTTTATATTTCCTTTTTCATGATAAAGGTTTATTATTCATGCTAGAATTGTATTGATCGGAAACTTAAATGCATGTGTGAATACATAAACAAATACCATGTCCCTAGTATGCCTCTACTATACTAGCTCGTTAATCAAAGATGGTTAAGGTTTCCTAACCATTCACATGTGTTTTCTTTTGATAAAGGGATCACATCATTAGGAGAATGATATGATGGACAAGACCCATTCGTTAGCTTAGCATAATGATCGTTGAGTTTTATTGCTATTGCTTTCTTCATGTCAAATACATATTCCTTCGACTATGAGATTATGCAACTCCTGGATGCCGGAGGAATGCCTTGCGTGCTATCAAACGTCACAACGTAACTAGGTGATTATAAAGATGCTCTACAGGTATATCCGAAGGTGTTTGTTGAGTTGGCATAGATCGATTAGGATTTGTCACTCCGAGTATCGGAGAGGTATCTCTGGGCCCTCTCGGTATTACACATCATAAGCTTGCAAGCAAACAACTAAGGAGTTAGTCACGAGGTGATGTATTACGGAACAAGTAAAGAGACTTGCCAGTAACAAGATTGAACTAGGTATGGAGATACCGACGATCGAATCTCGGGCAAGTAACATGCCGACAGACAAAGGGAATTAGGTATGTTGTCATAAGGTTCGACTGATAAAGATCTTTGTAGAATATGTAGGAACCAATATGGGCATCCAGGTTCCGCTATTGGTTATTGACCAGAGAGGTGTCTCGGTCATGTCTACATAGTTCTCGAACCCGTAGGGTCCGCACGCTTAAACGTTCGTTGACGATACAGTATTATATGAGTTATGTATGTTGGTGACCGAATGTTGTTCCGAGTCCCGGATGTGATCACGGACATGACGAGGAGCTCCGGAATGGTCCGGAGGTAAGGATTGATATATGGGATAATAGTGTTTGTTCTCCGGAAGGGGTTCTGGATGTTTCCCGAAATATTTGGGTACGAGAACACTTCCAAAGGGGAAAGCCCACGAGGCTTTTGGAAAGTGCAAAAGGAAGTTTTGCGGAGACTAGAGGCTAGACGCCAGGAACCCTGGCGTCTAGGGGGGTAGACGTCGGGAACCCTGGCGTCTAGCCCTGGAGTCCGAGAAGGACTCTTGCCTTTCGGGCAAAACCGACTTTAAGGAGGCTTTTACTCCAAGTTTCGACCCCAGGGCTCAACATATAAATAGAGGGGCAGGGCTAGCACCCAAGACACATCAAGATTCACCAAGCCATGTGCCGGCAACCCCGTCCCCTCTAGTTTATACTCCGTCATAGTTTCCGTAGTGCTTAGGCGAAGCCCCTGTCGGTGTCAAAACCGGCGGATCTCGGGTAGGGGGTCCCGAACTATGCGTCTAAGGCGGATGGTAACAGGAGGCAGGGGACACGATGTTTACCCAGGTTCGGGCCTTCTTGATGGAGGTAATACCCTACTTCCTGCTTGATTGATCTTGATGATATGAGTATTACAAGAGTTGATCTACCACGAGATCGTAGAGGCTAAACCCTAGAAGCTAGCCTATGGTATGATTGTTGTTGTCCTACGGACTAAACCCTCCGGTTTATATAGACACCGGAGGGGGCTAGGGTTACACAGAATCGGTTGCAAGGGAGGAGATCTACAGATCCGATTTGCCAAGCTTGCCTGCCATGCCAAGGAGAGTCCCATCCGGACACGAGACGAAGTCTTCAATCTTGTATCTTCATAGTCCAACAGTCCGGCCAAAGGATATAGTCCGGCTGTCCGAGGACCCCCCAATCCAGGACTCCCTCAGTAGCCCCTGAAACAGGCTTCAATGACGATGAGTCCGGCGCGCAGATTGTCTTCGGCATTGCAAGGCGGGTTCCTCCTCCGAATACTCCATAGAAGATTTCGAACACAAGGATAGTGTCCGGCTCTGCAAAACAAATTCCACATACCACCATAGAGAGAATAATATTTCCACAAATCTAATCTGCTGACACATTCTGCAGTATGACACCACACCATGGCCCGGTCATTATTCGAACTGTTTTTCTCAACCAGCCATTGCACATATAGCGAGGCGGTTTCCTTGGCACGTCTTGTCAAAGCAGAGATCATGTCCCCTTATCACGGGATTCTCATCAATACGGGTGTGGGTAACCCAACCGCGCCATCAATTACGACGCTTGGGGAATAAGCGAGTTTACCGGGTAGGTGGGGAGGCGCACAGTTTCTTCCGCCCTTATAAAGGGACAAGGATTCATCTTTTTCACCCACGCCTCTTCCTCCTTGCTCATCCATTCTCGCGCACTCGAGCTCCAGCACCCAAGTTCGCATTTTCTCCTCAAACCACTCCAAGCATGTCCGGAGCGGGAGGCAAGTGGATGGTCTCCTCTGTTACGGAGGAGGACATCACAAAGCTACGGGGAGCCGGATACCTAGCCGCGGATATCGCGCACCGGCTGCCAGATGCGGGGCAGATCGTCCCTACTCCAGAACCCCATGAGAGGGTGGTATTTCTTACCCACTTCGTCCGCGGACTGGGATTTCCCCTCCACCCGTTTGTCCGCGGGCTCATGTTCTACTACGGGCTGGACTTTCACGATCTGGCCCCCAATTTCATCCTCAACATCTCGGCGTTTATCGTCGTGTGCGAGGCCTTCCTCCGCATCAAGCCCCACTTCGGCCTGTGGCTGAAGACCTTCAACGTTAAACCGAAGGTGGTGGTCGGCCAGCAAGCGGAGTGCGGAGGCGCCATGGTGGGCAAAATGCCCAACGTCACCTGGCTCGAAGGCTCCTATGTGGAGACCGTAAAGGGGTGGCAATCGGGGTGGTTCTACATCACCGAGCCGCGCGACACCAACTGGGTGGCGGCCCCCGAATTTCGATCCGGAATCCCCATGCGGCTCACCTCCTGGAAAGAGAAGGGCCTATCCTGGGGTTCCTCGGTAGAGCTGACCGGACTCCAGACCTGCGTCAAAAACATGATGAGCAAGAAAATCAAGCTCGTCAACATGGTCCAAGTCATGCTCTTCCGCCGGATCCTCCCGTGTCAAAGACGGGCATTCAATTTGTGGGAGTTCGACCCGGCCGAGCACCAGACGCTGCGAGAGCTCTTCGACACGACGCACAAAGACGTCTGGAACGTGCTGTTCAAGGGTGGCGAGGTACCTTCTCCCCTTACCAAGGACCGCGGACTCAGCGCAAAGCGCCCTGCCAACCCGGTAAGTCTTTTATATCTCATAAGATGTTCTTTTCCCCAGTATAACCACGCGCGGGATCTAAGCCTCCACGCCATTTAACAGGACTGGGTAGCGACAGCGGAGCAGATCGATTGTCCAGCCCCCTGCCCGAAGATCCAGTAGATGCTCTCCTAACGGAGATGCTGGTTCCGGCGCCTTATGAGGTGCCGGAGAAGAAGGCCAAGAAGAAGGCCACGGGGACCAGGAAGGGTCTCTGGCGCAAGGTTATATCGGACTCATCATCCGAAAACACCGAGGTGCACTCCTCCCACGAAAACGAGGAGGAGGAAGAGGAAAGTTCTCCCCTCCCCAGCCGGGGGGGATAGGAAAAGGAAGGCCGCCCCATCAGGGGAGGCCGAAGGGTCCAAGAAGGGAAGGACCCTCCTCCCGGACTGCTCCACGACGACCGCTTTCAGCGACGAGGAGTGGTTACCCAGGGACATGCCCCGGGCGAAGTCGTGAGTATCCGGATACCATAATAGTTCTTGGTACGTCTTATTGTACTGTTTCTTATCACGCCACGCATAATCATGCAGCCCATCCCGAGCCCATATCGACGCATCTTCGTCGGATGATTCTTTGGGCCCGTCAGATATGAACAACGATTCACTCCCGACCGCTTCCTCCCCCCGCCCTACGGACGACGCCGAGGTGTTGTCTCAAAGGGGACTGAACCAAGGGGAGACAGTTCCGGAGGCACCCCAAGGCGACATTCCGGGCGCTGGGCGCACGAGGGGCAAGACTCCCCTGGGCCCTAACGCCGGGGGCAGCAAGTCTAGCCTCAAGCCGAATACGGCGCCGGAACCTCCAGTGGTTCCGAATTCTGTCAGGCAACCCCTCGCTAAGGGGGGCAAGCCGTCTGTGCCGATGGCCTCTGTTCATCCAGAGGCATCGGACAACTTGCTGGAAGTGCTTCGCGGCGCTTCCATTGACGAAGAGCACCGCACTATTATTAGTGCAGTAGTCAAGAAGGTTCAGTCCGCTAAGAGCGGACTGACTGAAGCCTGTGCCAGCCTCCTAACAGGCTTTGAGGTGAGTAACCAGATTATAAGAGAATGTTATCGCATAGACAGTAGCCCCTGATGCTCTGTTTGGCGTTCGCGAAGAAAGGCCGAATAGAGGATCAAATAATAACCACAGGAGTCTAATCAGGATATGTCTATGTGCATACGCAGGCTTCACTGCTGGCCACTGCCGCACGTACTGCGGATGTCTCCGTACTGAAGCGGGACCTTGAGCGGTCCAAGGAAGAGCTCGGCCTTACCAAGAGGCAGCTCGAAGAAAACAAAGGTAAGTGATACCCCGTCTGTATATTGATAAAGAAAATTTGGTTTTAGAATAATAGGATCGTCATGAGTTTTGCTAGGGGCCACGACCGAAGTGGCAGCCCTGCAGAAGGCGCTATCCGAGGCCGAAGACAAATCGGCCAAGGAGCGCATCGAGCGAGAGAAGCAAGAGGCCCGAGTAGGCGAGGTACAGCAAGAGCTCCAGGCTCTCGTCAAGAAACACGAGTCCTTGGAGCTTGACTCTAAGACGCAAGCGTCCGAGCTTGCGAAGGCCCTCGAAAGCGCACAACATGCCAAGGCCGAAGCCCAAAAGGCCCTCCAGGAAATTGAGGCGGTTAAGAAGATAGCGGCGGGTAAGGCATTCATTATGCAAAGCAAGCATGTGAAGGAAACTTTCTTTTTACTTACCCGAGTTCGGAGCTCTCCAGGAGCGTTCGCAGATCTACCCCGCAGTGTGTCGGATGCCGCGGAGTTCTACCGGGCCGAGGAGGGGAGCTCGACGGAGAAGTTGTTCTGGTCTCAGTATACTGGGACCGAACACCCAATGCCCTTGAGCGACCAGTTGAAGCAACTGGTCGAGCTTCACAAGGCGGCCGAACAGGCCATGAAGGGTCTTATAGTCCGGATGTGGCCTGGCGAGCCCCTGCCTGGTAGCTACTTCGGTCTGGTGAGGCGGCTTGTGAATGCCTGCCCACGGTTTGAAGTCATAAAGCGGTCCGTCTGCATCGAGGGTGCGCGCAGGGCTTTTGCCCGGGCGAAGGTGCACTGGGCGAAGCTGGACGCCGAAAAGCTGGTGAAGGAGGGGCCGCCGGAGGGCAAGGAGCATCGCCACCCCGAAAAGTATTATGACAGTGTCCTGAAGGGTGCTCGCCTTGTGGCGGAGGAATGTGCTAAGGATGTAATATTTGAATGAATGTACTCATGTGATCCTGTAATATGAAACGAGTTCATTTGCGCTATGCAACGCTTGTTAATTTAAAATATTACCTTCTGTGCGGCCGTTTATAAAATCTGAGAGTTGGCCAGTCGTCGGCTTCTGCCCCCATGTAACTAGTACTGAGGTGTTCGGGATAAACCTGAGCACTCTTTATCCCAATTTTGGGTCCTTCGAAGGAGGTGTTCAGCACAACGAACCAGGCAATCGGACTATAAAGCTTTATCACTCTCACTTAGCCATAGAAGTCTACAATTTTAAATTTTGGCGAAGCCCCTAGTATTCGGAAGGCCGAATTTGGGGCGCTATATACGCCTAAGTCGGGCAAGGCCGACTCCTCGCCCGAAGCGGAAAAAGTCTTTAAGGACTTGAGACCTCTCGAACAGCGACCAGCTCTCGCCTCATCATGACAGTCAGTTTTCGGCTTTCTCTACTGAGGTGCTCGTCCGGAAGAACCGGGACACAATCGCAGTAGTTCTCCCAGTGCTACCTTAGCCGATATTGCGCAACGTAAGGTACCAAAACATGGGAGCCGGGCAAACCCAACTATTGACCCAAGACATGATTCGGAGCTGATGCATATAATGCTATAAGTTCGGGGTGCCGCACTGTCGAAAGTGTTCGGACTTCTCACGCCGTGTTGTGGGGTATACTGAAGCCCCTGGCACACTGGTCGTACCAGAATGTACGGGTGCAATTTGTCGTAAATAAGCAGACAAGGAAAAGAAAGAAAAATAAAGGGGAATGCAATAATAGGCTAACGCTATGCATTGTTATTAAATAATACGTCAAAGCGTACGGATACAAGTAGTGCAATAAGCAAAAAATAGGACCATTTGACATGTCCTATCCAAGGGCGAGCTGCGTACGGGTATGTAAAACAGGTATTTGATCGTTATCAGAGACCACCTGGGGATTCCCTTGTACGTCAGACCGTCTTGCTTCCTTGGTATTTCCTTACCGCGATGAGTCCAACAATTAGACTGCCGGAAAGGGCTTCCAGAGAGTAAGGTCCTGAAAGAGAGAAAATGATAAAGGTATACAGCCCCTGGGGCGGTTGAGCCGCATTGTGGGACGTGCCGTAGTGGTGCCTCCGCCTATGCCCATGGTATCTTGAGTGCGTAGTTATGTACGCGCGGCGCAAATTTCGCCACTTGACTGGGACTAGGACGGAGGCCGAATTGCTAGTCGAGCTCAAAACGTGCCTGCCGATCCTCCTGCGGGGTACTCCGGACTCGCTTGAAGGTGTCCGGGT
The DNA here is from genome assembly GCF_018294505.1 of Triticum aestivum. NCBI lineage: Eukaryota > Viridiplantae > Streptophyta > Magnoliopsida > Poales > Poaceae > Triticum > Triticum aestivum. The sequence continues at coordinate 479,148,800 of NC_057796.1, forward strand.
CTTTTTCGCCGAATTGGCGGTTTGCCTAATAAGGCTGCTTTGCGCTTCTGCTGCGAGGGCCGCAGTGTGCTCCTCCGTGCGGAGCGAGCGCTCTGTGTTTCCATTAACTGTTATAACCCCGCGTGGTCCTGGCATTTTGAGTTTGAGGTATGCATAATGCGGTACCGCATTGAATCTGGCAAATGCGGTTCGTCCGAGCAGTGCGTGATAGCCGCTGCGAAAGGGGACGATATCGAAGATTAACTCCTCACTTCGAAATTTCTCCGGAGACCCGAAGACCACTTCCAGTGTGATTGAGCCCGTGCAACAGGCCTCTACACCTGGGATTACCCCTTTAAAGGTGGTATTGGTGGGTTTGATCCTCGAGGGGTCTATTCCCATTTTGCGCACTGTATCCTGATAGAGCAGGTTCAGGCTGCTGCCACCGTCCATAAGGACTCGAGTGAGGTGAAATCCGTCAATGATGGGGTCAAGGACCAATGCGGCAGATCCGCCATGACGGATACTAGTGGGGTGGTCCCTGCGATCGAAGGTGATCGGACAAGAGGACCATGGGTTGAACTTTGGGGCGACTGGCTCCATCGCATAGACGTCCCTTAGTGCACGCTTCCGTTCCCTCTTGGGAATATGGGTTGCGTATATCATGTTCACCGTTTTCACTTGTGGAGGGAACCTCTTCTGTCCTCCTGTGTTCGGCGGCCGAGGCTCCTCCTCGTCGTCGCTATGCAGCCCCTTGTCCTTGTTTTCGGCATTCAACTTGCCGGCCTGCTTGAACACCCAGCATTCTCTGTTGGTGTGATTGGCTGGCTTATCGGGGGTGCCGTGAATTTGACACGAGCGATCGAGTATGCGGTCCAAACTGGACGGGCCCGGATTGCTTCTTTTGAACGGCTTTTTCCGCTGACCGGATTTAGAGCCACTGAATCCGGCATTGACTGCCGTGTCTTCGGCGTTATCGCCGTTGTTGCGGCGCTTGTGTCTGTTGCGACGTGGTCTGCCGTTAGTATCTTTGGCATCTGAAGTGCCAGGATTCCTTGATGTGTTGTTGCTGCGAGCCAGCCAGCTGTCCTCGCCCGCGCAAAAGCGGGTCATGAGTGTCGTGAGGGCTGCCATGGACTTCGGCTTCTCTTGGCCGAGGTGTCGGGCGAGCCACTCGTCCCGGATGTTATGTTTAAATGCCGCTAAGGCCTCGGCATCCGGACAGTCGACGATTTGGTTCTTTTTAGTTAGGAACCGAGTCCAGAATTTCCTGGCCGATTCCCCAGGCTGTTGGGTTATGTGGCTCAAGTCATCAGCATCTGGTGGTCGCACATAAGTGCCCTGGAAGTTGTCAAGGAATGCATCTTCCAAATTCTCCCAACTGCCAATGGAGTTTGCTGGCAGGCTATTCAGCCAATGCCGAGCTGGTCCTTTGAGTTTTAGTGGGAGGTACTTGATGGCATGTAGATCGTCACCGCGGGCCATGTGGATGTGGAGGAGGAAATCCTCGATCCATACCGCGGGGTCTGTTGTGCCATCGTATGACTCAATGTTCACGGGTTTGAATCCTTCTGGGAATTCATGATCCATTACTTCATCGGTGAAGCATAGGGGGTGTGCGGCGCCTCTGTGCCGGGCTATGTCACGACGCAGTTCATACGAGTCTTGTCTGCTGTATTCGGCCCGGCCGGATTTGCTTTTAGTGTATCCGGCGTGACGATCATCGTCACGCGTTGGGGCGCGACCTCGTGATCCGTAGATCGATCTTGTATGTCCTGCTTTGTTTTCCAATACGTCTTGCAGGTCCCGCGTGTTGCCCCGGGCCTTGGTGTTTTTGTTTGTCTGGCGACGGGGTGCGGGCTGGACTTCGGGCTGATATGCCCCTCTGTCTCGGCCACGAGGTGGCCGATCAGCCGCATCATATGCTGGTAACGTAGGTTTTAATGCTTCCACCTCGAGTTGGGGTAGCAACCTGTGCTTTGGGTAACTCTTGGTTGGGCGTTCGAGTTCGTATTCCTCGGCCGCCAGGACTTCAGTCCATCTATCCGCTAGCAGATCTTGATCAGCTCGAAGCTGTTGTTGCTTTTTCTTCAGGCTGTTTGCTGTGGCTATAAGCCGGCGCTTGAAGCGCTCCTGCTCGACGGGATCCTTAGGCACGATAAATTCTTCGTCGCCGAGGCTCACCTCGTCTTCGGAGAGAGGCATGTAATTGTCATCCTCTGATTCTCCGTCTGCTGCCTGTTCCGGAGGGCTAGCTTGATCATCCTCCCGCTCGAGGTCTGGCTGGAGGGGATTGTCGTCGTCTTCGGCACTATCCGGAGCGTTATTGTCTCTTGTGCCGGTATCGCTGCTTTTGCTATGGCGGGACTTAGAGCGGCGCCGCTGACGTCGGTGCTTGGATTGCTTCTTGGAGGGATTATCCTCCGCTGTCTTATCGCCATCGCCTTCTTTGGGGGTGTCCACCATGTATATATCATATGATGAGGTGGCAGTCCAGCGCCCTGTGGGCGGTGGTTCCTTGTTCGTCTCCTGCATCGTCGTCCATACCGTCGATGTCTTCGGAGCCGAAATCGAGCATGTCGGTTAAATCGTCGACAGTGGCTACTAAGTGGGTGGTGGGTGGGGAGCGAATTTCTTCGTCGTCCGCATCCCATTCTAGCCGGACATAGTTCGGCCAAGGGTCTCCTGACAGGAGAGAGACCTCAACGAGTTTAGCACGTCGCCAAGGGCGAGTGCTGAAAGATATCCGCGGAGGTAAACTCCATGATCGGTGCCCAATCGGATTCGATAGGCACGGACGCAGGCGGCTCGGAGCCCTTGGCCGGGGACGAATCCAAGTGTCCGGCAACATGGGTCTCATAGGAAGTGAAGTCGGCATTCGGCTCTATCACCGCCGAGTGCGTGGCCTTCGTGGCGGGGTCCATCCACCCGTCTTCGGACGGCGCAATCTGTTCCGGATTGAGGGCCAGAGTAGTTGCAGGTGTGATCTCCCAAACACTGGCCGACGGCAGAGCTAGGTCATGCTCGTCGTGACTGTGCGGCGCACCCGACATGGGCTCGAATCCGTCGAAGATCAAGTCTCCGCGGATGTCGGCAGTATAGTTCAAGTTTCCAAACCTGACCTGATGGCCAGGGGCGTAGCTCTCGGTCTGCTCTAGATGGCCAAGCGAGTTGGCCCGCAGTACGAAGCCGCCGAATACGAAGATCTGTCCGGGGAGGAAAACCTCACCCTGGATCGTATCGTTGCCGATGATCGAAGGAGCCATCAAGCCTTACGGTGACGGCACAGTGGAACTCTCAATGAAAGCACCAATGTCGGTGTCAAAACCGGCGGATCTCGGGTAGGGGGTCCCGAACTGTGCGTCTAAGGCGGATGGTAATAGGAGGCGGGGGACACGACGCTTACCCAGGTTCGGGCCCTCTTGATGGAGGTAATACCCTACTTCCTGCTTGATTGATCTTGATGATATGAGTATTACAAGAGTTGATCTACCACAAGATCGTAGAGGCTAAACCCTAGAAGCTAGCCTATGGTATGATTGTTGTTGTCCTACGGACTAAACCCTCCGGTTTATACAGACACCGGAGGGGGCTAGGGTTACACAGAGTCGGTTGCAAGGGAGGAGATCTACAGATCCGATTTGCCAAGCTTGCCTTCCACGCCAAGGAGAGTCCCATCCGGACACGAGACGAAGTCTTCAATCTTGTATCTTCATAGTCCAACAGTCTGGCCAAAGGATATAGTCCGGCTGTCCGAGGACCCCCCAATCCAGGACTCCCTCAGCCCCGCGGAGATTGTTCTTCACCAACACCGTCACCACGCCGTCGTGCTGCCGGAACTCATCTACTACTTCGCCCGTCTTGCTGGATCAAGAAGGTGAGGACGCCCTCGAGCTGAACGTGTGCTGAATGCGGAGGTGCCGTACGTTCGGTACTTGATCAGACGGATCGTGAAGGTGTACGACTACATCAACCGCGTTGATAAATGCTTCCGCCTAGCAATCTTCAAGGGTATGAAGATGCTCCCCTCTCTCGTAGCTATGCATCTCCATGGATAGATCTTGCATGTGTGTAGAATTTTTTTTGTTTTCCATGCAACGTTTCCCAACAGTGAATGCCTAGTAGTCGCATGTTGATGACTACTCAATAGTTCAGTGTGCCATGTTGTATGGATTAGGACCGAGACTTCAAAGGCGTTTTGAATGTCATGGAGCATATGCGATGTTCCAGGAGTTGAAGTTTATTTTTGAGAAGAATGCCCGGATCGAGAGGTATGAGAACAGCTCCGTCAGTGAGCACATACTCAGAATGTCTAGGTATTACAATCGTCTGGCTGAGTTGGGAATTGAGCTCCCGCCTGAGGTGGTCACTGACAGAGTTCTTCAATCGCTACCACCTAGCTACAAGAGCTTTGTGTTGAACTATAACATGCAAGGGATGACCAAGTCAGTCTCCGAGCTATTCATGATGCTGAAAGTCGCTGAGTCAGACATCCAGAAGGAGCATCAAGTGATGATGGTCAATAAAACCACTAGTTTCAAGAAAAGCAAGGGAAAGAAGGGAAACTTCAAGAAGAGATCTAGCAAACCAATTGCTTCTCCTCCCGTGAAGAAACCCAAGGCTTGGCCCAAGCCGGAAACTGAGTGCTTCTATTGCAAGGGAATTGGCCACTGGAAGCGGAATTGCCCCAAGTATCTGCCCGACAAGAAGGGGGCCAACATCAACAAAGGTATATATGTTATACATGTTAATGATGTGTACCTTACCAGCTCTCATTGTAGTGCCTGGGTATTTGATACCGGTGTGGTTGCTCACATTTGCAACTCTAAACAGGAACTTGGGAATAGGCGAAGCTGGCGAAAGACGAAGTGACGATGCGCGTGGGAAATGGTTCCAAGGTTGATGTGATCGCCGTCGGCACACTCACTCTTCGATTACCATCGGGATTAGTGATAAACCTGAATAATTGTTATTTATGCCTGCGTTGAGCATGAACATTATATCTGGATCTTGTTTAATGCGAGACGGTTACTCATTTAAATAAGAGAATAATGGTCGTTCTATTTAGAGAAAAGTATATTTTTCATCCCTCGGCTCTAGGTGAAGTCTAGATTTGGTCCCTCAATTACAAAACCGGACAACTTGCACCCCCAACTCTTAAAACTGGACAAGTTTCGTCCCTTGTCTCTGCTGACCCGGTATAGGTGCTGACTCAGCGTGTTTTGACCTGTTTTCATTCACAGCGCTATTTTTCTCTCCTATGTTGCTCTTCTTCCTCCTTACTACCTGGGCATTCCATCGAACATTTGGTGCGCGCCTGCTCCCATGCTCAAGGCCGTCGGTGGTCTCGTATGGCTTCTGACACTTATACTGCTAGCCGGAAACATGCCACAATGCTTTGAAATCCACGTCACCAGCATAACCGTTGCCGCTCTCGGTGCTCCATCTAGACACGGTCTCGCCGCTGGTCTGCACATAGTCGTGGGGCCTTCTCTTACTCCAGCGAACGCACCGACAGACTCACGGTCCTGCGTTATGTACTCGAGTACATTGCACGGAATGTCGGCGACAATGACCGTGACCATGCCGCTTTCGCCACCATTTGTAGGCTGCAGCGCCGCGCGTCGAGCGCTACTAGTGCACGGCTCAATCACCACTACCTTCAACATGAACATGGATGAAACATTTTTGTGGGCATGCATCAACTCGTGCAACTGGTGACATGCGTACCTGTGCTACTCGTGTGTTCTGGCCAGAATGGATCGAAGCGATAAAGGTCCTGTACATGCGTGTCTATGGCGGATGGGTGAATCAATCAGCTAGAGGTGAGCAATCCAGAGCAACGCGCGACTGAGCCTGGTTGGTGAGCACCAGCACGCGTCGTCGATGACCGTTCCATGCTTGCTCACGCCATGCTCACCGTACCTCGCATGCTTGTGTAGCCTCCATGCTTCGCGCTATCGCGTGAGGTGCGCCCCGCCATGGCCAATCTGCATGCAACCGCCATCTTTTGTCCTACTGGCCACCATGCCGTTGGCTGCTCCCCTGAACGCCGGAGCGCCGTGCCTACCACCTCAACGCTGTCGTGGTCTCACCGCAACTCGTGCACAACCACAGATCGTCCATGCCACGAGGTGCCCCAGGCCGGCAAACTGGTCACAAAGGCAACGTGGTCCATCCCGGCAATGAGCAGGTCGAGCAGCAATGATCTCCCATCTCTTGGGGCCGCGCTCACGCTGTTAAGATCACCACCACCGATAGCTTGCTCCTCCATGCGCTCCCTACCCGCAGACGCCGCGTGACAAAGTGGTGGAGTAGAGAGAGACAGGAACCGGAACAGGTCAATTTTGGGGTCTTCTTTGCCACGTTGGCATGGACCGGTCAAAACCGGGGTGAGTCATCACCAAAACTGGTCAAAATCAAGATTAGGGATGAGACTTGTCCGGTTTCAAGAGTTGAGGGTGCAAGTTGTCCGGTTTTGTAGTTGAGGGACTAAATCTAAACTTTGCCTAGAGTTGAGGGACGAAAAGTATACTTTTCTCTTCTATTTATATGGGTAATATATTTTATGGTCATGCACCCATTGTGAGGGGTTTATTCTTATTGAATCTCGATAGTGATGATACACATGTTCATAACATTGATGCCAAAAGATGTAGAGTTCATAATAATAGCACCACTTTCTTGTGGCACCGCCGTTTAGGTCATATTGGTGTAAAGCGCATGAAGAAACTCCATGCTGATGGACTTTTGGAGTCACTTGATTTTGAATCACTTGACACATGTGAACCATGCCTCATGAGCAAGATGACTAAAACCCCATTTTCTGAAACAATGGAATGGGCAAGTGACTTGTTGGAAATCATACATACTGATGTGTGCGGTCCGATGAGTGTTGACACACACGGTGGATATCGTTACTTTCTCACCTTCACCGATGACTTGAGTAGATACGGGTATATTTACTTAATGAAACATAAGTCTGAAAGTTTGAAAAGTTCAAGCAATTTCAGAGTGAGGTTGAGAATCATCGTAACAAGAAGATTAAATTCCAGCAATCTGATCGAGGGGAGAGTATCTGAGTTATGAGTTTGGCAATCACTTAAGACAATGTGGAATTGTTTCACAACTGATGCCGCCTGGAACACCACGGCGTAATGGTGTGCCCGAACATCGTAATCATACCTTACTAGATATGGTGCATTCTATGATGTCCCTTACCGATCTGCCACTCTTGTTTTGGGGTTATGCATTAGAGACAACTACATTCACTTTAAATAGGGCACGATCTAAGTCCGTAAAGACGACACTGTGGCACCCCGACTCAGAGAGACCGGAACGCCCCGTATTCCAGCCCAGAGATCGAGCTAAGTCTCTGGAATACGGCACTGCTTTGCATAGAAAGCTCTTTATTACAATCGATATGGGTACAAGGGGTTTACATCGGCCCAACGACACTACGCCTGCCAAGGTTGCTCTATGCAAGCAACACAACAACACATAGCAACGGAATAACTTCTAGCAACGGAACAACGAAGACGATGATGGACTCCACTCCGCAGGGACGCTGGCTGGAACGTTTATCCTAGCTCGCAAACTCAAGATCCTCGGCAAACAAGCAAGCAGGAAAGGCATGACCTACAAACTGGCATGACACGCCAGCTCAGTATATTGAATGTACTTGCAAGCTCACAACAACCAAAGCAATCAGGGCAAAGAACAACATGCCATTTACAGGTTACTTAGCAATGTTGAACATGATACTATCAGAACACATAGCATGGACATGGTGAACAAAAAAGTACTAGAACAATATCAGATGAGCATGGCATGAGCATATAATGATACTAGCATGCAACATGTTAACAATTTCATGCGCCAACTTACTCTGTTCGGGGTTACCTCGTAACCACCACATGTATCACTTACCATCATGGTCATTACACGATCACCTCAGGATCAAATCAAGCATTGTATTAACAATACCGTAGTAATCATTACATGACCACAAGGAGCTTGACCTTTACCCTTGATTCTCGCATAACACCATAAACCTCAACCATCTTTGGTATCCTCGATACCGCTGTGATCCTCTCGCAATCACATAAGGATCAACCACTCCTTTCATCATCGAACCGGGGTTGTTATTAAACAGTTTATTATTACTATTGACCCATAGTGTGACCTACTCCACAGTACGGAACCCAAGGCCTCGTGCTCCCATTCGGGTTGGCCAACGGCGTTCTGACAAAATCGATCTATTGCCAAGACACTCTCCCGGCCACTCCGACCAATTCCCCTTTGGGATAAGTCATGGGTTGTCCTGATGTCACCTCGTGACACCCAACGGCCACCGTCGTGGCAAAACATAAACGGTCCCAAACGGGGACAATGGATCCATACAACTCGTGCACACAAGGCTTATGTCCGCCTACCTGATCAGGGTAGCGCGCGCCCACAACCTTCCCTAGTTGGAGGCACTGGCTAGAGGCATGACAATAGACCCAGTTAGGAGCTCCCATAAAGCAAGTGTGGCTGCACTGGTCAGCTCAATTTCGATGGCACTATGACTCAGCCAACAGGTGCTTAAGTTCAATTAAAGTCCGGTTAAACTTGAATGTAAATGATGCTGAGTCATACAATATAACATGATGAAATAAAAGTGCATATGAGCATGATATCAACATGAGCATGGGTAGAGCAACAGGACCATATGAATCATTAGCATCAATAATAATAAAGCACTTAGTCTACTTGATGCAGATGAACATGGCATAGCGATAATCGTACGTAACACGGGTGCTTCATAGCAGACGGTAATCATGCATCAGATATGCATCACTATCACCAGCATGTACTGCTACCAAGCATGACATATGAGAATAATACTAGCAAGTAGTACATACTAACAAGGTGCATAAGAACATAGCATAAAAATAAGCATGTATCCATAAGCATAACTGAAACGGTACTAGCAGTATTAAACGGGCAGTCATTTATTAAATATTCGAGTGAAAACCATGGCTACTGCAAATCCATCATGCAAGTGGCTATCGTGGCTTGCCTGGGGTTGCCAGATACTCCGAGAAGAGGTACGATGAAGTCACGGGACGATTCGCCGGACGCTTCACTCTTAAAGGGGGCTAGAATAGGGCAAGGGCATAAAGGTCATTTTCATAGTGGGACCACCTAGTGAAAATGATACCAACAGATAGAGCTTGACGATACAAAGAAGTAGGCGTTGGATTCACCTCAATTGGAGTTACGGTCGCGGAGATACGAGGGGTGGAAGATTAGGGACCAATCTGTGAAAATATCTTCACCAGCAAGTCCCTGAGTGGAAAAACAGAAAACGTATTTAGAGGAAATATGCCTTCAGAACAGAGAAAGCGTATTCTTGGCCACAGTAGAGAGAAATGCGCTTTCAGACAAGGGAAAGCGCCTTTCTGTCTGAAGCACAACCGTCGGGGAGGAGCGAAACGGTGGCGCACCATGGAGCAGAGGACACAGCGGCGACCGGTCTTAGTTTATGCGGCCATAGGGGCTCCGGCGAGAGGGCGAGGGGAGGAGGAGGTGCACCGGGCTCCGGGTAGTCTAGTGGTGGTGCTGGAAAGGAGAGGGAGTGCTTGGGTTGGCCGGAACCAAGAAGGGGCCGAGGCGGCCATGGCGATCGGCGGCGGCCAGAGATGGTTTGGGCCGCTCCGGTGGGCTAGAAGGGAGGAGAAGAGGTGGGTGAGCTGCGGAACACCTCGGGGCAGCTACTTAGAGCCGAGGGAGGGGTCGAGGAGGCTCGAGAGAGCTCAGGCAAAGCACCAATGGAGGTGGGGCGGTGGTCAGGTCACGGGCACGGCTGCCAGCGCTCGAGGACGGTGAAACAGGAGGTGGCCTGGGCACAGGACAATGCAGACGAGCATGGGGGAGCTACTAGACATGGAGGGACGTCGAGACGCCAAGGGAGCGGATGAGAATAGTGGCCGAAATGAGCCAGAGCTTGCGGTTTGCATGATGCAAGCGTGATCACCGCGTGCACACGACGATTGCTCGTGCTCTGGGTTGCCAAACCTTGTCTAGAACAAAGACCCTGCTACCCTTAGTGCAAATGAAGAAATAAATGAGTCCAAGGGCAAAGAAGAGAATTGCAGATGGCCCCAAAGTAGACCAACAACAAAGTGTTTGTGCTGTGGTGAGGAAGATCCGAGCAGGGCTAGACTCTAGTCTTTGGCATGGTGTTATTACATGCTAAGATCACTGAGGTGGCCAAGTTTCAGCTTAATAGGAGGGGTTTAGCTGGCACTTGATGTAGAAAGTGCAACACTATCCAGATTTGGAAAACATGAAGTAGCACTCACACAAATGTTTTGCATGAGCTGAAACTTGGAGGAGATGAGTTATTTGATGATATCAAGCTACTGTAAAATTTTCATACCATTTGGAAATACCAAAAATTGTACTTGCTTCACAGAGCTTCAATCTGGATAGAAACTTAGGAAAATTGCACAAGAAAAATGGCTAGATGAATTGAGCCCAAATTTTGTGGAGAGAGTTAATATGGATAGGGGAATGGCATGTTAAATTTTCAGCCATAATGAAGCAATATAAAATGTAGTTGCTTGACAAACTAAAATTCTGACCAGAAACCAAGATTTGATGCTGAGCTCACATGAAGGGATGACATGAGCTCAAATTTGGTGGAGAGTCATGATTTGGTCATATGAAGGATGTGGAAAAGTTTAAACTCATTTAAATATGCCTAGCTTGTACCTCCTTCACAAAGTTTCTTTCTGGACAGAAACTTCGGAAATTAACTGGAAAATATTCACTAGGCACATTGAGTTGGATCTTGGCATGAGGCAATGATATGGATGGGAAAAAGGTATTCAAAAAGTTTGGGGTCAATCAAGCAAATATAAATAGCACTCCCTTCACAAAGTGCCATTTAGGGCAGAATAGGAAAAGAATTATTCGAGTATTATTTTTGAACATGGCAATGAAAAGTTTTGTCATATTTGAGGAAGATAGGACCCAAATAGTTTATGAGAATTATTTGGGAATTTTTAGAGTGACAGAAATATAGGTTGCTTCACAACCTAGGGAAGATAGGGTAATTCCTTTAATAGAAAAGGAATATTCCCAATAAAAAGAATATTGGGATTTGGGCTAGGATGAAAATGACATGAGCTAGGGATGGTTTTGAGGATGAAAATCCACTATGAAATCTAGGAAGACATGATCTTCCCAAGTTTTAGGATCATAGAGCCACGGAAAAGCAAATCAAAGCAAAAACTCAAAGGAAATCAAAAGAAAAAGAAAAAAGCCGAAATCCAGGGTGTTACAAACCTTCCCTCCTTAAAGGAATCTCGTCCTCGAGATTTGGTTGCTCAGGGATGAAGCCAATATTCTGACTCAAGGAAACTGTCTCCAACTCGGGTTTTCCTTTAAAATATGTTCCCGCTGGATTTTATCTGACTGACTGCCTTGCTCTGGGGTGGTTTGCTTCACCACATCTGACATTCTTACTTACCTCATATATTCCTGTTCACACTGGCTCCAATTTCTTTCATCTCTGATGGCTTAGCCGAGGTCCGAAATATTATCATATTTGACATACGTGTCCTTCTCAATAGTGATTATTGTTGGAGGTGTTATTCTTGTATCCAGTACCAAGAATACTCCAGGGAGTACATCTCCTCGGGGACCAAGGAATCTCTTCTATCCAGATATCAGATTGCTCGAATATATGCATGTCCTTCGGGTTCGAAACAGTAACGTGAATCATACCTGTTATCCTGACGGATTCTGACTTCTTGCAGGAATTTCTGAATTATCTTGACTGGCTTCACAGTCTTGAGTATGCAATCTGTACCAAATATTTGACTGTCGTTTCACGTGACCGATAAAAATGTACTACCTTGTGTCGCTACATTCACAGACTTGACTGACGGTGTTCTGGGTAAAAGAATCTTGTCCTCGACAAACTATTCTTTAATCAATTACCATAAGTGAGGGCACATGTTGTGAGACTGTCATCCAACATCCGGATTACTCATTCCGTCAGTGTATTCAAGTGGATGGTAAGCCGTGTGCTGCCATAACACGGTTGCTGGAGTTGATCTGTTGAGCTGGCCTTTGGTCTGACACGACAGGCTTGGATATTTGATACTAACAATACTGAGCACATACAGTTGGCTGAGCGGGTTACCTTGCTATGAGGTCCTTACCAAGACGGAGTAGACCCCTTCGGTGTATCTTCATGGTGATCGATATTGACTCAAACTGTCTGGGGTATCTGTACCTTGTTGGTCATGCAACCATGATCATACTTGTATTGCCGATCTTCTCCTTCATTATTGTTTTATTGGTCTGGATCCTTTATTTGAAAGACCGTTGCCATATATACTCTTGATTCTTCGTGTGACCATGGGTGTTGTCATATGCAGTATTTGGCAATCATACCTTGGCCTTGTTCATGTCTCAATTCTTGGGATATTTGCCAGGCTCATGTGTGCTTGTACGAAGCTTATTGTTGTCGTTAATCATACGAGACAGTGAGAAAGTTTGATAATATCACTTTGTCGAGTGTGAGGAGGTTGATCTTGATAACCATTGCCAAGATAATTTTCTCAATGTTGTCTCTTTTAAAGGCTTGTCGGTTTTTGCGTCACCCACTGGCTTTCTTTCTCTTGCATAACCGGTGAGGTTGTCGGATGCTTACCTTGAATTCTTCCTGGAACGAGTGACTTACAGGATCTTAGCAGCATGCTCACTATATATAGCAACATATGATTCTAGAGGTATACTTGTGTTCTGTCTGAGTTCCTGCTTTTTGACCAATCCGTTGCGGATTTGAGACTTGTGATGTGCTGCCATATGCTTGCCAACTCATTATTTAATATCTTATACCAGTGTCGTACTGAGGAAGATTAGGCAGCTTGTGTTGGAAGCTTTCGTCAGACAACTTGCTGAAAAAGATTGGGTACCGTACCTCAGAAGCTTCCCCCTTAGTGACTTGCTAGGGAAGACTCGCTACCTTATACCATAAGCTTTTGTGGTATCTTACTGAAGAAGACTGAATATCTTGCATGGGAAGTCATTCGTACCTTACAGAGGAAGATACGAGAACTTGCCTCGTACATGTTACTGGTTTACTTTTCTTTGCGAACGGAATTACATGCATATATATTTTCTCGACATTCCGGCTGTTGATTACTTGTATGACAAATATTGCCTGACTGTCCTTCTTGCTGAATTCATCGCATATTTGGACTGTCTTCCGGGTGTGTAGTGATACGTATCCAACATATCTATAATTTTTTATTGTTCCATGCTGTTATATTATCAATCTTGGATGTTTTATAATCATTTTATAGTCATTTTATGTCATTTTTTTGGTACTAACCTATTGACATAGTGCCAAGTGCCAGTTGCTGTTTTCTGCATGTTTTTTACATCGCAGGAAATCAATATCAGATTGAGTCCAAATGCAACAAAACTTTATGGAGATTTTTATGGACCAGAAGACATGTAATGGGCCCTGGCTGTGCCTGGGGGGTGCTCCGAGGAGAGCACAACCCACCAGGGCACGCCAGGAGGCCCAGGCGCGCCCTGGTGGGTTGTGCCCACCTCGGGTGCCCCTCGGACCGCCTCTTTGCTCTATAAATACCCCAATATTCCAGAAACCCTAGGGGAGTCGACGAAATATTGATCCAGCCGCCGCAGAGTCCTGAACCACCAGATCCAATCTAGACACCATCTCAGATGGGGTTCACCACCTCCATTGGTGCCTCTCCGATGATGCGCGAGTAGTTCTTTCTAGACCTTCGGTCCGTAGTTAGTAGCTAGATGGCTTCCTCACTCTCTCCGTAGTTAGTAGTCAATACAATGGTCTCTTGGAGATCCATATGATGTAACTCCTTTTGCGGTGTGTTTGTTGGGATCTGATGAACTTTGAGTTTATGATCAGTTATATCTTTTTATATCCATGAAAGTATTTGAGTTTCTTTGATCTCTTTTATGCATGATTGCTTATAGCCTCGTATTTCTTCTCCGATATTTGGTTTTTGTTTGGCCAACTTGATCTATTTATCTTGCAATGGGAAGAGGTGCTTTGTAGTGGGTTCGATCTTACGGTGCTTGATCCCAGTGACAGAAGGGGAACCGACACGTATGTATCGTTGCTACTAAGGATAAAACGATGGGGTCTATCTCTAAATAGATAGATATTGTCTATATCATGTCATCGTTCGTGTTGCATTACTCCATTTTTTCATGAACTTAATACACTAGATGCATGCTGGATAGCGGTCGATGTGTGAAGTAATAGTAGTAGATGCAGGCAGGAGTCGGCCTACTAATCTTGGACGTGATGCCTATATAATGATCATTGCCTGGATATCGTCATGATTATTTGAAGTTCTATCAATTGCCCAACAGTAATTTGTTTACCCACCGTTTGCTATTTTTCTGGAGAGAAGCCACTAGTGAAACCTACGGCCCCCGGGTCTATTTCTCATATATTTGCCTTTGCGATCTACTTTTCCTTTGCATATATTTTCAGATCTATTAAACTAAAAATACAAAAATACCTTGCTGCAATTTATTCTTATTTATTTTGTTTGGCGTTCGATCTATCAATCTACTACAATTTCCTCATGTCCGTTTGCCCATCTTGGGGCGCCGCTATCCGAAAGGGATTGACAACCCCTTTTACACGTCGGGTTGCGAGGATTTGTTATGTGTGTGCAGGGGTTGTTTATGTTGTGTTGCTTGGTTCTCCTACTGGTTCGATAACCTTGGTTTCTTCACTGAGGGAAATACCTACCGTCGTTGTGCTGCATCATCCCTTCCTCTTTGGGGAAATACCGACGTAGCTTCAAGCTGCATCAAAAGGAATTTCTGGCGCCGTTGCCGGGGAGGATCTTCAACATATACCAGGTTCCTAATCACAAATCTCATCTCCTCGCAATTTACATTATTTGCCATTTGCCTCTCGTTTTCCTCTGCCCCACTTCATAAAAATTTGCCGTTTTATTCGCCCCTCTTTTTCGTTCGCCATTTTCTCGTCAGATCTATTCTTTGCTTGCAATCATGAGTGATTTCGGTATGGCACCAACAGATGATGGCCTAACTCCTAAGATAGGACGTACTGGCAATATGGATGCTAAAATTTTATCTCGGGGCAAGTGAACATTATGGGAAAAGAACGTATCTAAGAATTTTTCAATTGTGTTGGAAATCTATGCCTTGATGATGCTACTATAATTAAAACTACTAGATCTTATGCGGATGCTATTTTAGCACTAGTTATGAAGCTTGAAAGTAAATTTATTCATACTCATCCTACTTTGCAAAGATCGTTTTTCGAGCTTCCCGAAATAAAGAATCCTAGGGCTAAAAAGTTGGCCACTCTCGTTCTTATGAATGAGTTTGACTACATAATATGGGAAGCTAGGGAAATCTTTGATTTTTATGGTATGAATCGTGAAAAACCCGTGATAGATGAAATTATTTACAATAGTGACTATGCACTAAGGCATTTGCTTGGGGATAATAAAATCTTTGATGAAAATCTTAAGAAGGAAGTCCCTGTTCTAGATATAATCCAACAAGTTTTCAATAATGTTAATCAACATTACTCTTGGATTGGCGGGAAATCAAAGGGGTTATGATGAAAACCAACTTAGGAATGCTAAAGTTTCCATGGATAATATGTTTTATGTTGTGTTTACAAAACCCCATGATGAAAACATTTCAAAGAAAATTAAGAAGAAAGATGACAAAACTTAGATCCTTGATTTATGCCTAGCTAAGGGCGTAAAACTATAGCGCTTGTTGGGAGGCAACCCAATGAATAAAATTTATTTTTGCTTTTTGCTTTCTGTTCTTGAGTGTTTGCACAATTATTATACTGTTATTATTTTGGTTTTTGTGTTTTAATTAGTGTTTGTGCCAAGTAAAGCCTTTAGGATCTTCTTGGGTGATAGTTGTTTGATCTTGCTGAAAAACAGAAACTTATGCACTCACAAAAATAATTTTCATAAATCACCGAAAAGTTCTTTTACCCTGATTCTTTTTTCAGAATATTAATATACAAATTATCCCGGTCTTCCTAATTTTTCAGAATTTTTGGAGTTACAGAAGTATTCGAAATAGTCATATTGCTATAGACTGTTCTGTTTTGACAGATTCTGTTTTCTTTGCGTTGTGTGCTTATTTTGATGGCTCTATGGTTTTCTTTGATGAGTTTTTGCCATAGAAAAGTTGGAATATAGTAGATATAATGCAAAAACAAAATATGAATTGGTTGATGCAGTACTTATAGTAGTGGTTTGCTTTCTTATACTAACGGATCTCACGAAGGTTTTGTTGAGTTTTGTGTGATTGAAGTTTTCAAGTTTTGGGTTATCTTACGATGGATGAAGGAAGGATAGAAGAGCCTAAGCTTGGACATGCCCCGACAACCCAAGATATTATCCAAAAATGAGCAATCAACTAAGCTTGGGAATGCCCCCCGAGTGGCATCCCCTCTTTCTTCTAACGACCATCGGTATTTTACTCGAAGCTTATTTTTATTCGTCACATACTATGTGTTTTGCTTGGAGTATCTTGTATGATATGAGTCTTTGCTTGTTTTATTGTTTGTTTTAAGTCTTGATCCCTTGCTGGACACACCTATGTGAGAGAGCCAAAATTATGTCATGACTTGTTAGAATTGCTCTCTATGCTTCACTTAAATTATTATGAGCTATGGACTTGCTCTAGTGCTTCACTTATATCTTTTTGAGCATGGTGTGCTTTATTATTTTTGAAGAAATGCTCTATTGCTTAACTTAGATTTATTTGAGAGTTAGCAAAATTTTTAAGAAGTTCTCTCTTGCTTCACTTAATTTATTTTGAGAGAAAGAAAAAAATTATGCTCATGATCTTCACTTATATTTGTTTGAGCTTATGAAAAGCAACATATGAAAACTAGTCCCAAAGTGATAGATATCCAAGAAGGATATAATAAACACTTTCATGAAGATCATTGGAAAAAATAAACTTGATTCTTAGTAATAGTTTTGAGATAGGATGATGTGATATGTGAGTTGTGTTGATGAGTAATTATGCTTTAGTAAGAATATTGGTGTTAAGGTTTGTGATTCCCTATGCAAGTACGAAAGTCAATAGTCATGCAATGAAATTATATCCTACTTGTGGTGCATTATTCGGTGTTAATTATGCTTAATGCTTGCTTATGAGATTATTCATTTCTTGGTTGTTCGCTTCCCAATCTTTTGCTAGCCTTCATTTTGCACTAAGTATGATCTCTACATGTGCTTCCAAAATCCTTTAAACCAGTTTTGCCACATGAGTCCACTATATCTACATATATGCGGTATTATTTTGCCGTTCTAAGCAAATTTGCATGTGCCATCTCTAATTTTCAAAATAAACTTTTTATTTGTGTGTTTGTTTCGCTCGCGGAGCGGTGAGGGGTGGATAATATTTTCCATGCTGGATGTGTTATTCTCACGATGAGTGTTTATTCACTTGTCATTGCACAAGAGTAAGGCAAAGGTTTTAGGGATGCCCAGTCCCGAAATGAAAAAAATGAATTTACTTTATGTTGTCAAATAATAAATTCCTTGGAAAGTGTTGGTATGGAGGGCAACCGTGGATACGGCTAGCCATGGAAAGTGAAAGTATGGTGGAAAAAGGAATAAAGTTTATTTTATGTTTGGGAACCGCCTATGATATATCTAGCATGGAAAGTGTTGGGAACTCTAAGTCGTTTTCGTTGGTGGGATGGATACACCTCCCAAAATGTTTTTATCTCTAAGTTTTTCGCTTTGAGCTCTGGCACCTCTACAAATCCCTACTTCCCTCTGCGAAGGGCCTTTCTTTTACTTTATGCAATTTTTATTTTTGAATTTGAGTCTCCATCTTCTCTTATAAAAGCACCAACTAGGAGGCAATATTATCGTACTTAAGTATTGGGTGTAGCTAATATGCGAGTGTGTTTCATGAATGGATCAATGGTTGAGCATGATAGGCTAGGGATAACTTATTTTAGCATTGATATTTTGAAAGACATGGTTGCTTGTTGATATGCTTGAGTATTTAAATTATCATATCAAAACTAAACTATTGCTTTGAATCACATAAAAGTCCAAATGTCCATGCTATAAAGGAAAGAATATGATATGACATGTTAGGGAGCATTCCACATCAAATTCTGTTTTTATCACTTACCTACTCGAGGACGAGTAGGAGTTAAGCTTGGGGATGCTGATACGTCTCCATAATCATTTTATATCATTTTTTGGTACTAACCTATTGACATAGTGCCAAGTGCCAGTTGTTGTTTTCTGCATGTTTTTTACATCGCAGGAAATCAATATCAGACGGAGTCCAAATGCAACGAAACTTTACGGAGATTTTTATGGACCAGAAGACACGTAATGGGCCCTGGCTGCGCCTGGGGGTGCTCCGAGGAGAGCACAACCCACCAGGGCGTGCCAGGAGGCCCAGGCGCGCCCTGGTGGGTTGTTCCCACCTCGGGTGCCCCCCGGACCGCCTCTTTGCTCTATAAATACCCCAATATTCCAGAAACCCTAGGGGAGTCGATGGAATATTGATCCAGCCGCGACAGAGTCCAGAACCACCAGATCCAATCTAGACACCATCTCGGATGGGGTTCACCACCTCCATTGGTGCCTCTCCGATGATGCGTGAGTAGTTCTTTGTAGACCTTCGGGTCTGTAGTTAGTAGATAGATGGCTTGCTCTCTCTCGCTGAATTCTCAATACAATGGTCTCTGGGAGATCCATATGATGTAACTCTTTTTGCGGTTTGTTTGTTGGGATCTGATGAACTTTGAGTTTATGATCAGTTATATCTTTTTTATATCCATGAAAGTATTTGAGTTTCTTTGATTTCTTTTATGAGTGATTGCTTATAGCCTCATATTTCTTCTCCGATATTTGGGTTTTGTTTGGCCAACTTGATCTATTTATTTTGCAATGGGAAGAGGTGCTTTGTAGTGGGTTCGATCTTACGTGCTTGATCCCAGTGACAGAAGGGGAACCGACACGTATTTATCGTTGCTACTAAGGATAAAATGATGGGGTCTATCTCTACATAGATAGATCTTGTCTACATCATGTCATCGTTCTTATTGCTTTACTCCGTTTTTCCATGAACTTAATACACTAGATGCATGCTGGATAGCGGTCGATGTGTGGAGTAATAGTAGTACATGCAGGCAGGAGTCGGTCTACTAATCTTGGACGTGATGCCTATATAATGATCATTGCCTGGATATCGTCATGATTATTTGAAGTTCTATCAATTGCCCAACAGTAAAAATTTTACCCACCGTTTGCTATTTTTCTCGAGAGAAGCCACTAGTGAAACCTACGGCCCCCGGGTCTCTTTCTCATATATTTGCCTTTGCGATCTACTTTTCCTTTGCATTTATTTTCAGATCTATTAAACTAAAAATACAAAAATACCTTGCTGCAATTTATTCTTATTTATTTTGTTTGGCGTTCGATCTATCAATCTACTACAATTTCCTCACGTTCGTTTGCCCATCTTGGGGCACCGCTACCCGAAAGGGATTGACAACCCCTTTTACATGTCGGGTTGCGGGGATTTGTTATCTGTGTGCAGGGGCTGTTTACGTTTTGTTGCTTGGTTCTCCTACTGGTTTGATAACGTTGGTTTCTTCACTGAGGGAAATACCTACCATCGCTGTGCTGCATCATCCCTTCCTCTTTGGGGAAATATCGACGTAGCTTCAAGCCTCATGATGTAGCATGTTTTCAAACCTTACCCATAACAGAATCAAACCATGTTTTTGACTTGAAATGTACGTTTGGTCTTGTACCCAAATTTTGTTCTCCTGCTGGGTTAATCATTGTTGCAGTGAAATTGTGTCTTTGTCGGGTACCTGATGCTAAAAATCTGAGTGGGATATAATTTGTATTCAGACCGGATGTCTGCAATACGATGCTGTCAGCTGACAATCTCATTGTGTTTAATTGAGCTTCCTGGTGCATATACACTTCTCGCTGATTTTTTTTGTTCGGTGTCGGTTGGTGAGCAACTTCCATAAGGGGAAAATGGGGTAACACCGAAGATTCAAACCAAAAAGCACAAGAAACGATCGATTGCAACAAGGCACACAACATACAAGGCACACAAATATATTCAAGCAACATCACATATTACTTCTAAGCACATAAATCTCGCAGGAACTCCGGTTCTACGATCTAATATGCTGTGGCGGTGTGCACGATAGTGAATCCACATGTGGAAGGAGTTGGTGTAAACAAGGCTACACCAAGCGCTGGTGGAACACCGGTTGCATCTAGATGGATACAGAGGTGAGGACGGACTTGGTGATCATGTGGCAGAACACGGAGGTCACGACCACATTGTCATCAAGCGGATGGACGAAAATCGTACATGTCCAAAGAATGGGAAGGGTAGGATAGTGGTGGAAAACTGGGCTTGTTGGCATTGCCCTTTTCTTATAGCAAAGATCAGTAAGGGTTACCAAAGTGGCGAGTTGAAGGGCACGATTCGGGATAGAGACAAGTCAATCACCAAAACGATACGGATGGCGGAAAGACATTGACGCTATACCTGAGCATAACTTCTGCAAATGGTGTCTGGAACACTTGGTACCATGGCATCACTCCGCTGGGACAGAGACGACGCCGAACACCGAAAAGCAGGGATGCAAAGGAGGAGGGTGCAGGTAGTGGATCAAAACCACCTACACTCACAAGATAGACCGTTAGCGACCAAATAAGTCTATATGCATGCTATGCGGCAAACAAATGCAACAACCAAATGCAGCAGGCAAAGACAAACAACTAGAACTGATACTACCGTTTTCTAACATTCGCGCGGACTAGGATGCTCTATAGCCAGACCTGCCCTGATACCAAGCTCTGTGGCATAGAACAAATCAGCTCCTTGTATTCTAGCCCAGAGATCGAGGTAAGTCTCTGGAATACGACACTGCTTGGCATAGAACAAATCAGCTTTGGACGCCTCGTATTCTAGCACAGAGATCGAGGTGCTTGGCATAGAACACTGCTTGGCATAGAACAAATCAGCTCTTTAATACAATCGATATCTGTACAGGGGGATTACAGCGGCACGACGACACTACGCCTGCCAAGGTTGCTCTATGCAAGAAGCAGAACAACACATAGTAGCGGAATAACTTCTAGCAGCGAAACAATGACGACGACGATGGACTCCACTCCGCGATGACGCTAGCTGGAACGTTTATCCTAGCTCGCAAACTCAAGATCCTCGGCAAACAAGCAAGCTGACAAGGCATGACCAGCAAACTGGCATGACACGCCAGATCAATAAATTGAATGTACTTGCAAGCTCACAACAACCAAAGCAATCAGGGCAAACAACAACATGGCATTTACAGATTACTTAGCAATGTTGAACATGATACTATCAGAACACATGGCATGGACATGGTGAACAAAATAGTACTAGAACAATATCAGATGAGCATGTCATGAGCATATAATGATACTAGTATGCAACATGTTAACAATTTCATGCACCAACTTACTCTGTTCGAGGTTACCTCGTAACCACCACATGTATCACTTACCATCATGGTCATTACACGATCACCTCAGGATCAAATCAAGCTTGGTATTAACAATATCGTAGTAATGATTACATGACCACAAGGAGCTTGACCTTTACCCTTGATTCTCGCATAACACCATAAACCTCAACCATCTTTGGTATCCTCGATACTGCTGTGATCCTCTCGCGTTCACATAAGGATCAACCACTCATTTCATCATCGAACCGGGGTTGTTATTAAACAGGTTATTATTACTGTTGGCCCATAGTGTGACCTACTACGAACTGGGCCTTTATTCGCAGGCACGGCTATCGATAGATTAGACACTCTACAGAGGTTAGCACACTATACCCACACTACGGAACCCAAGGCCTCATGCTTCCATTCGGGTGGACCAACAGCATTCCGACAAAACCGATCTATTGCCAAGACACTTTCCCGGCCACTCCGACCAACCCCCCCTTTGGGCTAAGTCATGGGTGGCCCCAATGTCACCTCGTGACACCCAACGGCCACCGTCGTGGCAAAACATAAACGGTCCCAAACGGGGACAATGGATCCATACAACTCGGGCACACAAGGCTTATGTCCGCCTACCTGATCAGGGTAGCGCGCTGCCATAACCTTCCCTAGTTGGAGGCACCGGCGAGAGGCATGACAATAGACCCAATTAGGAGCTCCCATAAAGCAAGTGTGGTTGCACTGGTCAGCTCGATTTCGATGGCACTATGACTTAGCCAACAGGTGTTCAAGTTCAATAAGTCCGGTTAAACTTGAATGCAAATGATGCTGAGTCATACAACATAACTTGATGAAATAGAAGTGCATATGAGCATGATATCAACATGAGCATGGGTAGAGCAACATAACCGTATGAATCATTAGCATCAATAATAATAAAGCACTTAGTCTACTTGATGCAGATGAACATGGCATAACGATAATCGTACGTAACACAGGTGCTTCATAGCAGACGGTAATCATGCATCAGATGAGCATCACTATCACCAGCATGTACTACTACCAAGCATGACATATGAGGATAATACTAGCAAGTAGTACATACTAACAAGGTGCATAAGAAAATAGCATGAAAATAAGCATGTATCCATAAGCATAACCGAAACGGTACTAGCAGTATTAAACGAGCAGTCATTTATTAAATATTCCAGTGAAAACCATGGCTACTGCAAATCCATCATGCAAGTGGTTGTCGTGGCTTGCCTGGGGTTGCCAGATACTCCGGGAAGAGGTATGGTGAAGTCACGGGATGATTCGTCGGACGCTTCACTCTCGGAGGGGGCTAGAATAGGGCAAGGGCATAAAGGTCATTTTCATAGTGGGACCACCTAGTAAAAATGATACCAACAGATAGAGCTTGACAAGATGAAGAAGTAGGGGTTGGATTCACCTCAACCGGAGTTACAGTTACGAAGGGTGGAAGTTCAGGGACCAATCTGTGAAAATATCTTCACCAACAAGTCCCTGAGTGAAAAACAGAAAACGTATTTAGAGGAAATACGCCTTCAGAACAGAGAAAGCGTATTCTTGGCCGCAGTAGAGAGAAATACGTTTTAAGACAATCTGTCTGAAGCACTACAGGAATACGTTTTCAGAAAATGAAAACACATTATGAGTAATACATTTCCACTTACTGCACTGGGCCCAACCTAAGTCAACGCATGAGTGACTTACATGCGGGGCCCACCATCTCTCTCCCCTCCCTCCTGTCTTCTTCTTGTTGCTCCCGACAGAGAACAGAGGCGGGGCGAGGAGGCTCAGCCGGCGACTGGCCTGGCCGGCTCCGGCCGTCTCCGGCGAGCTCGCCGTGGAGTGGCGCGGCCAGGCGAAGTCGTAGGAGTGGTGGGGATGGGGTGTGGCGACTGCTGCGGCAGGCGGTAGTGGCAGGCTCCGGCGACGAGCACGGCCAACTCTGGCCACCTTCCGATGAGCGGAGACCACCGGCGGGTTCGTAGAGACGTGCAGCGTCCGTCCAGGTGGTGCACGACCGTCGGGGAGGAGCGGAATGGTGGCGCACCACGGAGGCAGAGGACACGGCGGCGGCCGATCTTGGCATACACGGCCAGAGGGGCGTCAATGAGAGGGCGAGGAGAGGAGGAGGTGCGCCGGGCTCCGGGGAGTCTAGTGGTGGTGCTGGAAAGGAGAGGGGGTGCTTGGGTTGGCCGAAACCAAGAAGGGGCCGAGGCGTCCATGGCGATCGGCGGCGGCCAGAGGTGGTTTGGGCCGCTCCAGTGGGCTAGAAGGGAGGGGGAGAGGTGGGTGAGCTGCGGAACACCTCGGGGCAGCTACTTAGAGCCGAGGGAGGGGTCGAGGAGGCTCGAGAGAGCTCAGGCAGAGCACCAATGGAGGTGGGGGCGGTGGCCAGGTCACGGGCACGGCTGCCAGCGCTTGACAATGGTGAAACAGGAGGCGGCCCGGGCACAGGATGATGCAGACGAGCACGGGAGAGCTACTAGACATGGAGGGACGTCGAGACGCCAAGGGAGCGGACGAGAACATTGGCCGGAATGAGCCAGAGCTTGCGGTTTGCATGACGCAAGCGTGATCACCGCATGCACACGACGATTGCTCGTGCTCTGGGTTGCCAAACCTTGTCTAGCAGAAAGACCCTGCTACCCTTAGTGCAAATGAAGAAATAAATGAGTCCAGGGGCAAAGAAAATAATTGCATATGGCCCCAAAGCAGACCAACAACAAAGTGTTTGTGCTGTGGTGAGGAAGATCCGAGCGGGACTAGACTCTGATCTTTGGCATGGTGTTATTACATGCTAAGGTCACTGAAATGGACAAGTTTTAGCTTAATAGGACGGGTTTAGCTGGCACTTGATGTAAAAAGTGCCACACTGTCTAGATTTGGAAAACATGAAGTAGCACTCACACAAATGCTTTGCATGAGTTGAAACTTGGAGGAGATGAGTTATTTGATGATATGAAGCTATTGTAAAATTTTCATACCATTTGGAAATACCAAAATGGTACTTGCTTCACAGAGCTTCAATCTGGATAGATACTTAGGAAAATTGCACAAGGAAAATGGCTAGATGAATTGAGCCAAAAAAATTTGGAGCGAGTTAATATGGATAGGGGAATGGCCTGTTAAATTTTCAGCCATAATGAAGCAATATAAAATGTAGTTGCTTCACAAACTGAATTCTGACCAGAAACCAAGATTTGATGCTGAGCTCACATGAAGGGATGACATGAGCTCAAATTTGGTGGAGAGTCATGCTTTGGTTATATGAAGGATGTGGAAAAGTTTCAACTCATTTTAATATGCCTAGCTTGTACCTCACTCACAAAGTTTCTTTCTGGATAGAAACTTTGGAAATTAACTGGAAAATATTCACTAGGCACATTGAGTTGAATCTTGGCATGAGGCAATGATACGGACAGGAAAAAGGTATCCAAAAAGTTTGGGTCAATCAAGCAAATATAAATAGCACTCCCTTCACAAAGTGCCATTTAGGGAAGAATAGGAAAAAAATATCTAAGGATTATTTTTTAACATGGCAATGAAAAGCTTTGCCATATTTGAGGAACATAGGACCCAAACAATTTATGAGAATTATTTGGGAATTTTTAGAGTGATAGAAATATAGGTTGCTTCACAACCTAGGGAGATAGGGTAATTCCTTTAATAGAAAAGGAATATTCCCAATAAAAAGAATATTGGGATTTGGGCTAGGATGAAAATGACATGAGCTAGGAATGGTTTTGAGGATGACAAGCCACTATGAAACCTAGGAAGACATGATCTTCCCAAGATTTAGGATCACAGAGCCACGGAAAAGCAAATCAAAGCAAAAACTCAAAGGAAATCAAAAGAAAAAGAAAAAGTCAAAATCCAGGGTGTTACAGACACCGTATGAACTATGGTTTGGCAAGAAACCTAAGCTGTTGTTTCTTAAGGTTTGGAGCTGCGATGCTTATGTCAAAAGGCTTCAGCCAGTAAAGCTCGAACCCAAAGCGGACAAATGCGTCTTCATAGGATACCCAAAGGAGACGATTGGGGATACCTTCTATCTCAGATCCGAGGGCAAAGTGTTTGTCGGTAAGAACGGGTCCTTTCTCGAGAAAGAATTTCTCTGGAAAGAATTAAGTGGGAGGAAGATAGAACTTGATGAGGTTGTTGAACCTTTACTTCAACCAGAGAGTAACGCAACGCAGAAAGATATTTCTGTGGCACCTACGTCAGTTGAAGAGGAAGCTAATGATAGTGATCATGAAGTTTCAGATCAAGTTGCTATCGAACCTCGTAGGTCGACAATGATACGTACTGCTCCTGAGTGGTATGGCAACCCTGTCTTAGATATCATGTTGTTGGACAACGATGAACCTACGAGCTATGGAGAAGCGATGGGGGCCTAGATTCCGACAAATGGTTAGAGGCCATGAAATCGGAGATGGGATCCATGTATGAAAACAAAGTATGGACTTTGGAAGTATTACCTGAAGGGCGAAAGGCCATTCGGAATAAATGGATCTTCAAGAAGAAAACGGGCATGGACGGTAATGTCACCGTCTATAAAGCTCGACTTGTGGCAAAGGGGTTTTCACAAGTTCAAGGAGTTGACTGATGTCGCTTGAAGCTACGTCGGTATTTTCCCAGAGAGGAAGGGATGATGCAGCACAACGGCGGTAGGTATTTCCCTCGGATATGAAACCAAGGTTATCGAACCAGTAGGAGAACCAAGCAACACAATGTAAACAACCCCTGCACACAGATAACAAATCCTCGCAACCCAACGTGTTAAAGGGGTTGTCAGTACCTTTCGGGGTACGGCGCCTCAAGATAGGCAAACGGATGTGAGGTAAATTGTAGTAGATTGATAGATCGAATGCCAAATAAAATAAATAGAAATAAAACACAGCAAGGTATTTTTGTATTGTTGGTTTAATAGATCTGAAAATAAATGCAAGAGAAAATTAGATCGCAAAGGCAAATATATGAGAAACAAGACCCGGGGCCGTAGGTTTCACTAGTGGCTTCTCTCGAGAAAAATAGCAACGGTGGGTAAACAAATTACTGTTGGTCAATTGATAGAACTTCAAATAATTATGATGATATCCAAGCAATGATCATTACATAGGCATCACGTCCAAGATTAGTAGACCAACTCCTGCCTGCATCTACTACTATTACTCCACACATCGACCGCTATCCAGCATGCATCTAGTGTATTAAGTTCATGGAAAAACGGAGTAATGCAATAAGAACGATGACATGATGTAGACAAGATCCGTTTATCTATGGCGGTATATATAGATCCCATCTTTTTATCCTTAGTAGCAACGATACATACGTGTCGGTTCCCTTTCTGTCACTGGGATCAAGCACCGTAAGATCGAACCCACTACCGGGCACCTCTTCCCATTGCAAGATAAATAGATCAAGTTGGCCAAACAAAACCCAAATATCGGAGAAGAAATATGAGGCTAGAAGATATCATGCATATAAGAGATCAAAGAAACTCAAATACCTTTCATGGATATAAAAAGATATAACTGATCATAAACTCGAAGTTCATCAGATCCCAGCAAACACACCGCAAAAAGAGTTACATCATATGGATATCCAAAAGACCATTGTATTGAGAATCAAAAGAGAGAGAGAGGAAGCCATCTAGCTACTAACTACGGACCCGAAGGTCTACAAAGAACTACTCACGCATCATCGGAGAGGCACCAATGGAAGTGGTGAACCCCTCTGTGATGGTGTCTAGATTGGATCTGGTGGTTCTGGACTCTGCGGCGGCTGGATGAATATTTCGTCGACTCCCCTAGGGTTTCTGGATTTTTGGGGTATTTATAGAGCAAAGAGGCGGTCCGAGGGGCACCCGAGGTGGGCACAACCCACTAAGGCGCGCCAGGGCCTCCTGGCGTGCCCTGGTGGGTTGTCCCCTCCCCGGGACTCCCCCCAGGTGCAACCAGGGCCCAACTTCTTCCTTCTGGTCCATAAAAATTCTCCGTAAAGTTTCGGGGCATTTGGACTCCGTTTGATATTGATTTCCTGCGATGTAAAAAACATGGAAAAACAGCAACTGGCACTTGGCACTATGTCAATAGGCTAGTACCAAAAAAGGATATAAAATGACTATAAAATGATTATTAAACATTCAAGGTTGATAATAAAACAGCATGGAACAATAAAAAATTATAGATACGTTGGAGACGTATCATTGACTACGATGAGACTTTCTCACCCGTATCGATGCTTAAGTCTGTCAGAATCATGTTGGCACTAGCTACATTTTTGGATTATGAAATCTGGCAAATTGATGTCAAAATAGTGTTCCTTAACGGTTTCCTTAAGAAAGAGTTGTATATGATTCAACCGGAAGGTTTTGTCAATCCCGAGAATGCTGACAAAGTGTGCAAGCTCCAGCGATCCATTTATGGGCTGGTGCAAGCATCTCGGAGTTGGAACCTTCGCTTTGATGAGGTGATCAAAGCGTTTGGGTTTATACAAGTTTATGGAGAAGCTTGTATTTACAATAAAGTGAGTGGGAGCTCTATAGCATTTCTAATATTATATGTGGATGACACATTGCTGATTGGAAACAATATAGTACTTTTGGAAAACGTGAAGGCATATTTGAATAAGAGTTTTTCAATGAAGGACCTAGGAGAAGATGCTTTCATATTAGGCATCAAGATCTATAGAGATAGATCGAGACGCTTAATAGGACTTTCCCAAAGCACATACCTTGATAAGATTTTGAAGAAGTTCAAAATGGATCAGTCCAAGAAGGGGTTCTTGCCTGTTTTGCAAGGTGTGAAGTTGAGAAAGACTCAATGCCCAACGACTACAAAGGATAGAGAAAAGATGAGTGTCATCCCATATGCCTCTACCATAGGCTCTATCATGTATGTGATGTTGTGCACAAGACTAGATGTCAGCCTTGCCATAAGTATGGTCGGAAGGTTTCAAAATGACAAAACACTAGACAACGGTCAAGAATATCCTTAAGTAACTGAAAAGGACTAAGGAAATGTTTCTCGTTTATGGAGGTGATCAAGAGCTCGTCGTAAAGGGTTATGTCGATGCAAGCTTTGACACTGTCTGGATGACTCTAAGTCTCAAGAAGCGGAGTACATAGCTGCCTCGGAGGCAGCGAAGTAAGGTATCTGGATGAAGCAGTTCATGACAGATCTTGGTGTTGTGCCCAGTGTACTGGACCCAATGAATCTGTTCTGTGACAACACTGGTGCCGTTGCTCTGGCCAAGGAACCAAGGTTTCACAAGAGGACCAGAGACATAAAAGCGATGCTTCAATTCCATCCGCGATGCGATCAAGGAGGAGGACATAAACATTTGCAAAGTACATACGGATCTAAATGTTGCAGATCCGTTGACTAAACCTCTTCCACGGGCGAATCATAATCAACACCAGAACTCTATGGGTGTTAGATTCATTACCATGTAATACTAGATTATTTACTCTAGTGCAAGTGGGAGACTGTTGAAAATATGCCCTAGAGGCAATAATAAAGTGGTTATTATTATATTTCCTTGTTCATGATAATCGTTTATTATCCATGCTATAATTGTATTGACTGGAAACTCAAATACATGTGTGGATACATAGACAACAACATGTCCCTAGTGAGCCGCTATCGGACTAGCTCGTTGATCAAAGATGGCTATGGTTTCCTGGCCATAGACATGAGTTGTCATTTGATAACGGATCACATCATTAGGAGAATGATGTGATGGACAAGACCCAAACTATAAACGTAACATATGATCATATCAAGTTTATTGCTATCGTTTTCTACATGTCAAGTATCTGTTCCTATGACCATGAGATCATGCAACTCACTGACACTGGAGGAGTACCTTGTGTGTATCAAATGTCGCAATGTAACTGGGTGACTATAAAGGTGCTCTACAGGTATCTCCAAGGGTGTCTGTTGAGTTGGCATGGATCAAGACTTGGATTTGTCACTCCATATGACGGAGAGGTATCTCAGGGCCCACTCGGTAATACAGCATCACAATGATCTTGTATTACGAAACGAGTAAAGAGACTTGCCGGTAACGAGATTTAACTAGGTATAGAGATACCGACGATCGAATCTCGGGCAAGTAACATACCGATAAACAAAGGGAACTGCATACGGGATTAGCTGAATCCTTGGCATCGAGGTTCGACCGATAAAGATCTCCGTAGAATATGTAGGAACCAATATGGACATCCAGGTCTCGCTATTGGTTGTCGACCGTAGAGGTGTCTGGTCATGTCTGCATAGTTCTCGAACCCGCGGGGTCTACACACTTAACGTTTGGTGATGATCTAAGGATAGTTGAGTTATTGTGTTGGTGACCAAAGGTTTTTCGGAGTCCAGGATGAGATCCCGGACATGACTAGGAACTTCGGAATGGTCCAGAGGTGAAGATTGATATATAGGATGAAGGGATCCGGACTCCGGAAGTGTTCAGGGAGGTACCGGGTTTTCGTCGGAGACCGAAAAGAGTTTCGGGGGGGGGAGGGCGACAAGTGTTGGGGGCCTCATGGGCCAAAGGAAGGGGGCACACCAGCCCACAAGGGGTTGGGCGCCACCCAAACCCTAGCCCACTCGGCCAAGGGGTGGGGCAGCCCACCTAGGGGGTCGGCCACCTTGTGGCTTGGGGGCCAAGCCACCCTAGGGTTTCCCTAGGGGGCGCCCCCCTCCTCCCTACCCCCTATATATAGAGGTGGAGAGGAAGGGCAGACGCATCCATTCTATGCCACGACGCTGCCCTTCCTCTCCCTCGTGGTCCATCTTCTGCTAGGCTTGGCGAAGCCCTGCTGACATTTCTCCACCACCTCCGCCACCATGACGTCGTGCTGCCGGAGGACTCGAGCTATTACTTCACCATCGCTTGCTGGGTCAAGGAGGTGAAGGCGTCATCAAGCCGTACGTGTGTTGAACGCGGAGGTGCTGTCCGTTCGGCACTTGGATCGGGAGTTTGTGGACGGATCGTGATTGGATCGCAAAGACGTTCGACTACATCAACCGCATTTCTTAACGCTTCCGCTTAGCGATCTACAAGGGTATGTAGATCCAATCTCTCCTCTCGTAGATGTTCATCTCCTAGATTGATCTTGGTGAGCATAGGTGTCGGTGTCAAAACCGTCCGATCTCGGGTAGGGGGTCCCGAACTGTGCGTCTGAGGATCGAAGGTAACAGGAGACAAGGGACACGACGTTTACCCAGGTTCAGTCCCTCTTGATGGAGGTAATACCCTACTTCTTGCTTGATTGATTTTGATGAGTATAGGGGTTACAAGAGTTGATCTACCTCGAGATCGTAAGGGCTAAACCCTAGATGTCTAGCCTATATGAATTATGATAGCCTCTACGGACTAAACCCTTCGGTTTATATAGACACCGGAGGGGGCTAGGGTTGTACAAAGTCGGTTTACAGAGGAAGGAAACTACACATCCGATCGCCAATCTTGCCATCCACGCAAAGGAGAGTCCCATCCGGACACGGGGAAGGGTCTTCTATCTTGTATCTTCATGGCCCATCAATACGGCCCATGTCACATAGCCCGGCCATCCGAGGACCCCCTAATCCAGGACTCCCTCAGTAGGAATTTTTTTATTTCCCATGCAACGTTCCCCAACAGATGTCACCCTATTCCCCAAATCCGATACCAGTTGGGACCCTCTTTTTAGGAATAAAAGGTAGGACTAGCTATATGTCCATATAGGCCGTAAAACCCCCTAAAAACCATCCCCAAAAAAATTCTGCAAAATAACATAGCCATGGAAAAACAATAGCCCCGCCCACCTCAGTGGCCACCAAGAGTAATAAATCAAGACGATCTAGATAGACAAATACTGGATAAGTAAAACATCTAACACGCCCCCCCCCCTTGAGCATTCTACCTTCCCGAATCGCGATCCCAACATTGACTGTACTACCACCACGCCGGTTCCATTTATGTAATTCTTTGTGTTGTGTTCAATGATGAGGCATATTTCCTCTTATGGCCGCTTCTTATTATTGATACATTCTTTCTTTATTTAAATCAATGTATAATGTTCATTAGAATATGTCATATTATGTATGTGATTACTTTCTTACGGGTAACGGGAACCCTATTGCCCCCCCCCCCCCCCCGCACGCCGCTTCTAGGGGGGACAGGTGAGGGAGTCCTGGATTAGGGGGTCCTCGGGCGTCCGGGCTATGTGACGTGGGCCGGACTGATGGGCCGTAAAGATACAGGATGGAAGGCTTTCCCCCATGTCCGGATGGGACTCTCCTTTGCGTGGATGGCAAGCTTGGCGTTCGGATATGAAGATTCCTTTCTCTGTAAACCGACTCTGTACAACCCTAGTCCCCTCCGGTGTCTATATAAACCGGAGGGTTTAGGCCGTAGAGGTAATCATAATCATACAGACTAGACATCTAGGGTTTAGCCATTACAATCTCGAGGTAGATCAACTCTTGTAACCCCTATATTCATCAAAGTCAATCAAGCAGGAAGTAGGGTATTATCTCCATTAAGAGGGCCCGAACCTGGGTAAACATCGTGCCCCTGTCTCCTGTTACCTTCGATCCTCAGACGCACAGTTCGGGAGCCCCTACCCGAGATTTGCCGATTTTGACACCGACATTGGTGCTTTCATTGAGAGTTCCTCTGTGTGGTCGACAGAAGGATCGATGGCTCGCCTTGTCGTCAACGACAAAATCACTTCTGGAGGGGCAGTTTCATCCCATGTCATGTAAATGAGCATGGGCATGGGGCAGTGGAGAATGTACGGGATAAGTTTGCTATGTGGTCCCCATAGGGGATTGTCCTCATTGAGCCTTTACTGAAGAATGCGGCGATTTTAATATTATTAGTCAAATGGTTCTTTGAAAAAATGGACCACGAGGTTAGAGACCATTCTCGATTTTCTGAAAAATGCAACTCTATGATCAAAATGATTGGATATACATTTTCACGTCTTACTTGCAGTCGTCCATTGTTTCTTACTTGCAGTCGTCCATTGTTCTTTAAATTTCGTATATTGTTCCAAAGAAGCTCTTATTGTTTGTTTTAATTCAAAGGATGTTCATGTGGCTTTTAACCCCACACCCCCCCTTTTGGTAGAGCTTCCTTTGTTCGTAGGTCCAAAGCCATAGGAAAATTTTCTATTGAACTACTCTGCAAAAGAAAATTTTTGTATTAAGTCCATACTCATTGTTTTTCCTTTTCTCTATGACACTGTGATAAATAGTCCACAACTACGAAAAAAATTGTATTTATTTATGTATTTTTTCTTCTGTTTTTGTGCTTTTAAAATGATGTGAACTAAGCATGCTTCAAGCCCAAGGAAATCTTTAAGCCGTCATGACCACTCAGAGCTTCACTTTTTCTGCCAAGCGCACTAATATATCCATGGGGGAGATGTAAAGCAACCACTTCCTCTCCAATCTTGCGGAGAGCGTTAATTACAAGGGAAACAAATGAGAAGCACAATGATGCAACCAAGAACATTCCATGACAGTCCCCTCGACTTTGATGGTCTTCTCGGAGATCCTCACTTGCTAGTTGGATAGTTTGGTCTTCGCTCTTTGGTTTTGTTGTTGCTCGTTGCTTTGGTTTTGACGATGTTGGATGATGGTGATATGTAATGTCAGTAGCACGCATCAAGGGTGTGGTGTCGTGGATCTGAAGCTGTTGGTCTCATGAGACTACTTGCTCTGTGGCTCTTTCGCCAAACTCGTATCACACTAGGCATCTTAGTGCAATCATCTGAATCACGGCCTGCTTGGTTCGTCGGCGGTGTGATGACTGCGACATTGAGCGGCTTCAAAGCCGTCGAAGAAGAAGGCCTCACTCAAGCCTCCATTTCATTCCACTTGTTTATTTAATGATCTCGTTAAATATTTACCAACAAGTGTCTTTCTTGAGGGATCATATTTACCAGCATGTTTGTGAGTATAGGATGAAATTTCCTTTTTTTTTAAACAAAGACAAAGATATTGTTTTTAAGAAAAAAAAGAAAGATATTAAGGTAACCAACCTCGTTTAATCAAAGATTCTAGAAACCCACAACAAACAAATGCATTTTTTAATGGATCTGGCTACCTGGCGCACGAGCGCCCTCCCCGAAAGGAAAGTTTTACCGCACGCCGCATCAGGACAGTCTAGAAAAGGAAAAACCTCCCGCGCCAGCTCCCACCTGCATTTATTAGGGGATCAAAAACTTTAAAAACTTGTAAATTTTGATTAGAATGTCAAAATTCAAATCCGTTTTCACCAGTGGGTTTCTCGCGATGAGTTCTTAAAAACTAGATCCCATATGAGTAGGTTTCGAAGAACTTTTTTTTCCGAGCAACTTTGTGTGCTACAGAGGCAACTTTAGTGTTATAGAAAAGCAACTCCTTTTTCCTAGTATGACTACCTATCAACGGAGGATCCTTTTAAGTCGGTTACCATGACTATCAATTGACTAGTTTCACCTCTAAATCGCCTAACATAAAGACAACTCCAACGTGGATCACCAAAACGCCCCAAATATCGGAATCGACCTCTCTAGACACTTTTAGCCATCCAATGAGTCCAACTACTATCAGGCATGTAAAAAAGGTCTGCTGCCCCATATGAGTTCCTTGCAGTAAAAAATAGCATGCATCCCCTATGCAAAAGTAAAAAACATGCAACAACTTTGCTATGATTTCAGACAACTCTTACAAAATTTGAAGCAACTAGTGTCATGCATTAAAAGAGGTGTTGCTGCCCCATAAGCTCCTTGCAGTAACATCATGCAACCCTTGTGCAAAAAAAAAGAACCACAAAAACAACTAGTAGAGACAACATATATAGGTATGTTCCACCCGCTCCCCTCTACGGTCGCACCAAGGGATCCCACCCGAGGAGGGGAAAATCTCGACTCCCCCTCTATGACCCAAACTTAATTACAGGTATCTAAAACATTTAGATATTTATCAAAAAATGGTCTTGATAAAATATTTCTGTTCGTGAGGATTGGGCAACTGGATACATGGTTTTAGGCAAACTATTTGTTGATTGTGGGCAACTGGATACTTTGTTTTAGGCAATTGTATGGTTGACTGTGGGCAACTGGATACTTTTTTAGGGCAACTTTGGGTGTGAAGGAGGCAACTATCGTGCTATAGAGAAGCAACTTCTTCTCTTTGGCCTAGTAGGACTTCCTATTAGGTTTGTTGGCGTAAAAACAAGAAAAATCAGACAAAACATAACGCCCCTTTAGTGCTACATACAAAACAACTTCACTACACTATGTGTACCTGTGAATTTTACTAACATTATCCCAACTTGCCTATCATGCATGGTTGCTCATTTGCCTATTGTTTGATAGTTAGTTGCCTACAATTGATGTGCAGTTGCCTATAAATATTGTAAATTGCCTACCAATTGATGCCTAGTTTCCTACTATTGGTAATTAGTTGTCTATCATTGCTTCTCGGTTGCCTAACTTTGCAAAAATAGTTGCCTACAATATTGTGAAGTGGTTTACCATTGTTTTTCTAAGTTGCATGCAAACACTCTAAAAGTTGCCAAAATTGAGCACCAAGTTGCCTATCGTAGTTAGCAATAGCAGATACAAGAGTATCAATGGTAGATGACTTCATAGTATTATAGGCAGTTTAGAATCAACAATATGCAACTTAGAAGTACCAGTGAGGAAGCTAGGAGAATATGCAACTTAGAAGTACCTGTGAGGAAGTTAGGAGAATGTTAGAGAAAATTAATTAGGAGAAAGTGTAGTGAAGTTGCCTATTTTTTGCACTAAAGTTGTCTCTCGTAGAAAGAAAGTTGCTTATAAAGGTGATATGATGTTGTCTACCTCTGTTCAAGGTTATTCTCTATTACTAGTTAGTTGCTCATTGTTGGTACTTAGTTACTTTAAATTGGAGTGGAGTTGCTTCTGTTTAGCACTAAAGTTGTCTCATCTAGCGTCCAAGTTGCTTTCTGAAAGAAAGAAAAATCATCAAAACGTATTCATGTGGGTATAGTTTTGAAGAGCTCGTCAGGACCTGGCTAGCCAACATCCGTGTGCTTAATAGCGTTGGCGGGCAGACTCCCCTAGAAAAGGAAAATACACAGATCTCATACCACCCATCCCCACATAGTTCAAAATTTGAAATCATGATAGATGACTTAAATCCCACAAAAACTTTTCGATATTGTAGGCAACTTAGGTCCCTTGATGGACAACTTTCATAGTATTGTAAGAAATTGAGGATCACTCGTAGGCAACTTCGTAGTGAAAGGGCAACCTGGTTTCTGCGGTAGACAACTTATAAGCCATGTTAGAGTTTCCACTCTACGGTAAGAAATTTTCACAGTATGATAGGCAACTAAACAATCCACAACTTATTTTCCAATGTATGCAACTTAGAAATCATGGTGACCCCTCTATTACACTGTTGCACACAACTAACTAGGTGGCTACTAGGCGAAGTTAGTCATACACACGGTGCAATTCATCTAGCAGCAGAGTTGCTCATGTTTAACACTAATGTTGCTTCATCTAGCATCAAAGTTGCTTTCGAAAAAAAATCATCAAAACATATTCATATGGGATCTAGTTTTGAAGAGCTCGTCGCGAGGAACCCTGTAGTGAAAACGGTTCTGCGTTCTGACACTCGGTTCAAAAGTTGTAGCTTTTTGAAAATTTGAAACAGAATGAATAGATGACGTTGGCACATGCATGCGCTTTACACTACCCAGTGGATAACGTGTTTATTACACACAATAAACTCATCTAGCGCGTGCGCTCGCCGCGTCCATCCGGCGCAGCTGCACCGTGAAGTATTTAGGTTTTTTTAATAAAGCTAAGAAATCGGACGGTTAGCGGCAGGCCCTTGTTGGTAGATCGGACGACAAGGCTCCGGAGCCTTCCCCTCCTCTGTTCCCGTCTCGCGCGGAGCACAACGCTCGCCCTCCACCAACTTCAGCTCCAGATCCGGCGGCCGGCCGCGCCCTCCTCCCGCACCAACCAACGGCGCTGATCCCCTCCGCCATCTCCGTCCATCTCCCCCCAAATTAGGTAAGCGCCGCTGCTTCTCTTCTCCCCTCGAAACACAAAAGCTTCCCCTTTTCGCCACCTCGCCGCCGGCCTCTCACTCCTTACCATGGCGCCGCCGTGCAGGCGCAGGCCTAGCGATGTCGGAGGCGGTGGGCACGCCGGAGAGCGGTGGGGCGAAGGAGCAGGAGCGGTTCCTGCCGATCGCCAACATCGGGCGCATCATGCGGCGCGGCGTGCCGGAGAACGGCAAGATCGCCAAGGACGCCAAGGAGTCCATCCAGGAGTGCGTCTCCGAGTTCATCAGCTTCATTACCAGCGAGTCAGTCTCCGCCCCTCGCCTCCCTCTCTCCCTCTCTGATCCGCTCCAGCTTGCTTAGTACCAACTCACTAGTCTGTGATCCCGGGCGCCGCAGGGCCAGCGACAAGTGCATGAAGGAGAAGCGCAAGACCATCAACGGCGACGACCTGATCTGGTCCATGGGCACGCTCGGCTTCGAGGACTACGTCGAGCCCCTCAAGCTCTACCTCAAGCTCTACCGGGAGGTATTCATCCATTCATTCATTCCCCTCTTCTCGTGCTGCTTGTGCTACGCATGTGCTGCTTGTGAGAGGAATTCTGAATTGATGTGAGAAGAAGGCTGGGTGGGTACAGTATTGGTGTTGGGGAATTCTGAATTTCGCCAAGGGGCACTGTATTTGCGATGTGTAGCTGCAGTGATATGGTTCCTAGGCTCCTGATAGGCAGGCAAGAGGATGCCCCTGAATCGCGTCTGCTGTCGCTGTGCTCATCAAGGCATTGACTTTAGTTAGGATGTCACTCACATGGGTTCTGTATCTCACCGTGTCGATGAATGCCTGATGGAGTTGTCAACAGCAGGGTAGTTGAAGATTTTCTGCAAACTAAACGTCCCAAGAGTCCGAAGTATGCATCACTAGAGTGGAATTTCCCCTTTACTTATTATTAATGATGGTAACACAAACCAACTCCATAGAAATTGTACTAATTTTGCAACTGAAAGAATCAGGGTGATGCTTTTCGCAAAAAAAAAAAGAATCAGGGTGATGCTAGTTGCGAAATGGGCAGGTTAAGAAAGACTGTAATGTAAAAGATGATAGTCCCTCAGTTTTGCCTTCATTAAGCTACGAGTCTGTGACTGCTAATGTCAAGTCGTTATTGTTGGATTTACCATTGATGAACAATATGTGTTACTTCCTCCGGCTGAAATTAGTTGTCGCTCAAACGGATGTATCAAGCACTGAAATAGTGCTAGATACATTTTTTTGAGCGACAACTAATTCCGGACTGAAAATGAATGTGCGGCCAGAACTGCCTAGGCACGATGTTACTCCCTCCGTGCAAAGTTGGGTCATCTATTTTGGAACGGAGGGAGTACCTTTTTAATGAAAATATTTTGGCCAAACACAGGATTTTCTTGTTTTTTCTGTAGTATACATGGTTTTGCAAACTCCTCCTTACCAATAGAATTTTATATTTTACACACAAATAACTTTTGTGCTGATGAGTTTTTTTTCTCTTTTTTCATCAATGATGATGACCCTTGATGTCAATGAAGATGGAGGTATTTTCATTGCCTTACTAATCTTCCATCTTTCGGTGATCCATTATCTTAGGTTCAAGTTTTCTGAATTTACTCTTCATTCATTGTCTTCTAGGGTGACACTTCAAAGGGTTCAAAATCTGAGCAGGCAGGAAAGAAAGAGGTTGCACTGAACGGGCAGCCTGGATCATCGGTAATATGCACTTCCCTCTCTTAAGTTGATATCGAATGTATTCCATTACAGCTTGCGTGATTCGAGCTATTAGGCTTTTTTGCTTTGTATAATCTGGTTATATTTATACTCATGGACATAACGATGGAAATCTCACTGGAATATTTTTGTTTCCGACAGTTCAACGGCATGTAGAATGGAGGATCATACTGATCGGTGTGTGACAAACATACGATTCGTTGGCAGTGTGATCCTAGCGATACTGTGCCTTTGTGGCCAGAGAAACTCCCTAACACCACTCTGCTAGTTCTGTGCAAGCAGGACCTGAAATACTGTGATATCTCTTCTATAGATGTTAGTTGTTCTTCCCCTCTCTCTAGTGCAGTCCATGTGTTGTATCAATCCGTCTAACCTTATGGTAAATTCAGAGTTTTCCACGTCAAATTTAGGGGGTAGTAACTGTAATAAGATGGTGATATCCACCGCTTACGGTGTTGAACAGGTTCGAAAAACCGCAGTCTTTCGCCCGTGCAAGGTATTGACTGAAGAAGATAATGCAGCTGCTGATGTATGGTTTTGACCGCAATAACTTGTCATCGTGTTGTTTTGACCGTGGTAACTTGTCATATATTGCCTTGACTGCAAGAACCTGTTGTTTGTCCACCAAAGTACCACACGTGTGGGTGGCGCGGCTGTCTTATTTTGTGTTGTCTTGCAGAGGAAACTAAAAAGTTGCTACTATTACTGAAGGTGTTGTGGCACAAAAGTCATATGTGTTCTTCTTCTCCATGTCCTCTGAAGTTAGTAGCTTAGCCTCTGAGCTGTTCCGTATGACTGATTCAGACTTTTAAGTTGGTAGATACTACCTCT
Organism: Triticum aestivum; assembly: GCF_018294505.1. Classification (NCBI taxonomy): domain Eukaryota; kingdom Viridiplantae; phylum Streptophyta; class Magnoliopsida; order Poales; family Poaceae; genus Triticum; species Triticum aestivum. Next base: position 479,188,015 of record NC_057796.1, read on the forward strand.
GCGTCGTAACTTGTGTCGTTCTGATGAAATTCGACACGTTCTGTCAAGTTACATTTTGACCATCAGTTTTCCGGTGAAAACATGTGTCCCCTAGAGACAAATTGTGGAGGAAGCTGAAAGAAGTTATACTGCCGAAGGTGTTGTGCTGCGAAAGTCTAATGTGTTCATCTTCCCCGTGTCCTCTGAAGTTAGTAGCTCGAGCTTCTGAGCTGCTCTCATGACTGATTCAGACTTTTAAGTTGGTATTTACTCCCTCCAGGTCGCAACTTGTGTCGTTCTGAGGAAATTTGACACGTTCTGTCAAGTTACATTTTGACCATCAGTTTCCCGATGAAAACATGTGTTAACTATTGACTATGGTAATACGTTTTACGGTGAATCCAGTACCGGAGTATTAATATACTCCCTTTGTAAAGTTTAGATAACATTTTTGTGACGCAGCTTCTGGTAATGGCTTTTTATATGAGCAGTCAAACAATAATAAAATGTTGGACTCAATAGATTATACTAGTGTTTTGTGAGATACTCAAAGAAGGGTTCCATGATGATCGAGTTGCCTCGTCAAAGCCATTGCCGCCTGCCGGGCCATTTGAAGATCACACGTCTCCCTCATCTTCTTGACCTAGCGCGGTCAAACTCCTGCCAGTGACGGCTCGTCGGCTACTTATCCTCCTCTCCGTTGTACTCTTCTTTCACTTCTTCTTCTACCTCAGGACCTTAGGCGATTTGGTCGATGTCGACGGGGGAGGAGCAGAGAGCGAGTAAGCCGCCGGCGACGGTGAGGATCGTCGAGACGCTGTACGTCGAGGCCGGCACGGCCGCCGACTTCAAGTCCGTCGTGCAGCGGCTCACCGGGAGGGACTCCGCCTCCGCCGCAGCACTACCAGTGCAAGACCGGACGACTCCGCAGGGTGCTGACCGGGGGGCTGGCGCGGGGGGAGGAGGTGGCGCCTCCGACGCAAAGCGGGGCAGCTGAGATCGACGCTGCGTGGATGAAATGATCATTGGCTCATTGATCGCTCTTGGTTCCAGCCTGCAGTCGTACGTAGCTTAACTGTTAGCTTTAATCTTTCTCTGTTGGGTTCTTTTGTTGTATAATAACAGGGAGTTGTTAGACTCATACATGCATTCATCTTCTTCTTCTGTTTAATGTACTCCGGCGCGGGGGAGCCGAGCAGGGGACCTAATTAACTCCCTTGTAAGCATATCATGGAATAACATTTGCGGGTATCAGCGTAAATAGTTGCAAAGCGAGCGAGGTAGGTGGTGACATGCATGCATGACCTCTTATGCCGAGCTCTTCGAAACAAGTTCAATGGCCAATATATTGCTTTCAAACTGTAGACCAAACATAATTCGGACGGAGCATATGAATGGTGTTCAGTTATTGAAAAGTTATTTGGTTTTTGTTAGCGCACTCGGAAGGTGTTTTAGTGATCCCCAAAAATTGTTCAAAACTTTCAACAAAGTTTGGACATCATGTTTACGTGAGCGCAGTGGTGAATCTTGTAAGAAAATCAAGGGCGGGCTCAAAGTTAATGATATGAAGAAAAAAAGTCACTAACACCCAGCTATTTTGTGCAAACAAGGTTAAAATTTGCTAGAATACTACTAGAAACATGTACTATTAACTACTAAAATTTTATTTTGCATTGCTGGAGGGCAGGCTCAAGCCTATTAAAGCCTGCCCAGTTGATTCGCCACTGCGTGAGGGCACACGACACTGGAAGGGGCCAAAACAGCGAGCTAAGTATTCACAAGCACTTCAGCACACACCTTGTATGCATGTAAGAAATCTAAACCATACCATGAAGTTCACAAGTACCAAATTGTCCAATGTTTACCACACAATAGCATACTCCCTCCGTTCCATATTAGTTGTCGCTGAAACGGATGTATGTCTCTACATACATCCGTTTCAGCGACAACTAATATGGAACGGAGGGAGTACTTGCAAGAGAAGTTTACTTCAACAATACCCCAACTTAATCATCGTCATATCAAACAACCCATCTATCTCATGTCTCCAATGTCAACACAATCAAACTATACCAAACTTGAGAAATGGGTACCAATATAAGGCAAGAACTTGAGCAGCAACAAGTTCCATCTAGTTGACTTGACCTATAAGCGTGATGAGCGGGTGGATTTGCACTGCATATCCAATGCACTGCACCCAAAAAAGAAACATTGAAAGTGCATCTCTTGGGTATTCCTATTCAGTTTTGATGATTAATGGCAAAACCAATTGAAAGGACTGACTATTTACCAAGTTTATTTGAGAGAAATGACTAGCTTTTTGTCCTCATGCTAGAGTGGGACATCAGGGTGGCCCCTACCTCCATGTTTTCACGTGGTTGTCTACTGCAAGAGTTCAGTAGGTAATTTATAGGTTTTGATGAATCCAAGATTCACATTGAGTTAAAGGACAGCAGTACTATCAAGAGTGGCACAAGTAAAAGATATTTGGTTGAACTCCAAGATAATATCCCCAACCAAAATCTTCAAGTATTACATACTCCTGCTACTCAATTCCTGTATTTACAGTCCCACTACCTTCGAATTTTTTCACCCAGTACTATGGAGTCCATGTTACTGAGTTAGCCCAGCTAAGCGAACCATGTTTCTTCCAGTGTTGCCGATCTATGCTTCTTTGAGCTTTGAGACCATCTATGTTAGCTCCGGCACCTCCGACCATAACATTTTATTTCAAACCTTCGAGCCCCCCCCCCCCCCCCCAGTTTCCTTCAACACAAGAGTCTCAGTATAGGTACTCCCAAGCAAATATTTTTGGAACCTCCCTCTGAGCTATGACTTAGGCATTTCTGTGAAGTTTTCACTCAGAAATGCTTTGTAGACCTCCGGTACATCCAAGGTAGTTCAATCTTGGTAGAAAGGAGGCACCTTTTTGGTTTGATATCTTCGTGTTTTTCTTCTCCCGGTTGACAATTTTATGGCCTAGGGATACCCCATCGTACAGGAAGCCGGCCCAAGTAGGACCACCTGTGGACCCCTAGGTCAGTTTATGCCCTGGCCAACGTCACGGTCTAAGGGCCGAATAAAGAGAAGGACCTACAAGACTTGGAGTACACGACAAGGAAGCCGAAGTCCAGGAGGACTTACTAGTACTAGGATCATGTAACCCTAGGCCCTGATATCCTATATAAGCTGGGTCGGGCTAGTAGTCGATAGAAAGGAGAACCTAGAGATTGTACTCAATCCCTCGACTACTATTGTACACCCCTATACATCAAATCAATACAACACGAGCCGGAGGTAGGGTTTTACCTCGACCCCGAGGGCATGAACCTAGGTAAACCTCTCATGTTTTCCCTCTGATCTAATCGTCCTGCTGACATTCCCTATCGAGGGATCTGCCAAAAATCACTCCGATAGTGGAGCGTCAGGCATGGTACATGCTAGGCGAACTCAGATACCATATGGGATCTTCAACTGAAGTCGTTGTCTTCACGCCGAGACAGATCTTTGCTTTCGGCATGATGTGTTGGGTCGCCAATTCGGCGAGCCACCTTAAGCCCGCCGAGACCTTAGTTGCAGGCTAGATAGTCCACTTCGCCAACCTTGAGTTCGTCGTAGACACCCGCGGCGAGCTCGTCCTCCACGGCCTGGCATCTGGTCGGGCCCAGGAGTGGTCGACGATCCTCTTCAACCCACCCACCTCCCACATCATCGCCAATATCGACACGCTCCATGACGTCCTCGAGGAACCCGCTGATACCGAGGAGCTCGAAGATCTCAACGAAGAGATGGGCGACTCAGCCGACAGCTCCTTGGAGTTGGAGGCGATCCCGGCATCTGCACCACTTCGCCCGTGGCATGCATGCTCGTCATTCTCTGGCAAAGAGTCTGATCGTCTTATTTCTTTTGGAGTCGCTTCCAAGGGAAGGCGTGGAATACACCATGCCGCTTACAACATGTTGAGCAGATTCGGAAGGGAAATTCGGCTGTGTTACTCTGAAGCGGCTGTAGAAGACATGCAAACTTCATGAAACTAAAAAAGTACAAGAAGAAAGGGGCGACCAAGCACAATTAGTTGATCTTTAGTTTACAGTATCCTCTATAAATATGTTTATAGTGCCGTTTGCATGTGCTAACGACAGTCAGACTAAGCAAGAATCATGCCACTAGACCAAAAGCATTTTGATTATCTTTTACTAATTTATACTACGCTACATAAAATTTATGTTTACTATACTGTTTGCATGTGTTAATGTCAGTTTCCAGCACTGCAGCGGCGCTAACTCACAACAGCATGCAGATATAGCCGAAAACTTCATCTCCAGTTGAACCACAGCCACAAAATAGAGAGAACAGGAATGGGCATGCATAGTGAGGCTATGAACCTCATCATCAAACCTGTGGTCCAAAACCTTATCCTCAGCGTACCCAAAGCACAAAATGGCACTGCAAAAGGGTTTTCAACATGGGGATTCCGAGAATTGAACTCGGGACCTTTTGCTCCCTAAGCAAATATCCTACCACTAGACTAAATCCCCATCTATGATGTACCACTGCATCACCTTCAGCTGGAGAGTTTCAGGCAAGAACACACTAGATGCCAAATTTACAGGAATTTCTCTTCAGCTTAGAGCGTGCTGAATGCCTTCCTGTGTGTAGCCAACGCATGACTTCTTCATGGTGCGCATGTATCAGAAGTTCAGAACAACTGCCAGCGGGTCATGCATATTTGATTGTCTGCTTGTGTGTGGTGTGTGGTAATTATTTTCCAGGGTGATGTGATTGTAAACAAAAATATTATCTTTGCTGTTATAAGTCAAGATAGATGAGTTCTTTGCAAATTGCAAGTGTCAGGTTGTATATATAAGCATTTCCACTACATGCGGTGCTAGTAGTGCAGCTGCTCGCTAGGCATTTGCATTGCCATGGAATCGCTAGTGTTGCTTTTGGTGCATGGACAGTCCAATATTTATGATGTCCGCTCAGAAGATTGACATAATTCTGGTGCAATTGATTCAGTTTTCTAGCCCTTACTGTTATGAACTGAATATGTTTCACGCATCCCAATGGGTTCCAGCATACGGGAGTAACTTAACTCTTTTTTCCCCATCAGGAGCTTTAATTAAATTTGGGTGCAAGATCTAGATCTGCCCTCGCGGGGATAAAGATGAGACAAGGAGCAAATATTATTCATCTGTCTAAAATACTCCCGCTGTCCCAAAATATAAGGTGTCCTTAAATTTCACTGGTCAATGATTTACAAATTTGACTATGATTTGTACTTACAATATATTTACACAATTAGTATGAAGATATATGAAATGAAAGGATTTTGCAAGACAAATCAAGCAATATCATTAATACATTTTCCAATGCATATTCTCTCGATTCCATATTAGTTAGTCGCTAATTTAGTACAAACACAACTAATATGAAACGGAGGCATCAGCTGAGCACTCGTTGGTTAGGGAGTATAGGAATGAAACTGAATTGTTTGCGTCAGTTTTATCTCGATTTCCAGAGCAAGATCATCATATTATTGTCCACCAGCAAGTTAAGCTTCCATCCATAGATAACAGCAGGGACCATGGCAAATGACTAGAATTCATCAGGTAGATAGATACGAAGAAATCACAGATTAGTACCACTGTACAGCAGCAGGTTAACCTTCCACTCACAGCATGTAAAGGCAACAAAACATGTGAATGAAGATCACCAAAGCCTTGTGATCCTAAGTGAAGGTCTCCACTTGTGGCATCAGAAGAGCTCCAAGGATCATCAACATGCCACCCAGATCGCATCCACAAGATTTTGAAACTCATCCTAGATCCTCCTCACATCCCTCCTGGCCGCTGTCTGAGTAGGACTGCAAGGAAGTAGATATAGTTTTCTTGTCAAATACTACCATATTGTCTAACAGAGCTATTAATACGGTTTACCTCCGAGTTAACTTTGTTGCATTTATTATCCTTCGAATGCAGAAGGTATCATTAGACAACAAACAGCACTTACGAGGCCATGTACATGTGAAAGTTTATACAAAACTACTGGTCACTAAAACATACGAGCGGTTTAGAACAAATACCTTTTCTTTGATGTGAGCTAGTTTCATCTTGTTCTTCTCTAACTTACACCATTCAAATAATACATGGCAAACAGAAATACGAAGTTCTTGGAGGTTGGTGATTGCGCTCTCCGGTAAAGAAATGATGCCATTGCAACCATAGAGCTTAAGTGTCTTGAGCAAGGTGAGTTCTCCTAACCATTGCGGTAGTGATGTCAACTTATTGCACTTCTCTAGACTGAGCGATTGCAGCTGTGTAAGTTGCCTCATGTTCTTATGCAATTCCTGTAGGTTGCCCAGGCATAAATTCAGTCGCCGAAGAGAAGTGAGCTCACCCAACCATTCTGGCAATTTATGAATATGATATCCATATAACAACAGTGATTCGAGGGAGGTGAAGGATCGGGTCCTCCATGATGGGATGGTCAGATCCTTGCAACCGTAGATAGCTAAATCACGAAGACCACGTAGCTGGTGAAGCAAACTCCAATGACACAAAGGCAACTCTGAGTCAACTTTAAGTTCACTCACAGGACAAGATGAGGCTGTGTTCCAGGCACACTGTCCCCATGATAGCACATTGTCAGACCTGGATATATACCAGTACACTGCTCTAGGCAGACACAGTTTAAACCTCAAGTTGGGGCAATCGTATATTTCTAGATGCTCAAGTTTAGCCAATATGTTAAACTTTTCTAGGTTTTCCATATGGCGGAGAACAATCTTGCGTAAGTTGGGTGGTTGGACAAGTGTTGGTAGGCTGTTGCATTGAAAATGACACAGCTCCAAGCTCACAAGATTAGGAAGATATTGGCCTATATGCATAAACCAGTGCGGGCAGATGTCATCCATGTAACCCCTTATCTCTAAATTCTTTACAGAGCTTGGTGGCATTAGCACTGTTAGCAACTCGATGTGTTCCATGCCACCATGCCACTTCAATGACAGTGTTTCAATTCTGTTTTTTTCCATCAACCTTATACTGCGTGCCTCTTCTACAGACTTCACATTTTGAAGATCGTCGATACACAACACATCAGGATTTGTATGCTTAAGCCAGACAAGACTGCTGCCAGATCCACTATCAACCGGACGCACGTGAAACCCATCATTTTCCAGTGGGTGGTCCAACAAGCCAAAAAGCCTCGGAATATCCACTTTCCCCACATTTTCTGGAAGGCTAGAAATCTGATTGCAGCCGGAGAGGTTCAGCTACTTTAGTCTGCTAAAACTTTCAGGCACACAAAAAACATAGTCATTCCAAGACATGTCCAGCTGCTCCAGATTGGGAAGGGTACCGATACAGTCAATGAAACTTTGGTTTGCTGATGGGCTGTCCAATAAATAATAACCCTCACAAAATGATGTATTCAAATACCTGAGTTCCGTGAGTTTGCTGATGACCTCTGGCAGCCCTATGGGTCTTCGGCGGAATGATAAATTCAAATATTGGAGTTTGTTAAGGGAACCCAGAGCTTTCGGTATCATTGTAGACTCCGGCGGATCTGGGTATTCAGGAGGTTCAGGTACATCGACGTTCCATGAAGCATCGAGATACCTCAACTGTTTTAGTTGACCAATAGAATCAGGTAACTCTTGTGCACAACATTTGCTTAAATCCAAGACACATAGGCATTTAGCTCCTGATAATGCTTCAGCATGAAGCTGCAAGGAGCCACGGTCGATAAAATGCAGTGCCCTTATCTTGGTGAGTGGATCCATTGATGACTTAAATAACTTAGCAAGTGGATTCATTGATGACTTAAATAGCTTTCTATGATCTGTCAGCCATGCATATCGGCAGGAAGGACTCTCTATGTTAATTTCATTAGCCAGAACTGATCTTGCAAGATCATGCGCCAGGTCATGCATGATCAAGAAATTGTCAGGCTTCATGAACAATGAATAGTAACTAGTCTGCATTAATAGTATAGATTTCATTAACAACTAAGCAGGAAAGGTAAATTCAAAAAACATGTACACATGATATCACACTGAGGTCAAAAAATATAATGAGAATGGAGGGAGTAGAAGAGAATGATTTTCTTCTCTAGTATATGGTACATCCACACCTAGGTTAGTTTGCAATGTTTTCTATATTTTCTCAACAAACAGACTAATCTCAAGGTCCCTACCTGACAATGAACTTCTTAACTGCGGAGCCGTCAAGAGGCACAACCAAATTTGTGACAAAGGCAAAACAGGTCCCTCACTGACATAAGCATGTGAACATTTGCCTTGTAGTCTCTTGACATAACAATAATAGTAGATGATCATGTAGTCTTGATTTCATGGGTTTATATTTTAACTATATCATTTGCAGTTATAAAACAGCCACAATATATGAGGTAACATTAGTAAAACATTAGGTTTCAAAGATCTACCTAATTAAGATGTGTCAATTACTGAATATCAATTATTTGAGAACAAAAGAAGCATGTTGGGAGAGCTCCAATTTTATGAAATAAGATTATTCCAACACAACGGTTATTTGAGAACAAAAGTGGTGGTGCTGTCAGCATTGCTACGAGAATATGCAACTTATGATCAGAACATTTTTACCCGCTAATTGTGACTTTAGATGTTAAACAAAGGGCATGTCTAAAAGCTGCTAACATATTCATCACTGTGGTAACTCACCGATTGTGACCAAGAAGGATGTTCAATGAAGCACGTGCCAAAAAGATGACGAATATATTTATGACCGGTTTGTATATTAGAGAATGTCCTTGATGGCTCAACAAGTCCAAGAGCAATCCATTGGTAAATTAGATCTTCTATAGCCATCCAGTGACCTTTTGGAAAGGTTGCACAATAAGCAAAGCATAACTTCAAGTATGGATCCATACGGTGATAGGTTAGCTGTAAGGATGCATGCACATGATCAGGTGAATATTCTCCTGTGGCAAGAACATCCCAGATCTCACTGTTGTTCACCGACACCCATTCATCAAATTCCATGTTGCCCAACGTATACCCAATAGATTGGGCTGCTAAAGCTAGACCTCCACACTTCTTTGCAATTTCCTTTCCAATCAACTCTAACTGCGCTCTTTCAGCCCTAGTTTCAAATGAACTTTTAATTTTTATGATAGTCCAACAAATGTCATCTGTCAAGGGAGCTAGCTTGTATGGCTCCACTGTGTCTGTGTGAATATTCTGTGCTATAGATTCTTCTCGTGTGGTTACTACCACCACCACTTTGCCCCCTTCACCCAGCTTTAGCATACCCTCCAACTTTTTTAACTGAGATGATTGCCTCTCCCACAGGTCATCTAAGATGATTAGAACCCTCTTACCAGAAAGGAGTTTTTGTAGGCTATTTTCTATCATCTGAAGATCAGTATGCTCACTCTTGTTACCAGATAGCTGTGTTATTATAGAATTCCCAATTTTCTTCATATCAAATGTCTGGGAAACATAGGTCCAAACCCGAGAGTACTCTTTGAACTGGAGATCATTGAAAACCAATTGTGCCATGGTTGTCTTCCCAATGCCTCCAATACCATATATCGGAAGGAATGTGATCTCTTGTGTGCTGCTCTCAGATAAAATTGACAATATTTTCTGTTTTTCTTTGGTCCTTCCGATGATTAATGCTTCTTTCATGGACGATGTTGTCTCCCGTATATCACCAACTTGCTGCAAATTAGAGTTATTATCTTTTGCCATGGAACTGCAGTTCTGGTGTTCATTTGTTATATTGTCCTGCTCATCTCTCGTCGTCTTCAACGTGTTACCCATTGTATATTTGGGACCAGTTGCCAGATAAAGGGGCACATCTGTCAACTGCAACAACTTTTTATGTGTAAGTACATGGAAAAGAGCAGTAGAATTATCACGATCATGATCACATAGTCTCCTAACTCTCTAGGATTATTATGCTATATATGTGCGTAAGCTAAGTTATTGACAATCTTTCAATTAAACTGCTCTTCAAAATGTGCAAGCCGGCAGAGGAAAATGCTGTAATACCACGTGAAATGACACCTTGGAAAAAAGACACCATTCCCAAGAATAAAAAAATGCAACATATACTAGAATGGCAAAATGCAAGACAATGAACACATCGGCTGCCTTTGTTGTAGAACTCCGAGGAGGCAGAGAGAGGGGCCTTTTCCTTTATTTATAGCAACTAAGTTACAATAACTCAATGATTAATACGATATCCTAATCCATCAGACTAGTACTCCTTATACACGACAAAAGTCACGTATGGCATCCAAGCCAAACAAAGTATAGAAACCTCACGTTTTCTGACTCAAACTAAACCAAGAAGCTTTGGATTATTTCCAACAGCCTCTGTACTCTGATCATGCTATCCTCTAAGCCAGACGGTGGCTCATACGAGTTTGACGCCACAGTAACAGTCACACGACAGAGCATGATTTTTTGAATGTGCAATCTCTTTTTTTTCCGTTGCTGGAATTAGACGAAAATAAAATGAAGTTTCTTCTACATAGATTAAAGAGGGAGGAATTAAAAAGAAGCAGAAGTAAGTTTTGCGTCTGAAAACAAAATGAATAGGAAAGGAGGAGCTGCAAAAACTACAACCGCTACTAGTCCATGTAGCCAAACAATTGTCTTGTACCAATTGTAAAACAAATGATCTCTAGTTCATTTAGTTTGCATTAAGTACGCAGATTATACCTGTCTCTTGGGAATACGAGTTTCTGTCTCATTCAGGGTATCCAGGATATCTGCTACAGAGGGCCTATTATCTCTTTCAGAATCCACACAACGTATTGCTAATTTGATACACGTCTCCAGCTGACGTATTTCCTCTGATCGGTAATTTGATGTGGCTTCAACCATAGTACAGTTGGTAAGTACCTACAAAACCGCAATATAGAAATATAATTTGAGATGGGCAATACAAAAGTATGATGTACGATACTTGTTCAAATGTGGCTATGTGCACAGAAATACTCTGTGCTCAATATCACATATGACATTCCAGATAATCAGTTTAGCTACAGAATATCAAATGTGCACAGAAATGTACGATACTTCTTTCTATTAGGTTCTCTCCTCTCCTTACTCTGTCCTAGCATTCCGTGTCCATCATCCTAGAAGGAACACAGCCGTAACTCCCAATGACGGCCTCGCCATAGCCGACACGCTTTGGAGTGCGGCCCGGTTCGGCACGGTTCTTTTAGAACGTGCCGCGAAAAACGAGCAACCACACCCGCATTAGAACGTCTTGCCTATAGATGGCCCCTCCAACTGCGCTTTTGTCTACGCCCCGCGTGCTCTCCTCCTCTCATGTACTCTCCCGCACGTTCCTCTGCTCACACCCTACTCATCAACCACCGTCCTATGGTCGGGGGACCTTTCGGACCCCTTCGGGCAAGGTTGCCTTGTCTCGGGATGAGGTTGTTGTGGCCGGGTCTGAGTGGACATGTTTTTTTCACGCTAGATAGTCGTAGCGTAATTAGCCTCCATTGACCACCTGACCTACCGCACGGCTAGGCTAGGATCAAACTTAACGCTTATCTAATATCGTTTGCCAGCCTGATTTGTAATTCAAATTTTTTTCTCTCCTTGATTAATAAAAAGGGCAAAGCTTTTCCCTTTTTCTTAAAAAAAACACAGTTTGCCTGTAGGTTTTGCTTTCCCATTTTTCCTCTCAGGGCTATCTTTGTTGTCAGTTTGTCACTACTAGCTCCACGGAACGACGGCCTCTGCTTGTTGTAACCTCACGCGGTAAATGTGCATTGCGTCGAGCCAGTGTCTGTGATACCGATGATGGCCGTGACAGAGGCAGAGGTCAACAAGCTGTCAGCATGCACATTCGTCCATGTAAATAAATATAATCTAAAATTTGTTTATTTATGTCTGTCCATGTAAATAAATATGATCTTATTGGCGTGTATATTCGCGTGCAAAATATAAACATCATGTTTAGTACTCTATGTCGTTCAGTTACGTGCACCGTTGTTTTCATCCTAAGATCACATATGTGGATGCTACGTGCTGCGTAAAATAAATGGTGGTTTGTGGGCTGCATGCCACCACAACGGCTTAGAATCTGGTGAGTTAGATGATATTCACCTGCGTCTCCCGAAAAAGAAGTGTTCACAACCACTCAAAAGGATGCCACTTTGGAGGCGCCTAGACACATGCTCAGACCGATGCGGTGGCTGCCCCTACCGACCTTCTCTGAACTTTTTCTAAAAGAATTAAACTTTCAAATTTAAGGACACGTAAAACAAAATTTAAACTAAAACTTAAATACTAATAAGAAACCTAATCTAGGTCAACGACGGGAAGGGGGCTCGTCATCGTGCGTGCACCAACCTCCTCACCGCCGCAGCCTCGCGCACCACCTGATGGTGCCCCTCCTCCATCTGCAGGCAAGCGGTGTGCTCAGCCTCAACCTGGGCTTGCAATGCCATGGCAGCTTGTCATTCCTCCGTCATGGACTGGCAGGCGGCCACCTCCCTCGCTGCACTAGGAACGGAGATATCTCTTAACACGGCCCTCAATGTCCGCATTAGTCTGCTCAACGGCTACTTCCCGCATGCATCCGCCGTTGGATTCTCTCTCGTCTCTGGGTGTCAATGACTCCAACAAGGTGGCCTGCTCTGGCACGCAAGGTGGTTGCTTCTGCGCCTCCTCCGCACCCTCTTCCTCTCCCTCCGCAACCTCTTCCTCTTCCTCCGCCTCCTCCTTGTCTTTGTGGTCTGGAGGCAGAGGAGATGTCTAGAGCGGTGGCGGCAGTCATGGTGGCCTACATTGTGGCGAAGTAGCGAGAAGAGAAGGGCGAGATGGGAGCATGCAGACCATTTTATAGGCTTGGAGATATGCAGGAAACGGTGCTGAGGGCGGGAACCGACGCGTCGGTTTAATGCCAGTGACGCATGGGGAAGATGCACCACCGCAGCGTCGGTAGCGCCAGCGTAGGGAACCAAGAAGGTTGTCCAGCGCCATTGGGCACCATTAAAACAACACTGACCAGCCTCTGTGCCGATGGTAGGCCAGGCCCGCCTATCAGAGTCGGTGTGTATGGGCGTGTACAGCACCCCCGAGCTTCCCTGAAGGTTGGGGACGAACAAGGGGTTGTCAGACAGTTTTTCGGGCTGTCCAGACCGATTGGGGCACGGTTAGGAGGCTATTTCATGTCCGGACCCCCATTGGGCCGATTGGAAGGCCTATGGGGGCACCAGTGGAGATGCTCTTATGCCGATTTTTTTTGACGGCTTACAAAATAAGCTGCCCCCCTCCCCGGCTTTTTCTACAAGCCATCTATCTTATTACTTAAAGGCCTTATGTGAGAAGTTGGGGAGGGACGGCTTATTTTCTAATCACACCCATTGATGTGCTTTAATTTTCATGCAAAGGAATGTTCGGATAGCAAAGGAACACCTCTCAACATGTATAGTGCCGTCTACCGTAAGGTCTAAAGATTATGTTTTAGTTACGTAATGTCCGGTTTAGCACAGGAACAACATGACAGGGTGTGACCATTGGCGCCTCATGAGTTTATTAAGTTATTAGCTCATTACTTGGTCAATCAAAATGCACAAGTGTAGACATCAAACATATTCCTGATCGGTGGTTTGATATTATGAACTAAAGGAAAAGGTTAATTGCCAAAACTAAATGTCTTTTCTTACCTGCTGCATTAATTGTGCCACATTGCCCACTTCAAGATAATTGGAGTAACTTGCAGGTGCTGTCATTATCTCTATCATTACAACACCCAAACTAAAAACATCATTCTTAGGTGAGATTATGCAATATTTTATGAATTCTGGTGGCATGTACTTCCTGCATAATACCAAGGACACAATCAGTGCAGATACCATTTATTCAATTAGAAAATAAAGAAAAAATCGAAATCAGCCATTCCACGCGCTACTTACCGGGTTCCTACGGCTTTTTCTGTGACATGAGTGTATGATTGAGTGAAGAGCCTTGACAATCCTAAATCCGCCACTTTAGGCTCCATGGAACTGTCTAGTAATATATTAGCGGGCTTCAAATCAAGATGCAAAATTTGTGGTACACATTTGTGAAGGAAATTTAAACCTCCACAGACCCCCTTTATAATATTGTAACGTGTGCTCCAATTAGGTGCAAAAGATTGGTCTACACAAATTGACAAAGGGAAAATGGGAATTCAGTTTCACTTAAACACATAAGAAAATGATCGTGTTTTGTTTAAGTTAAGTTGTCATACCATGAAGACGCGTGTCTAGGCTTCCACCCTGCAAGTACTCAAAGCAGATTGCTTTATATATATGTTCGCTAAAATCACCATTGCGCTCAACAAATATTTTCTTTGTTTCATAACAATAACCGACTAACTGTACAATATTTCGATGCTTAGCCCTCAAAAGGTTACCAACTTCATTTTTAAACTGTTGGTCATCAATTCCTCGCGCTGCATCAACAAGAAGCAACTTCACAGCAATATCTCTCCCATTGTAAACTCCCTGCTTGACATAAGTATTGTACATGAGTTGTCTGTTTATAACTGAAATGTTTGTTACCAGTTCAAACTTGACATCTGCTGGAAAACCAAATATCAAGTCTTTAACTCATACTGCCTCCGTATTGAAAAATAAGACGTTTTTTGACACTGTTATAGACTCTAAAAACGTCTAATAAAAAGTTACAGAGGTGGTACCTTGTAAACATCTGCAAACCCGCCCCTTCCAATTCTTGAGCCCACTGAGAATCCGTTGGTAATCTCTTCTAAGATACTTAATGATATATGCTTTGGTGTAGTCATATCATATCAGCTAACTTGGACCTCCTGTACATAAACAAAAGAAAAAGTGTGAAAAACTTCTTGTAGTTTACTATTGTGAAGGCAATTTCTAGATAGCCTGTTTAATTTGCCTAAGATTCTATGTATTATGTGGGACGTATTCATGGGTAAGTTTTACTGACATACTGTAGTACATATATAGAGCATGCATGGCTGCAGAGTGAACACGATGAACACATATGGGCAATAATTAAATTTAAAACTAGCATGAACACAGATTTTGTAAGGAGCTTTGTTATAGGATGAACAGAAACGAGAAGGGTCGTAAATCGCTAACCTGGATGAAACAGAATGCCCGGCCGAAAAAGTTGCCTCTATGCACGGCATCCACTGGTATGCAATCTGGACCATGCACATGCATATGGATCAGCAACCATCATTTAAGACGAAGAGTATACCGGACAATTCTTTTGTGTACACGACCAAGTATTCCCCCCAATGTTCGGATCTAGTGGCACAACAGCCTCTGCTGTATTTTCTATCCAGTCTCACGCGCAGGGCCATACAAGTGCCGATATGTGGTTAGTCTGGTACTGGTCACAAACGAGGACGATTTCTGCTCATCTCGGCCTACCAGTTCTATATGCATTCTGTTCCGTACAGCGACGGAATCGTTTGGGAGGGCCGCGGTCGGTTTTCACGCGTCGATCGAATGAACAATCCTAGACGCACGGATGATTACAGGCATCTCACGGATCCTTAACGCTAATTAATCTCTTCATAATCAAAAACTGCCATCTAATCACAATCTCCAATCAAAAACTACCATCTAATCACAATCCGTTGAATCCGTAACAACCTGTCCATGCGTCTAGCATTACTCTGATCGATCTATTAAAAAAACAGCGCCGGTACAAAAAAAATCAATGCCTCGATCTCAAAGTGATGCAACAAGTTTCAAAAGAGACATACACAACGCACGGTGAAATTTTTCCATGGATAAAACACCATATTACTGTAATAAATATTTCTTATAGCCAAACACAACGTCTTTTTGGACACATCCCAACCATCTTAATTAGTCACTCCGGCCCAGACTGAGCCCAGCATCGATACAACAAATTCGGCTAATCTAGCAATACAACCAAAATCGTATTACCGTTTTTGTGTGAACTTTATCAGAACCAAGGTCTGAAGCAATCCATACCATAAGCAAGAAGCGGCAGCACAGATTTTATCAGACCCGAGGTCTGGCGCAAAGCACTGCAGGTTTGCAAAGAAATTAGACAGTCTTTCCACACTTGATCCGATCCAATACTGAAGTGATTCAGAAACAAGAAGTGCCAATTAATAGTGGAACATCAGACCAGTCCATCTAATCCTGATACACTCCTAGTTGCAATCCTGATTCAGAAATTTAAAGCGTCGTACTGTATTTTTTACTCGTGGGTCAACACACCACGCCACATGCGGATTCAACGCTTCAAATGCATCTGTTGTGAAACTGCGGAGGTCCAAAATAAATTAACATTAAAAAAGTAATCTAGATCTTACCTGAAGCGAAGCCTCCTAGACAGAAGATCTGCCTCCTCCGGCGAGAGTAGGCACGGCGGTCACCGCGGGGTCGTGGGATCTGACCGAGACCAACGACGTGGAACTAGCTAGCTCAGACTGGATCCGGCCGGGGGCGTGCTTTCCATGGCCAGATTTTGGCAGCGGAGGCACACCAGCCGGCCTTACCCGCCCTCCCGACGATATCAACACCGGGGTTGAGGTCTGGCAGTGCCGGTCTTCAGACCGATGCAGAGCGAGGAGGGAGAGGGCGTGGGAAAGGGTTGTTGGCGGGGACTGGAATGATGGATGGGAGAGGGAAGAGGCATGAGTGGGCCCCGCGTGCTTAGAGCATCTCCAACGGCCGCACAAAATTCTCGCACCCAATAAAAGTTATAGCGCGCCACTTTAGCACTTTTAGTGCGCCGGGACCAATATTGCTTTAGCAGACGCCTAAAGACGCGCGCCCAAAAAACAGACAGTGCAAATTGTGAAGCGCGCGCAATCCGGAGCCTAAAATATGCTGCGCGCGATAGCGTTTTTTCAGCGCCCAAAAATTTTTAGCGCTACAGCTTCTGCTGGAGCTGTTGGGCGCCAAAAAAACGAATTTTTAGTGTGCGGAGCTCTTTTTGGGCGCCTGTTGGAGATGCTCTTATTGACTTCGGCGCGGGACGTCGCACTGACATTAGCCGAAACAAATCAAAGAGCTCGGGGGCATATCACGTGTCTTGTGCCTCACCCATCGCAACAATGCACGACATCAGGCCAAACTCCAACGCGCCGATGTAAACGGACGCAGGTTTTATCCGCTTTATGCCCGATTTGAGTTGGTTGTAGGCGCATTCTCCGCGCTGCGTTCGATCAGTGCGTCCAATCGGCCGACGCATTTTTCGCCCGCGTTCAAAGCAAAATTAATCGAAAAAGGTCAGCGGCCAGAGTTCATGCCAGCGGCCACAGTTCTTGCCGGCGGCGATGCCAATGGTCGGCATAAAGCTGCAAAAAAGATACAATTCATGCCGGTGCACTTGCCAGCGCCCAACATAGTTGTCAGCACACAAAAATGGCGGTAGTTCAACCACGTCATACATCTCGGCCGTGGTCATGCCAGCACACTTGCCGAAATACAAAAAAGATGGTGCTCTTGGCCATCTAGCTTGAGCATCTCCTTTTGCCTCTTCTCGAACCAATGCCTTCTTCTCACGGACACCTTGTTCAAGTCCACCATCACGATCTTCATCTCCTTCACCATGCAAGCGAGCGCCACCTCTTTTGCTTATTTTCCTTTGCATTGGTCGCCTCTATCTCAAGCTTCTTCGCTTGAATGTCCTCCTCCATCTCTAGGTTCTTTGCTTGTATGTCGGCCTCCATCTCGAGCTTTTTTTTTGTATCTCGATGTAGGCCTTCATTTGCTCCTCTTTCTCTTGTCGACGATTCTCCTCCCTTGCCTCCTTTTGGGTCATCATGCCTTGCAAAGTTTCCTGCAAGGCAAATGTGCCGCCTCATGCTTCTACTCCATCTTGGAGTCGGTCTTTCCCCGCGGCCGCTTCTCTCCCTCGCCATGCTCTGCAACGGCCTCTGGCCCTTCATTCTTTTTGAGGGTGGCATATTGCTCCTTGAACTTCTTGTCATTATGAACGATCGTCCAACAATAGGTGAGGGTGAATGGCTTGTTCCCATTTTGGGCCTTGAATGCTTCCAATGTTTGGATTGCCTACAAACCAAATGAAGACACGAATGTACATTCATATGCAATGGACATGCAAGCACCATGCAACGGAAAAACGGGAATGGAGATGAAGAAATTGTATACCATATCTTTGATACTGAGGCCACTCACGGGACGGCCTTCTCTGCTCTCAAGGCTGGCATAAAACTTGTCGCACTCTTGTTGGATGAGCCCCCACCTCTTGGAGATGGACACCCAACCACCCCTGCTCTCAAACTTGTACTGTGGGAATTTCTTGAGTTCATGGAATTAGGCATGAACTCTCAACCAGAAAGGTTGATCCTTCTTGCTCCGATCTTGGGATCTTGTTCAATATCTCTCCAACATTCGCAAATGAGCTTGGCCTCATCCTTTGTGTATGCATGTGTTTGAATGCTTTGCCGCTCCTTCCTCTTGGTCGTAGTCGTCCGGGAATTCTTGGCCTTGCGTGAAGGTGTCGTCCATGCCCTCCTGGCCTGGCGTGATGGTGTCAGCCATGTCCTCTTGGTCTTGCATGAAGTGGCCGCGAATGTCTTGGCTTTGGATCTCGTCGGGATCGAAGCCCGCGCCACACGCCACCCTCGAAAATGATGTTCTCCATGATGAAAAGATTGGTCGGGTCATCATCCATCGATGCCAACATTGCGTAGAATAGTTGGCGTGCATCCGGATGGTTGCCAGCGGGGATTTCGCGCAACCGCTTCCTTTGCCCCCCGGTGGATGACCCATGGGCCATGGGTGTGGTGTTTAGGTCGATGGGCATGGGCGCGGGCGTCTGCGACGCGATCACACTACCTTCCGGTGAGTAGTCCGCGGGTGGTTTTACGGTTGGGGATGGAAGTCGGGCGTGTGCGGCGTGGTGGACGCGCGCGGCGACTCTGCCATTGCGGACGAACTGTCGATGAGCCCATGCTGGCCGCGACCATGGCGACAGTGACTAGAATGGCTGGCTGGTCGTGGCCATGGTTGAACCCTACCAGTAAAAGAGGCCGTTGTGTGGCCTTGGCGACGAGGTTCTGATTATCACCTGTTGGGTGGGCGGCGGCAGTGAGGGCGGCCGCGTTGGCGGCTTCCAGCTTGTCGGCCTTCACCTTCCTCCGGCAAGCCCTTTTGTCCGACTGTACGGTCCACTGCACCGGCATCTGCTCCTTCTTGGGCTTGGTCGCCTTTTTGCGGACAACACGGGGCTTGTCAGCGGTGGAGGCGAGGTTTGGCGCGTCGGCCATGGCGAGCAGGTGGGTGGTTTTGTGGGGAAGGGGGGGGGGGGATGTGTCGGGTCAGGGGAGGACAAGGTGGGGCGTCGCGTGCATCCGCGTCGACACAAACCGGCCCAATTTTGAGGCTAAAATGGGTCACGGGCGGACAAAAAACGAACACTAGAACTAACACTTGGTCCGGTGAGACCTCCACCGCAGCATGCCGTGGACTCCACCCTGGAACAGCACTGCCTCCCCTTTCGACCAGAATGTCACGGGAACGACCATATGCGCCGTTGCCCTTCCAGATCCCCTGCCGGTAAAGCTCAGGATCCCCTCATCTGGATCAGGGAGCGACTCCAAGCTTTGTGCGAAGCTAGGAATAGGATCCAACGAGGGGAGGCAACGGCAACGCATGCAGCCGCTCGTGCTTCCTCCACGCTCCTCACCGCCACCTCGGCGAGCAGCAACACATCTCGCTGATTAGCGACGAGTTACACAAACAAGCAACATCTAACCGGACGAACCAACTTTATTATTCTGGAAACGAAGACGACTCACTCTACCCAGCAGCAGCTCACGAGTTCAAACCAGCTAGTCGCACACATACATTACAGTCCATGAATGTCCATCCATCAAAAACCAACTCTCCTGCCGGGCCCCGACCGGCCCGGCGCAGCTTAGTTAACTTAGGTGCAAGGGGCGAGCCTAGGAGGACTGCCGGAGCTCAGGGCGCACGAAGTCGGCGTCGGCCGTCACCGAGATGTCGACGGTGGGCCTCAGCTCGGCGCAGACCTCGATGGCGCCGTGGACGGGGTCCGACATGAAGTTGCTGATGAGGTCCTGGTTGATGGGCTCGTCCTTGTCCACCGTCACGAACGCCTGCTGGGTCAGGATGTAGTCGAAACGGGGCGCCCACTTCCTCGACCCCAGACGCGCCGTCGTCGAGCAGTTGTCCACCATGAAGGCCACCCCGCGCGCGTGCATGAAGGGGTTCAACGAGTCCACCGACTCGATCACGCTCTCGTTGATGATCTCAGAGTAGGAGTGCCCCTTCTTCCTCAGCACCTCGATCTGCAGTTTAGAAAGGGAAACAGGCCAGATCAGTAATTGCTTTCGGTTCATGTAGAGTAATCAATCATTCAGGAAGTGTAATCTACAGCTTACACATCGCAATCGACTCGAATAAGATGTCAAGCCATCGTATTCTAGTGCACTGGTATAATATGTAACGAGTGGAGAGGAGGAGCCTGACCTGGGCCATCATAAGTGCAACATAAACTCCAGCCGTGAAGGGGTGGAGCGGGCCAAGGTCACCATCTGGCCGGGTCGAGCGCACCTTTTCGCCGACCTTCCACATGCGAGTTTGGTCGATTTTGCCCATAGGGAAAGCAGGAAGGCCTTCCTTGTCCTGTGCAAGCATAAAGAAAATGAGATGGTGAATAATCTTGTCTTATTTGGTGTCCACACCAAAAACTTAATCATGGAAAGAATCAGGATGGTAAGTTGCAGTTTTAATAGCAGAACAACTTACATAAAACCTCCGACCAGCCAACACAACACTCCGGATTTCACTTCCAGAGGCAACATCTTCGTAGCATTCGTAGAGTATGTCTATGCAAGGGTAGAATGATGCACTGTATGCCTTGTTGAACTCCTTTTTGCCTTCCTCACTCAAAGAGTTGTACACCTCAAGCATCCCCTGGTAAAAAGGGGGGGAATTGGACTGATAAGTAAAGATTAAAGGTGGTTACCAAAAGATTAATCAAGGCATACCTTCTTTGAGATGGTCTTAGAGATAATTCCAGTGATGCCCTCCACGGTGCTTTTGTATGCCAGCTCCTCGTCCATTCCTTGCTCTGTGTATCTCCTAAAGAGAGCCTCCACAATGCCATGGACAGCGCCCAGCAAAATTCCTGGACAAAAACTGGTTAGCAACAACGCAATCATAACAGGCAACATAGAGTCACAAAGAAGAAAAAGAGATTCACCTCGCTCCCCAAAGATATCACTCTTGTACTCCTGTTCTAGAGTAGTAGCAAAGGTGAATGGGGATCCTAGTGCAACCGACCATCCAAGAGCAACATCAGTGGCCCTTCCATCAACATCCTATACATCAAAAGGAGCACACACACACAGTTGCTCAGTGCATAGCTGCATGTCTTCAGACCAAATCGATAGTTGAGTACCATACCTGGTGGACAGCAAAGCTAGCGTTGATGCCAGCACCATTTACTTCCTTGCCCTGAACATACAGTCTCCGAACCGACGGGCCCATCCCCTTGGGACACACAGCAACGACGCTGATGTTTTTGGGGAAATCAAGGCCATGTGATTGCAGATGACCAAGGAGAAACCCATGAGATAAACCAAGAATGCTGTTTGGTTTCATGTGAGAGAAGATCTTCTCATAGTTGTCTGCCTGCAGAAAGTAAATGAGAACTTTAACTACAAGGATATAATAAACTGATGGTGGGACTCAGACAAATGTATCATGCAGTGAATGATAGATACTAGTATGCTCCAGATCGAACATGCAGGTTAAATATAATTAATTAAACCAACAGGATGCAAAGAAACATCATCCTGAAGCTGAGCCTGATCCAAACAAACAATTAACAAAGGAAAGCTTAAAATCATGCAGAAAGCTAGTGAGCATAAATGAAAAGCACACCTGGGCAGAATCTGAAATCAACAGCAGCACAAGATCACTGCCAGAGACCGTCTCCCATATGTCTCCCAAGGTTCCGTTCTCCTCGGTGAATCCAGCACCACGTGCTTCCTCAAAAGACTTGGAACCTTTCCTGAGGCCAATCTGAAAGCGAAAAGACAGCTTATTGAACAAGTGGCGTTTATACTGCCAAAGTACATAACAAAGATATAAGCTGACACAGAATTTGCATATTCCAATTTGTATAGCATCAAATTCTCACTTTAAGCAAGAACGTGTGATAAACAATGCCCAGTGCAAGTTATAAAGCTAAAGAAAACAATAAGGTTTAGCTGTGGATTTTCCACTCACGGCTGCAAAGCCAAAGCTTGAGAGCTTTTCACTTAAACACACAGTGAAAACTCAATCCCATGTGTAAGGCTGGATGCTACTACATGAGAATAGCTAACCTTGACGACGATGTCAGACTTGGCTTCCACCAGGGAATCCCTCAGGTTCTGGGCCTGCGCCGGACCCTGCAAAAGCACCATGACAAATCTCTGTTAGAGCAAGCAGACAGACCTGCAAACTCTGAACCTACCAAGTGGCAGAACAGAACAGAGCAAATCTGTGTGAAATCGGCCACTCCGTTTGACCGATGTGCATATCCAAGCAGTGTCTCGAGTAGACAGACATGTAAATCTCTCGAGTGAGGAAAGAAACTGTGCAGGGAGGGGAGGAAAGGGGAAGCTGGGAGTGGACCTGGGAGCCCCATCCGATGACGCCGATCTGCTTGACGCCCTTGAACGCCTCCGGGAGCAGCGGGAAGAGGTTCCGCCCGCCCCTCACGATGTACTGCAGCCGCACACGGAACAAATCGTAAAAATCGAGAGCAAAGAGCAAGCCCGGAGATGGGAGGGGGGATAACGAGAGTGATGGAGCGGGGGCGCGTGCGTACCTCCTCGTGGCCGGCGAGGGAGACCTTCTCCTTGTTGAAGACGGCGGTGTCGAAGTCGAGCGACGGCATGGCGGCGCCGACCTTGGCCGGGGCCGCGACCATGGCGGCGACCGCGCGGCGGCGGGTTAGGGCGCATGCGGGGTGGGATGCGGCCGGGGAGAAGGCGACGGAGGAGGATGCGGCGGCGGCGGCGGCGGCTAGGGTTTTGGGGTGGGAGAAGGGGGCGAGGGTGGATGCCGCGGAGGAGGTGGGCGCCGCCATCGTGTCCGTCTCTGGCCTCTGGGGGGAGCGAAGGGCGGCTGGCTCTCTGCTGCTGCTGCGGCCGGGGGTGGTTGGTGAGGGGTTTGGGGGCAGGGGTGACCTGGATGGATTTATACGCCTCGCCCGGCCGTCCGATCCCATCGACGGCCGCGATGCCACCCACTGCGCCAGTACAATATTCTGGGTGGTTCGCACGTTGCGCGCATGGAGATGCGCGCGCGCGCGCGCTCGCCGTCGTCCTCCTCTTTGTCTTTGGCCTGCGCACGCACGCCTCAACGGCACCTTTGGCAGCACGCGCGGCGCTCTCGGCCTCGTCGGAGGGCGCGCGGCCGCCGTGAACGCAACGCACGGCAGATCCGGCGGTGGCCGGCCGTGTCGCTGCCAACGGTGGACAACTGGATGCCACAGCGCCGGCGGTGGGTCTGTGGGCGCACGGCGTCACAGGTCGCCGTCCGGCGGCATCTCGGGACGTATCCTGTGGGTGGGGCACACGGATCAGCTCTGAAAGCCACGCCCGGGGAAAGGCTCGCTCACGGATTACACACACTTTTCCCGACCAAGTGCTTCTGTGGTCTAAAAATCGAGTACGTAAATCATTTGATACGGATCATAGTCAACATTATTTTTATCTTCTATATGTTTTTTGGTATTGTAACAACATGGTATTCATTTTGTCATATGATACTCACTTGCACACATGACATATATTTTTTTTTCTTACTCACGCTCTGTGCGTTATTTGTACGTGCATATATTGCTTACTTCTTCTCGGCCTCGCTTAGTCGTTTGAACATCAGCTATGACAACAATTCATGAATACTTATGCTCGCCTCTATTCTAATCATGTGTGTTAGACGATAGGCTTAAGTTGTAACGTGACAATGTCACGATTGTGATTGTGTGCGTGTGTGTTATCTTGTAACCCAAGGCAGGTGGTTAGAGGCTAGCTCTATCTCTTGTAGATATTCTGTATAGCTTGGATGAGGGGCCAAGCCCAAAACCACCTGCCATATCTTGTACCTTGTTGAGTATATAAGCACGCACGCGTCCCTGCCAAGAGGCATACGCTTCACACCAAAACCTCTAGTTTTTACATGGTAATCAGAGCCTACCTCGGATTCATCCATGGCGAGCTCATCCGCAAATACGTTCCCCTCATCTCCTTTTGCACACATCGCCACAGAGAAGCTCTCGAGAGGGAACGAAGCCCTTTGGCGCGCCACCGTCCTCTCTGCCATCAGGGGGCGCAGATGGCGGGCTTCCTCGATCTGGAGCAGGAGGTGCCGCCCATGTTGATCGAGGTCACTAGCGACGACGGCAAGACCAAGTCGAAGGCCCCCAACCCTGAGTTCGGCACCTGGTACGCTCGCGATCAGCAGGTTTTCTCTTACCTGTTGACTACGCTACCACGTGAGATGGCCATTCAGGTGGCGACTTGCCACACCGCAGCAGAGCTGTGGAACACCGTGCAGGGGATGCTCAACTCGCATACCCGAGCGCTGTCTGTCAACGTCAGGATCGCGCCGGCGAATCTTCAGAAGGGCAACTCCACCATTACAGAGTACGTTGGTAAGATCAGAACCCTTTGTGATGAGTTGGTTGCCTCAGGAAAAAAGGTGGACGAAGAAGATGTGGTTTCGCACATCCTTGCCGGGCTGGAGGAGGAGTTCGACCCCGTGGTGTCTGCCATGTGCTCACGGGTCGAACATGTGACTGTCCCGGAGCTGTACTCACAGCTGCTGAGCTTCGAGACGCGTATGAATCTTCGCGGGGGAGCCTCCCAGTCCTCCGCCAACGCTGCGTCACGTGGGCGCTTCAACAACTCCAACAACAAGCAGAACGGCAACGGCGGCGGCGGTGGTGACCGCGGTCGCGTCTTCAACAGCAAACAAGGCGGCGGCGGTGGTGACCGCGGCCGGAACTTCAACAACAAGCCCAACGGCGGTGGCGGCCGTGGCAACCCAGGAGGAAACGGCGGCGGCTTCAACAACAACTCCGCCGCCAGACCAACGTGCCAGATCTGTGGCAAAGTTGGGCACGTGGCGTGGAAGTGCTGGAAGCGCTACGACTCCTCTTACCAGGGAGGGGAAGAGCGCTCGGCAAATATTGCTGCTCCTCAGTACGGCATAGACACAAACTGGTATATGGACAGTGGTGCAACTGACCATATCACCGGTGACTTGGAGAAGCTCACAGTCCGGGAGAGGTACACCGGCAATGAGCAAATTCACACAGCCAACGGATCAGGTATGGCGATTAATCATATTGGTCATACAACTATCTATACCCCAGATCGTGATCTTCACCTAAATGATGCTCTTCACGTTCCGGAGGCCACTAAAAGTTTGATCTCTGCAAGTAAACTTGCCCTTGATAATGACACTTTCGTTGAAATTCACCCTCATTTTTTTCTTGTCAAGGATCTGGAAACGAAGAGGGTTCTATTTCGCGGCTGGGGTAGGAGAGGTCTCTATCCTCTCAAACACATCGGGAGAAACGTCACGAAGCATGTGCTAAGTGTCACCAAGCCATCTTCGGACTGGTGGCACCGACGTTTAGGTCACCCATCTTCCATTGTTGTTAGGAAGATCGTTAGTGAGAATAAACTCCCGTGTGCTAGCAATGATGATAATAAATTTGTATGTGACGCATGCCAAAAGGGCAAAAGTCACCAGCTACCATATCCTCAATCTATGAGTGAATCAAAATTTCCTTTGGAACTTATCTTTTCTGATGTGTGGGGTCCTGCCGTTGAAACCGTAGGTAGAAAGAAATACTATGTGAGTTTTATAGATGATTTCAGTAAATTCATATGGATCTACCTTATCAAACATAAGTCTGAAGTTTTCCAAAAATTCCATGACTTCCAAAATCTTGTTGAACGACAATTTGATCGAAAAATCCTACCTCTCCAAACAGATTGGGGAGGGGAGTACGAAAAGTTGAATTCCTTTTTCACCAAAATAGGAATTTCTCACCATGTCTCCTGCCCCCATGCTCATTAGCAAAACGGGTCAGCTGAACGTAAACACCGTCACATCGTTGAAGTTGGCCTATCCTTGCTTGCTCAAGCCTCCATGCCCTTGAAATTTTGGGATGAGGCCTTCATTGCTGCTACCTATTTAATCAATAGGATGCCAAGCAAAGTTATAAACTTTGAGACTCCACTCACTCGATTATTTGGTGACACACCAAATTATTCTTCCCTACGCATATTTGGTTGTGCTTGTTGGCCGAATCTTAGGCCCTACAATACTCATAAACTCCAATTTAGATCCAAACAGTGTGCCTTCCTAGGATACAGTAATCTTCACAAGGGATATAAATGCCTACATATATCTACCGGCAGAGTCTATATTTCCAGCGACGTGGTATTTGATGAAAACATCTTTCCTTTTTCCACCTTGCATCCTAATGCGGGTGCACGGTTGAGAGCCGAAATCCTCTTGTTGCCACCGGAGCTTTTGAAATCTACTGATTAGGGGGATGATAGTGTTGATCATATTGTTAATGGTGCTACTAATCCGAGTCCTCATGCTGCAGGAAACAGTGAAAAAAATGTGGCAGAAAATGGCAATTTGCATCATGATTTTATGCAGCACATCAGTCCAAATACGACCAGCGCAGAACACGAGGATGATCCGGCTGCGGCTGCCGATGCCGAGAGATCTGGCGGCGCGGGATCCTGCGCGCCTGCGGCGGCAGGCGCTGATCTGGCGGCCGGCGGGTCCGCTGCTGGCGTCTCCACGTGACGCACGTGTCCTGGTGGGACCGACACGGCTGTGTCGCCTAGCCCCGCTGCCTCTCCGCGTCATGATGACTCTGGCGGACGGGCCCACGGGCGTGTGTCGCCTGTCCACCAACCCGCCCTGTCGCCTGAGCGGGCGCGTGATCCCACACCCGACCGCATCTCAGCCGAGGCGGATCGGCCCGTCTTGTCGCCTGCACGGGCGCGTGATCCCACGTCCGACCGCGCCTCAGTCGAGGAGGATCGGCCCGTTGCGCCTGGTGGATCGTCTGTGGCTGCTGCTCCTGTGCGCCCCAATACACGGGCCCAAAAAGGTATTTTCAAACCGTTGGTTCACAAAGATGGGACGGCCAGGTATGATAAAAAATTTAAATTTGCAAATCTTGTTGTTGCTCAAGAACCTAGAAGTGTGGCAGAAGCTCTAGGAGATAAAAACTGGCAGCGTGCTATGGAAACAGAGTATAATGCTCTCATGAAAAATAGAACTTGGCATTTAGTTTCTCCAAAGTCAGGGAGGAATATTATAGATTGTAAGTGGGTGTACAAAATTAAAAGACACTCTGATGGCACTTTAGATAGATACAAAGCTAGGCTAGTTGCAAAAGGTTTCAAGCAACGCTATGGCATTGATTATGAGGACACGTTTAGTCCAGTTGTTAAAGCTGCCACCATTAGACTTGTTTTGTCTATTGCTGTCACCAGGGGATGGAGTCTTCGCCAACTGGATGTTCAGAATGCATTCTTACATGGCGTTCTCGAGGAGGAGGTTTACATGAAGCAACCACCTGGTTTTGTTGATGAGACTAAACCTCAGTATGTTTGTAAGTTGGACAAAGCTTTGTATGGTCTGAAACAGGCACCCAGAACTTGGTACTCCAGGTTGAGCACAAAGTTACAGCAACTTGGTTTTCGGCCCTCCAAAGGTGACACCTCCTTGTTCTTCTTTCAGAAAGGGAAGGTGATTATCTATATGCTCATTTATGTAGATGACATAATTGTTGCTAGCTCCTCACCAGAGGCTACCTCAGCTTTACTCAAGAATTTGAAAAATGACTTTGCACTTAAGGACTTGGGAGAGTTACATTATTTCTTAGGCATTGAGGTGAAAAAGATACCTAATGGGATTTTGTTGACTCAAGAGAAATATGCTAATGATATTCTTAGACGTGTGGGCATGAAGGGGTGTAAACCTTGTAGTACTCCTTTGTCTACTACAGAAAAGCTATCCTTGCATGAAGGGGAGCTGTTGAGTCCAGAAGAAGGAACTAAATATAGAAGTGTTGTTGGTGCACTTCAATATCTGACATTGACAAGACCTGATATATCTTTCTCTGTTAATAAGGTTTTTCAATTTTTGCATGCTCCCACTTCCATGCATTCGACAGCTGTTAAAAGAATATTGCGCTATATCCAAGGGAGTGCTGGAATAGGACTGAAAATATGTAAGTCATCATCAACCGCAGTAAGTGCCTTTTCTGATGCAGACTGGGCAGGATGTCCTGATGACATGAGATCTACTGGTGGGTTTGCTGTTTTCCTTGGTTCTAATCTCATATCATGGAATGCCAAGAAACAAGCAACTAGTTTCAGATCCAGCACAGAGGCAGAATACAAGTCACCTGCAAATGCAACTGCTGAGGTAATGTGGGTAGAAACTCTGCTTGATGAACTGGGAGTTGAAAGACCACAAGTCTCTTGCCTATGGTGTGATAATCTTGGAGCAACATATCTTTCTGCGAATTCTGTGTTTCATGCAAGAACAAAACACATAGAAATTGATTTTCATTTTGTTTGAGAAAGAGTTGCAAGAAAGCTTTTGGAAATCAGGTTTATACCAACTGGAGATCAAGTTGCTGATGGCTTTACAAAGCCTTTACAAGCTCGACAACTTCAAGCCTTCAAGAACAATCTTAACCTTGACGTGTTTAGATTGAGGGAGGATGTTAGACGATAGGCTTAAGTTGTAACGTGACAATGTCACGATTGTAATTGTGTGCCTGTGTGTTATCTTGTAACCCAAGGCAGGTGGTTAGAGGCGAGCTCTATCTCTTGTAGATATTCTGTATAGCTTGGATGAGGGGCCAAGCCCAAAACCACCTGCCGTATCTTGTACCTTGTTGAGTATATAAGCACGCACATGTCCCTGCCAGGAGACATATGCTTCACACCAAAACCTCTAGTTTTTACAATGTGCGCTCTTTGTTGTCCTATCAAAATGCTTTTACGTTGACACACATCAAGTTTGGGGTACACGATTTATCATGAGTAGATCCAGCCAAATGCATGACGATGCCTTTGAGAACGTCGCAGTTTTGCTTCTCTCGCTAATATTCTTTGTCAAAGAAAGGAAATCCAAAAAATTGCATAATAGTTTTCAATATTATGGTTATAGATGGATTTCATACATTATATACGAAAACAAATATTGATAATTTCCATGTATTTCTCATTTCGAATTTTGTGTATATAATAGTATGAATTATTTCATCACCATATTATATATGTGTAATATATTTTTATATATGCTACTCCCTCCGTCCCATAATGTAAGATGTTTTTTGGCACTACACTAGTATCAAAAAATGTCTTACATTATGGGACGGAGGGAGTAATTAATTATTTCACTTAAGATATGAAATAGAATACCAAGTTTAGTTCTTATGCAATATTTCATAAGTATAAAGAGTCATATTCTTTGTACAACTAATAAGAAAATAAAAAGATATAGTTTATTCTGGACTTAGTTATCAAGGCTTTCAAATGGAGTTCATTTAGAAACCTAACTTTTAACTTTAGCTATTCATATACCCAATGCGGTGTTCATATTAGAAGAAAAATTCTATTTTTTTGTTAACAATTTATTATTGCAAAATGTATACATGTATTCATTCGCCGAAAGATTTTCTTCTTGAATTACATATTCGTCTGATAGCGATTTTAAGTTTAGTATATCAGGCGATTTTAGGCATGCAAGAGTTACAAAAAATTTGATCGGCAATATACGGATGCACAAAACTTAAGTTATATAGATGTGAATAACGACCATGGTATGGAACTATCCCAAATAATTCAGAGAGCAGTGAGAAATATTATAATTCCAAACTTTTTTTGAATGTATTCAAACCTTGATTTCTCGCAAAAAAGAAGTATTCCAAACTTGATTTCTCACAAGAAAGAAGTATTCCAAACTTGATTTCTTTTTTCATGTAAAATCTCATGTATAGACACTCCATCGATAATGTTCCTACCCCCTGATGAAGGTAGAAATGAACTTGTGGTATAAGGTGAAGCTTTAATTGTCATGATGTTGAGATCATGTTAAAGAGTACTCCCTCCATCCCATGACAGGTTGAAACACTAACATCTTATATTATGTGACCGAGGGAGTATTTGGAGAATGGAGAGGCTTTCATGCAAATAGGCTTGTATTTATGAATGATTAGCATCATATGTGCTCGTGGAAACATCATTTGGGCTATAATCCCGCAATTGAAAGGTAGAATGTAGATGTAGTACTGCAGTT
Source organism: Triticum aestivum (assembly GCF_018294505.1). NCBI lineage: Eukaryota > Viridiplantae > Streptophyta > Magnoliopsida > Poales > Poaceae > Triticum > Triticum aestivum. The sequence goes on from NC_057796.1 coordinate 479,218,369, forward strand.
TACTAATCATTGGGATATTTCAAACACAACAACGTGAAATACTAGTCCAGATCATAGACCCTGAACGTGAACGAATTATTTGTGCATGCATGCATGACACGAACGTACGTGAGATGGACTGATGGAGACGTCGGCTTCACTTGTTCACCGGCGGCACGGCGGCGTCCTCGTTCTCTCAGTCAACCAGCCTCCAGCGCCCGTCGTCCCCCTTCACCATGCCCCTGTTCCATGGCACCCACCACGCTGCCGGCACCCCGTGCTCCTCCTTCAGCGCGTCGTACATCTTGTTCACCAGCGCCACGTCCCGCTCCACCACATCCTCGAACCCCTGTCCGGAGGCCGTCGGCGCGCCCGCCACCCCGTGCAGGTAGCACTCCAGGTTGTGCCACACATTCTCGTCGCCGGGCGCCTTCAGGTACGGCGACGCGCTGGTGTCGATGGCCAGCTCGACGCCCACGTCGTGGTACGGCAGCCCCGGGTACCTGGGCACGATGTCCCGGGCGTTGCAAACGCGCAGGACACGGAGGCCAGCGGCCGTCGCGGTGTTGAACCGCCTCTTGAAGCCGGCGCCGCCCACGCGCGGGCAGGCGAACGCGAACGCCGTGACCGGGAACGCCGCCGCGGGCGTGCAGTTGTAGCCATTCTCGGCGATGTCGAACGCGCTCAGCGTGGCCAGCGCCGCCCCCCCGTCACTGTGATGCTCACCTCCTCGTCCTTGTACGTGTCCACCAGCTTCCTCACCTCAGCCAACACCTGGACGGAGAGAGAGAAGAGCCAGCTGAACAGTGTGCACGTTCTCCATGTACGTTTTGTAGCACTTGACGAGGCAGTGCAGCGCAATTTTAGTTACCTGCTTTCTCGCGCTGACCTTGTTGTGGGTGGAGGCCTGGTCGGTGGAGGTGTAGATGGAGAACCAGCCGCGGTCCACCATGGCCTCGGCGCCGGTGACTTCGCCGAGGATGCCCTTGGGATGCACCATGGCGAACTCGAGGTCTTTGATCCACTCCAGCGCCTGGATGGTGCCGCGCCACACGACGACCACGTCCCGGCGCCCGAGCGTGGCCTTCCCCGCGTCCGTGGCCACCGCGACGTACCCGATCCAGTTGGACTCCTTGGCATACAGGAACCTGGTGATCCGGTACGCGGCGGCGTGGCCCGGCAGCATCACGTGCTCGAAGAAGCGCTTGCTGCCGAAGCGCGAGTGGCCGGCGTGCGGCGAGTGCTTCTCGTAGTTGAACGCGTCGTACGTGGCCTGCGCCATCTCGCCGTACCAGATCACCGTGCGCCGGAGCTCCAGGTCCAGCGGCCGCAGCAGCCCCTCCCACGACCGCTCGCCGTGGAGCTCCTTCCACCTCGCCGCCGCCGTGGCCGTGATCGGTCCAACGAGGCTCCATTGCTCGTCCGACATGGCGGTCATCCACACCTGCACTATGAGAATTATGAACTGCGATATGGGGGCACGACGACACAAACGCGTATTGATTCGTGCGCAACTGCATGCTCCAATCGGAGACGAAGAGGCCATGCCAATGGCATGCATGGGCTTGCTTCTTGGGTTCATCGGGAATTCCGTTACGGACATTTCGTGATGTTCTCACAGAATATTGTCTTCCAGCCTCAGAGTCTCAGACGTAGGAGATGTAAATTACGGGCGGAAAGCTTGGCCGCTTTCTCATGTAATCATATACTCCCTTGGTTCCTAAATAGTAGAGACTCCAATATAGACTACATACCGAGCAAAATGAGTGAATCCATATTATGTCTATATACATTTGTATGTAGTTTTTTTTTTTGACTGGGCTGTATGTAGTTTTTTAGAATCTGTATGTAGTTCGTATTGAAATCTCTAAAAGGATTTATACTTAGAAACAGAGGGGATAATTTTTTTGGGTGTGTCTAGGTCTTAGTCAACTGAGACTTAACCAAGTCTAAGCCAAATGATATAAAATGCAAGAAAGAAAATAAAAAACTAACAAAAGAAATTTGCACGGACCTTAAAGTAAGATTTTAAAAATATAGCATCGACTGAGACTTGGTTATCCTTTTTTTTAATATTTCAGGATGAGAACTAAAAAATCATGAAATCGAGCTTTAATAGTTCAGCCGAAATCATGAAATCGAGCTCTGCAAAGCTCACCTACCCTTTTCAGAAAAAAAAATACAAGGTCACCACAAAGCATGGTGAGACTGCTCCCACATATATTTTTCCAAGTAATTTAGAACTTAAATACAAGGTCACCCCTTTTTTTGTGCTGTTTTGAGAGTGAACATCAGTTAGATGTGTGCATCTTAATTATGCAGACGCCGGGTGTAATACTTAAGCCTTTTAAGTAATAAAGCGCCCCTTATTGAAAAATTTAAAACTTACGAATGAGGAAATCAATATAAGAAATTTAATAAAAAAGTTGAAAACCAAACAATTTGGTTCAAAAGTTTAAACTAAATAATATGATTGAAAAATTAAAACAAAACCTTTGGAATTAAAATTTTTGAGAAGGGTAAAATTCAATACAATAATCAAATGGTCAAGGTGCTTAGAAAAAACTACTATCGGCAGTTTTTTCCCCTACGCTAAGGCTAGGGTTTCTATCCTCTCTGGCGATCCCATCGCCTGAGAGTCCCCCGTCCGACCAAAGCCCCTTCCCCGACTAGGGTTCGAGAGATCGGGGCCTACGGATCGTGCCCCAGTGGATCGTGTTCATCCTCTCGGCATCTGGCGACGGTTCTGATGGCGGATGCTATGTCCGGGACCAGCGGAGGAGGCAGCGCCACCGCCGGCAAATCGGATCTTGGTGATTTCATGGAGCAGCTCAACTTAGAGGACGAAGAGTTTGATGATCAGGTGATCGAGGAGGATGATCCTGTTATCAATGAAGGAGTTCGCAGGTTAGCCCTTGCTAGGGTTCACACGGGTAAAACCTTCAGATCGACGGCGTTTTACAGAGAGATGCGTGCAGCCTGGAATCCGGCGAAGCAGGTGAGGTTCAGGCCCGTCGGACCAAACTTGTTCGTCGTTCAGGCGGAGTGCCTTGGAGACTGGAACCATATGGTGGAACTTGGTCCGTGGCTTTTGAGAAACTGGGTAGTTCTCATGTGCCCGTATGATGGATTTACTAAAGCAGAAGAGGTCCCCATGTTATTCATGCCAATCTGGCTTCAAATCCATAAGCTGCCTGAGGGGTTCTGTAGGAAGAATATTGTGGAATCGTTGCTGAAAAAGTCTGGAGATATCTTGGGGATGAGATTGAACGGAAATACCCGGGGTGATTATGTGAGGGTTAGGGTTCGCCATGACATCCGTCGACCCCTCACAAAATTCGTTAGTATTGTTAAAGGAGAAGCAAGGCAGGTTTACTTGGTCCGTTATGAGAAGCTTGCCCACTTTTGTAGCGTTTGTGGACTGATTGGGCATGATTTCAAAGAATGCGGCACCGGGGTTCATGAGGAGAAGGACATGAAGTTTGGGAACTGGCTGTATGCTGATGGTCCGAACAGAGCAAGAACTGATGAGTTCGATCACATCAATGATAACCAAAAGCAGCAGCAGCGCACCCCAACAAAAGAGAAAGCTGTGAAGAAAGCTAATGACCCGGACTTGGCCGACACAGCATCTAGCCCGTCGAAGACTGGCACCAGGGATATGCAGGCCGACCCCCCGGCTCGAAAGAGGTTGGCTATGGATAGTACCGGGCAGGTGCTACCTAGTGGACCGGCTGCTACTCTAGCTCTGACTCAGGGCCTAGGTGAAGATGGTGATGAGCTTTCGTCGCCGAGCAATAGCTCGAACAGTAAAAAGGCAAGGATTGACTCCCAAGAATTTTCGGATGATAGATCGGCGGCCTCCCTTGAGGAGGACCGCCGGGCACAATGAGTATCCTAATGTGGAACTGCCAGGGGGACCGCCGGACAGTTCGTGAGGTGTTGGCCCTCTCAAAAGCCAATTCCCCGGGGCTGATTTTCCTATCAGAAACACGTCAAGCCTCTAGTCAGATGGAAAAGCTTAAAAGGAGACTGGATATGAAGGGTTTTGCTGGTGTATCTAGTGTTGGCCTCAGTTGGGGGCTTGCACTATTTTGGGATGAGAACTTACAAGTAACCAAGCTTGATTCCTGCGCACGGTATATTGATGTGAGAACTGTCGATAATGCTAATGACAAAACATGGAGAACTACCTTCGTGTATGGAGAACCGAGGGTGGAGCACCAACATCATATGTGGAGTGCACTGTCAAACCTACGGGCGGCCTCGACTGACCTGTGGCTGGTTTGTGGTGATTTCAACGAAGCAATGTGGCAACCAGATGCTCCTCGGTCGCCTCGGTCTGAAAACCAGATGCTCCTCTTCCGATTTTGTTTGGAAGATTGCGAACTTATGGACTTGGGCTTCCCGAGGACCCCGTTCACATATGATAATAGACAGCAGGGCGGGAGGAATGTTCGTGTTCGTCTAGACAGAGCGTGTGCGGATGAAGCTCTGAGGGAAACTTTCCCGTTTGCGCAAGTGGTGCACTTGGCATCCTCGTGCTCCTATCATGCTCCCATCATGGTTCGGCTAGCACATGCGGAACCACGGCGCAATAAAAATGCACCCAGGTATGAAATAATGTGGGAACGACACACTGGCCTCGAGGCAGTGATTGCGGAGAGTTGGGGCAAGAGCAAGCCGAATGGGCACCTGGGGTCGGTTCGAGATGCCCTGAAAGAGATGATGCAGAGGCTGCGAGCATGGAGCAAGGAAAATTTCGGCATGTCATGTCCAAGATCGAAAAACTGTGCACTGAACTAGCGGACCTGCAGCTTCATGATGCGGATAGGACGGCCATACGGCAGAAGATGTATCAGCTGGACGAGTTGTTGTACCATGAAGAGATGTTGTGGCTGCAGCGTTCACGCATTACGTGGCTCAAGAAAGGTGAGAGGAACAATGCGTACCTCCACCGGCGGGCTGTGTGGCGCGCGCGCCGTAACTACATCAAGCGGCTGAGGCGTACTGATGGGACGTGGTGCTCGTCCCCCTCTGAGATGGAGTTGATGGCCACATCATACTTTAAGGAGGTGTTTACGAAGGATCCGACCCTCTCCCGGGAATCGGTCCTAGAGATGATAACACCGAAAGTCACACAGGAGATGAACATGGCCTTATGTGCGCCGTTTACGGAAGAGGAGGTGTCTGATGCACTGTTCCAAATAGGACCGCTAAAAGCACCAGGTACGATGGATTTCCTGCTCGGTTCTATCAACATAACTGGGCAGTTATGAAGGTTGAGATCATAGCGGCGGTTCTGGAATTTTTAAAACAGGTGTGATGCCGGAGGGTGTGAACGATACTGCTATTGTACTAAAGTTCCTTTCCCTAAGGATCTCAAGGAGTTTCGTCCAATAAGTTTGTGTAATGTGATCTACAAGATTGTGTCTAAGTGCTTGGTGAACCGTCTATGTCCTCTGTTGGCGGAATTAATTTCAAAAAACCAAAGTGCATTCATACCTGGTCGGCTTATCTGAGATAATTCAATCATAGCATTTGAGTTTATCAATCATATTCGGACACTGAAGATTAACAGTTCGGCTGCGTGTGCGTACAAGCTGGACTTGTCAAAGGCGTATGACCGGGTGGGTTGGGACTTCCTAGAGAAGGCCTTGGGCAGGTGGGGTTTTTCTGCAATGTGGATTACTTGGATCATGGCATGTGTAAAATCAGTCACATATTCCGTGAAGTTCAATGGGAAGTTACTCGAGGTATTCTCCCCGTCGCGGGGCTTCGACAAGGTGATCCGTTGTCTCCATTCTTATTTCTTTTTGTCGTTGATGCCCTGTCTGCTCTTATTACCAACTCTGTCGAGAATGGTGAATTGAGGGGAGTGACCATTTTTCGAGGTGCTCCGGAAATACCTCACTTGCTTTTTGCGGATGATACAATGTTGTTCTTTGAGGCTTCGAACCAGCAAGCTAGCATTGTCAAAGGTTTGATGAACACTTACACTTCAGCGACGGGTCAACTTATCAACCCCGAAAAGTGTTTCATCCTCTTCTCTGACAACTGTAATGCGGTGGTGGCGGATGAGGTAAAAGGCATATTGGAAGTTTCACAGCAAATGTTTGAGCCCAAGTACCTGGGCTTACCGGTGCCAGAAGGAAGATTGCACAGAGGGCAATTCGAAACACTTCAGGAGAGATTGAGAGCAAGGTTGATAGACTGGAGTGAACAATTTGTATCTGTGGGAAACAAGAAATTTTTGATCAAAGTTGTTGCGCAGGCCATCCATACCTATGTTATGAGTGTCTTTAAGCTGCCGGCGTTCGTTTGTGATGACTTGACAAGGATGATGAGACAGTACTGGTGGGGGTGGAGAATGGTAAGAGGAAAATGGCCTGGCTTAGTTGGAAGAAGATGGTAGTACCCAAGTCTATGGGGGGCATGGGCTTCCGTGACATGAGAGCGTTCAACCAGGCCTTGCTTGCTAAGCAGGCTTGGCAATTATTGGATTGCCCAGATAGCCTGTGTGCGAGACTACTTAAAGCCAAATATTATCCCCATGGTAATCTGTTGGATACAGTGTTCCCGACCAGCTCGTCCGCAGTATGGAAGGGGATTGTACATGGTCTTGAATTGGTGAAGAAAGGCATTATTTGGCGTGTGGGAGACGAGACACTGATTAGAACATGGAGAGATGCTTGGATCCCGAGGGGTCATAATCTTCGGCCAATAACTCCTAAACGTAACTGCAGACTTAATTGGGTGGCGGATTTCTTAACTGAACAAGGTGCTTGGAATGAGCAAAGGCTGCGAGAACATTTTTGGGACATGGACGTACGGGTGATTCTTAAGATCCGTACCTCACCGAGGAATGGCCAAGACTTCTTAGCCTGGTTCCCGGAAAGGAGCGGACAATTTTCTGTGAGGAGTGCATACAGGCTAGCTACTTTGAGCATCGCCCCGGGTATGGCACCCGCAACCAGCAACAACCCTTCCGGGGAGCGGCCGGTTTGGCAGTGCATATGGGCAGCCAAGGTATTGATACGTCTCCAATGTATCTATAATTTTTTATTGTTTCATGCTATTATATTATCTGTTTTGGATGTTTAATGGGCTTTATTATGCACTTTTATATTATTTTCGGGACTAACATATTAACCGAAGGCCCAGTGCAAATTGCTGTTTTTTTTGCCTATTTCAGTGTTTCGCAGAAAAGGAATATCAAACGGAATCCAAACTGAATGAAACCTTCGCGAGGATCGTTTTTGGAACAAACGCAATCCAGGAGACTTGGAGTGGAAGTCAAGGAAACAATGAGGCGGCCACGAGGTAGGAGGGCGCGCCCCCCACCCTCGTGGGCCCCTCGTGGCTCCACCGACCTACTTCTTTCGCCTATATATACTCATATACCCTGAAAACATCCGAGAGCACCACGAAACCCTATTTCCACCGCCGCAACCTTCTGTACCCATGAGATCCCATCTTGGGGCCTTTTCCGGCGCTCCGCCGGAGGGGGAATCGATCACAGAGGGCTTCTACATCAACACCATAGCCTCTCCGATGATGTGTGAGTAGTTTACCACAGACCGTCGGGTCCATAGTTATTAGCTAGATGGCTTCTTCTCTCTCTTTGGATCTCAATACAAAGTTCTCCTCGATTCTCTTGGAGATCTATTCGATGTAATTCTTTTTGCAGTGTGTTTGTCGAGATCCGATGAATTGTGGGTTTATGATCAAGATTATCTATGAACAATATTTAATTCTTCTCTGAATTCTTATATGCATGATTTAATATCTTTGCAAGTCTCTTCGAATTATCAGTTTGGTTTGGCCTACTAGATTGATGTTTCTTGCAATGGGAGAAGTGCTTAGCTTTGGGTTCAATCTTGCGGTGTCCTTTCCCAGTGATAGCAGGGGCAGCAATGCACATATTGTATTGTTGCCATCGAGGATAAAAGGATGGGGTTTATATCATATTGCTTGAGTTTATCCCTCTACATCATGTCATCTTGCCTAATGCGTTACTCTGTTCTTATGAACTTAATACTCTAGATGCATGCTGGATAGCGGTCGATGTGTGGAGTAATAGTAGTAGATGCAGAATTGTTTCGGTCTACTTGTCACGGACGTGATGCCTATATACATGGTCATGCCTAGATATTTTCATAACTATGCGCTTTTCTATCAATTGCTCGACAGTAATTTGTTCACCACCGTAGAATTTGCTATCTTGAGAGAAGCCACTAGTGAAACCTATGGCCCCCGGGTCTATTTTCCATCATATTAATCTCCCGCCAACGTGCTATTTTTGTCGCCGTTTATTTTGCAATCTTTACTTTTCAATCTATACAACAAAAATACCAAAAATATTTATATTATTATCTTTATCAGATCTCACTTTTGCAAGTGGCCGTGAAGGGATTGACAACCCCTTTATCGCGTTGGTTGCAAGGTTCTTGATTGTTTGTGCAGGTACGAGGGATTTGCGTGTAGTCTCCTACTGGATTGATACCTTGGTTCTCAAAAACTGAGGGAAATACTTACGCTACTTTGTTGCATCACCCTTTCCTCTTCAAGGGAAAACCAACGCATGCTCAAGTGGTAGCAAGAAGGATTTCTGGCGCCGTTGCCGGGGACATCTAGCACAAGTCAAGACATACCAAGTACCCATGACAAACTCTTCTCCCTCGCATTACATTATTTTCCATTTGCCTCTCATTTTCCTCTCCCCCACTTCACCCTTGCCGTTTTAGTCGCCCTCTTTTTCCGCCCGTCTCTTTTTGCTTGCTTCTTCTGTGCTTGTGTGTTGGATTGATTGTTTATCATGATGAATCAAGACAATACTAAATTGTGTGACTTTTTCAATACCAACAACAATGATTATATTAGCACTCCGATTGCTCCTATTACCGATGCTGAATCTTGTGAAATTAATGCTGCTTTATTGAATCTTGTTATGAAAGATCAATTTTCTGGCCTTCCTAGTGAAGATGCCGCTACGCATCTAAACAACTTTGTTGATTTGTGTGATATGCAAAAGAATAAAGATGTGGATAATGATATCGTTAAATTGAAGCTATTTCCGTTTTCACTTGGAGATCGTGCTAAAACTTGGTTCTCTTCTTTGCCTAAAAATAGTATTGATTCATGGAATAAGTGCAAAGATGCTTTTATATCTAAGTATTTTCCTCCCGCTAAGATTATCTCCCTTAGAAACGATATTATGAATTTTAATCAACTTGATAATGAGCATGTTGCACAATCTTGGGAGAGGATGAAATTAATGATACGTAATTGCCCTACACATGGTTTAAATTTATGGATGATTATACAAAAAAAATATGCCGGGTTGAATTTTGCTTCTAGGAATCTTTTAGATTCGGCCTTATGGAAATCACTTTAGGATAAGCTACTACACTCCTAGATAATATTATGGTTAATTATTCTCAATGGCACACCGAAAGATCTACTAGTAAAAAGGTTCATGCGATAGAAGAGATTAATGTTTTGAGTGGAAAGATGGATGAACTTATGAAATTGTTTGCTAATAAGAGTGTTTCTTCTAATCCTAATGATATGCCTTTGTCTACTTTGATTGAGAATAATAATGAATCTATGGATGTGAATTTTGTTGGTAGGAACAATTTTGGTAACAACGCGTATAGAGGAAACTTTAATTATAGGCCGTTCCCTAGTAATTCCTCTAATAATTATGGTAATTCCTACAACAACTCTTATGGAAATTTTAATAAGATTCCCTCTGATTATGAGACTAGTGTTAAAGAATTTATGTCAGGACCCCGATTCTAAGTCACACCGATCTAGCCTGTAACACCTCATATCACTTTGCGGCCTCACGCACGGTATTCCCACGGGTGTCGCCTTACCATGGCCCGGGACCGTTTGCGCCTTTTGGCTCACGTATATGATAGTGTCGCTAGCATCCATATGACAGAGAACCCGGGCCGACATGGCTAGTCGTGAACCCAAAGCGGCACTAACTTACGGGGACAGGCATACATGAATCAACATCGAGCATGTCGGTCAGCAACGTGTGAATCCGGGCTGTAGCACTGGGCTAACAGGACTCCGGGAACCCGGGCTGTAGCAGGCTAGGCAGGACTCCGGATGTCACCGCGTGACATTTCCCCGAAGGGACAGACACAGGAACGAAGTGAATCACATGCCGGCCAGTCAAGTGTTCCGGAGCAGTAGTGCTGGGCTAGCAGGACTCCGGTGAACCGGGCTGTAGCGGACTACTATGGCTCATGGAAGCACAAGACTACATTTCCCCATAAGAGAGGCTACCAAGGATAAACAACTAGGTTGTCGGATCCCACACATACCAAGCATTTCAATCATACACACAATATGCTCGATATGTGTAAATACAACATGGCATCACAACATAACTCTACGACTCAAGTATTTATTCATTAGGCTCCGAGGAGCGAGATATTACAAACATAGGTCTCATGACCCAACATTCAGAGCATACAAGTCAAACACATGCGGAAGCTTAACATGTCTGAGTACAGACATCTACAAATGAAAAAGGCTGAGAAGCCTGACTATCTACTAGATCCTGCCGAGGGCACAAGATCGTAGCTGAGGTATCAAGCTAAACGTCGAAGTCCACACGGAACTACTAGCGAGACTGACGTCTCTCTGCAAAACATAAAATAAGCAAACGTGAGTACAAATGTACCCAGCAAGACTTACATCAGAACTATCTACATATGCATCGGTATCAACAAAGGGGGTGGTGGAGTTTAACTGCAGCAAGCCAGCTTTGACTCGGTGGCTATCCTAACTACGACTGCAAGTAACTCTTTTGAGGTGGCGCACACGAGTCCACATATTCACCATATCAATACTCCACTATGGATCCGCTCCCGTCTCCCTACGAGAACGCCATCCATAGCACTCACGCTTATCTTGCGCATTTTAGAGTATCCACTTTCACTTGTCTATGAACTGTTATAGGCAACCCAGAAGTCCTTTACCGCGGACACGGCTATTCGAATAGATGATGTTAACCCTGCAGGGGTGTACTTCGTCACACACGCTCTCACCACTTACCGCCGTTTACACAGCATGTACTCGGCAACCTTCAAGCGGAAGCCCAGCGAGGGTGTCGGCCACAGCCTACCTAAACACTCAAGTCTCTAGTCCCGGTTTATCGCCTATTCAGGTTCCATCCGCAGGGAGTCCGGCCGAGGTTTCCACATACGGCCCCGAACGATGTGTGCAGGGTTCCCGAGACACCAAACGGGCGCCCGGCATGCCCGGCCACGTGCCTACCGCATCACAGCCCACCCCTCGGGTCAGTGCTGCGCATGGCCTCCAGCATACTACAAACACCAGAAACTACTTGCAACTTCTGGATAGAGGACAAGGGTGATTAAGAAGCCGAGAGGGTCCATTGGTTTCGGGCCCAATGCGTGGTAGTAACTGTATCATGGATCACAAACACAGAACTCAGTTCCTGAGGACGGCTTCAATGAGACAACCCACCATGTACTCCTATACGGCCTCTCACCGCTACCTTTACCAAATCGTGTTCACACACTAAGCTCACACACAGTAGGACATGTTCACACAACTCCAATTCATCCCCGATGAATCAGACCTGACACAACTCTAAGCAATAGCAGGCATGACAAACAAGCATGAATGAGTAGGCACATCAGGGCTCAAACAACTCCTACTCATGCTAGTGGGTTTCATCTATTTACTATGGCAATGACAGGTCATGCAGAGGATAAGGGGTTCAACTACCGCAGCAAGTAACAGATGAGTCGTTGTTGTCCTAATGCAGTAAAGAGAGCAGGAGCGAGAGAGTGGGATTGTATCGGAATGAACAAGGGGGTTTGCTTGCCTGGCACTTCTGAAGATATTATAGTTCTTCATCCGTGTCATCGAACTCATCGTCGGAATCACGGTTATCGAGAGGGGACAATTACCGGCAACAGAGAAGGAAACACAATCAATGCAATGCACAATATGATGCATGATCATGACATAGCAAAATGAGTGTGTTGGGATAATGCAACTACAACCAGATGGGTTTGAGCCATTTTGAACCAAAGATTCAACCCCAAACTCATCTTATGAATTTATATAGTGCTTTATCATGTTTTGATATAAACAGCAGGGTTAAGTTGCTTTAACATGCATGAAACCAGTACATATGGATAGATTGGATTTTTCTGATCATTTTTCATATATAAATTATTTCATTTGGAGTTACAGATTAATATCTATGAATTTTAGAAGTTTAGGGTATTTTCTAGAATTTCCTGATTAAAAATAAATCCAGAAAATGTAATACTGCGTCAGCATTGCGTCACTGTGACGTCAGCAGGTCAACAGGGGCTGGTCCGGGTCAAACCTGACCCGTGGGAACCGCACGTCAGTGTAACAGGGCAAGAACAGAGGCTGACTAGTGGGGCCAGGTCAACGGCCACGTCAGCGTAGTCAAACTGACACGTGGGGCCACTGGACTTAGATTAATTCTAACTTATTTCGTTAGCTGGTTAATTAAACAGGTGGGGCCCGACTGTCAGTGTCACTAGATGTTAAATAACTAGGCTGTTAGCGGCTAATGACTTTGCCACGTCAGCGTCACCGGAGGTATGCCGGCGGCGACCAAAAACGCGGCAGAGGTACACTGGAGGGGCTCGGGTTTCGCCTATGATGCACCGTTCGGTGCGCCCTTTGGCCCTACGAAGAGCTGGCGCGATGGTACGTCGGATGGTGGTGGTCTCCGGGCCTGGGGTGGCCGGAGTCGATGGCGGCGGGCTCGGTTGCGGTCGCCGGAGTTCGGGGGTGCACGGGGCTGCGGCTACGGTGCATGGGAGGAGGAACTGATGGGCACTACGGGCTCCTGGGAGTGCACTCAGTGCAGTGACGCGCTCGGTTATACGGAGGCGAACCAAGATGACGACGGCGACAAGTCCGGCGCCGGTGAGGTCTCGGTCTCGACGGAAACGAGGGCTACGATGAGCTAATGGACATGGGAGTAGAGGGGATTGGTAGAGGAGCTCACGGCGGGTGCAGAGGTGGCCTCGGCGTGCTCGGGGACGTCCTCGTTGCTGCGAATCGAGCAGCAGCGATTGCCGGCCATGGCGGTGAAGACGGCGGTGATGGCGTGGCTTCGGGGCACCCGGCGTCGCGTGCGTCGGCGTAGAGCTTCATGGATCCGAGGCGGAGCTTGTGGGCTAGCTGGAAGGCCGCGGGGATGCTGGTGGCCGCGGTGGTGGCGAGCGGCGTCGACGGCAGCACTCGGTGGCGCTGCGGAAGCGAGCAGTGGAGGGAGAGGGAGTCCTGGGAGAGAGGGGAGAGGTGCAAGGGGTTGAGGGGAGTGCGTGGCGCCCTCGGGTGCCTCCAGCGGCGAGCAGGTAAGCAGGAGGTGGCCGGCGCGTGCCGGCACGCGGTGGGCACACGCCCTCGCGTCCTTCTGTCAAGAGGAGGACGACGACTGGCAGATGGCTGCGTGGGCTGGGCTTCACAGCAACTGGGCCGAGGTGGGGCGCCAGGTAAGTGGGCCTGAGGCCTATCTCCCTCTCTCTGTTAATAATTTGTTCTGTTTTCTATTTTTGCTATTATGTTTTGATTTAGTTCAAAGACCAAACCATTTTCAAAATTCATGAAAATAATTGTGTAAACTAAATGGACTTATCCAAAGCTACACAACAATTTCCAGAATTATTGAACATATATTTATTATATAACAAATATAGATCCAATTCAAATATTTATTGGATTAATTCAAAGGCCCAAAATAAATATGTTAAACCTTCCAAAAATATTGGTTTGAATTTTATTCTTGCCAATATTTTTCAAGGTTTAACAGGAACATTTTCTTAGGCTTCTTTGAGAAGATTTTAATGTTGATCATTTTTAAAAGGTTTCTGAGGCTTTGAAAATTCCTCAATTCAAATTTCATTTGAATTTAAACATGATGCATGGAGGCAAGAAAAATCAAGCAAGGGCTGATCTGGGGCTGTGACAGCTCACCCCCACTAAACAAGAATCTCGTCCCGAGATTCAAGACGTGAGGTAAGAAGACAGAGGGGGTACGAGCTAACATGATCTTCACGATCCAAGTTGCACTTCATAAGAACGTTGATTCGATCACCATCTTTGTCTCGATGTCTTGCTCTGAGAACTCCAACCGACAAGACAACAAGAGGAAAGGGAAAACTCTAGAAGGATCGATCTTCTCGAATATCGAACAACTCAGGATCAACTCATGGAGGGAGGCATTGAAACATCTCTCGAGCTGAGAGGCAAAACATGCACCAGGAGGGACGGAAGAAACAATTTGACGAGGGTTTCAAAGTAGCGAGGAAAAATTGCCATGATTCCATAACGGGGCACCTTGGGGAAGGTGACTCGTAGAATTATTCCCTTAAGCGGCAAAAAGAATTACTTTTGATACAAAGATCATTGAAACTCTCTAAACTGGCCCAAGGAAAATCGCAAACGATCATTTGAAGGAGTTCAGAGAAATGGCATACTCAGATCGGAAAGGAAACTATGGTTATGGAGCAACTCGGCAAACGGAAGGCACATTCCCGTTGATACCGGGGATATAACCTAGTGTCTGAGTATGCTCTCCAGAACTTGAGCATTTCCATATTCATCAAGGTTTTACCAACATCCGTGCCGAGGATCCTGGCAACACATCATACTACCATGATGAACGGTGATGGAGGATGCAGGTGCAAAGGAGGACAACACTTTCTCAGATTTCACCTTAGCGAAGCCAAGGGAGCAAAATCTGGATGATCGACCGAGAGACATTTAGCACTCCGCTTCTGATGTTCTCCTTGATGTTCTAGCGTAACCCATTAGATGTGGTTTGGTATCTTGAACATCAAGTAGTAGGTCGGACTTCGGGAGCGCAGGAATCCATAAGGAATAACTAGTGGAATAAATCCTAAGAAATCCTTATGGGGAGGTGGCCAACTTACTCAATCAAGATACTACCATAATAGGTCTTCCGGCTGGGTGTGTTGGCCACGACATCCACTTTACCGGTTATCGAGAGACCAATATTATAATTCTTGGAAAATGTTTCAACCATCATATCTGCCCGAGATTCAGATCTGGTTGGCGTCAGGATATTCCAGACTCATCAAGTCTAGAAGGAAAAATGAAAGTTTGCAACACAAATCGACAAGATGACGTTGCGAGATTCTCAGGGGATGAACTACGATAGCAAGCTCCAAAACATGAGCTGGTTCTGCTACATACATGTGAGCACGTTGTCCCAGACAAGCATGATCACATGGTAGTCTTATAATAAAACACTACCGAGTTCAGGAGGGGAACCATCATCGCAGATAATGAAGTTCTCAATTAAGCCCGGGTTAGCTCTTAAAAGGAACTCCTTCTCCTGGAACAAATCAGTCAGTGGCTTGGTGTGCTAGGAACACATATAGAACGAAGGTTGCAAGTCTCCGAACCACAGAATACTTCGCACATATGCATGACTGACTTGGGATGATTCCAGAGGAAGCAAAACAAACTTTCTCGAATTCACGGCGGCAACTTGCATCTAATGCACATGAACTAGAGTAAGTCACTTCTTTCATCCAACATATGCTTCATGAACGGAACACGAAGATAATGCTTATAAAGTTTCCAATACTAGCTGGTTGTTCAACACGAGTCATGGAGAAGGTAGCAGTGTTGCTGATGGGCTCAACAACAATTCATCCAGGTTTCCATGGAGATGGAATTCCATAATTATGTGAACAAGTGATAGCATTGGTCAGACCCAAAAGATATAATGGTGTATGCTCGAGGGATCAACCACGAGTAAGACAACATTATGAACATCGTTGGTTCTGATTTGATTTGATGATAGCCCATACTCAAATCAAAGTCTTGATACGACAATAGGTCCAACAACTGATCACAGGGACCAATCGATGAAGATATCATCTATCTTCAACACACGCAAATATATCCCTTGAAATGAACTAAGCTGGCAAGCTTTTATCTTCCAACTCTCCAAGTTGTTGTTTAGCTTGACCAACTAGCTCAGGGGTATCCAACACGGATTCTTGGAGAAGGGGTGGTTACAGGAAACCAACTTGATCACGAATTCAACATAGCGGTCAGGTGACAACCTGGTGATACTTCTGAGAAGATATTCGGAAAATCACGTACCACCGATATGTTACTAGGCTCGAGAACAATCTCGCCTTTCAGAGCAAGACGATATGATCAAATAAGCAAGGGATTGAATAATCCTAACTCATTGATCGAAAAGTGCACCGGAAATAAGGACTGGGTAGCACGATCAACCTTAGGATGTGATTCAGTAACCAACACGCTAAGGATGAAATTATTGTCCTTCAACTACCAAGCAACGGAGTTGCTAGGAGTATTGATTTCACGCATCACGATTCACTTGTCGGTGTTCCGGTTACAATAACACGGGACCGGGAAATGAATGATGATGGCGAGGAGTATCACTGCGTCAAGAATTCATAAGAGGTGGTGCAATTCTCATGACATTCTTGACATAAAGGGGGTAATACTCGAAGGTAGAACAGAACAAAAGCTGGTTAGGCATTTGATCTGCGGAATACAACTACTTTGACCCAATCCTAGAAATGGTCGAGGTACTGGAGTTTGTTTCTCCTGGACTCCTAGTCATTCCGGAATAGAATGGCTTGACAGACCACAAGAATATGAGGTATCGACAGCGAATGCACGCATACTCTTGACTATCAAATGATAGACGGGGGTCAGAATACAACTAAAGAGAACAACTCAAGGAACATATAACTTTCCGAGTTGTGGATTCATGGGTTAGTATGTCAAACGAGTTCAACATATTTCTTCCGGATAACCCATGCAGAATGATAGAACTGGCAGAGTCACAATATGAATGGAGTACTCCTCAAGAGCACTCTGGTTGTGATCTTTTGGTTAAAAGAACTTCTGCCATGATGGTTCATGGTATTGGAAGAATGAAATACCACGGACCTTGAGGACTAATGCAAAGGTTACTAATAACCTAAAGGAATGAGCAAACACTATCAACAAGAGGTAAGTGGAGTGAATCTTGGGCTCAAGAACCCAGAAATAGAATGCCTACTAACTAAATGGCATCACGGGATGCTTTCGAGAATAATGGCCAGAATCATCACACTGGGGATGCAAGCATTGCTAGATTACTAAGTGGTCCTCTAAGACACCTAGGGTCATAATAATAACTCCAATATATATGTCAAGGCAACAGAGTACCTCAACTCAACGATTAGTGTGGTTAATCTGGCCCAAAGGTACATCGAGAACGGAAAGAAGGGATTTGCAAATGCATCAGATTATTTAGAAGCCTGGGATGACTCGGACAGCATAACGGCTGTAAATGCTCAAAAGGATTTGAGACATCCTGCAAAATGGTGGCATAACCACTTGAAGCACAATATCAAGGTTCCGAGACCAACTATGAACACACGGAAGTAGTAGAAACTGAACTGGGGCTTAAATCCATCAATCCTACAAGTCTACGGATTAGTAACACGTGATCCTGATAGAAAGATGAGAAGCCTAGTTCTTAATCCCCGTAGAAAAGAAGAGGGTGACTCAGATCAGAAGGGCATAAGGTAAAGGAGTAAAAAGAGCCTTACGTTCCCTTCCACAATCAATTCCCTTATATAACTAAAGCATTTCTAGACTCAACTTCGACCAGTTTGGCTTGGTAATCCTACAGGCAGTCAGGCTCTGATACCAACGCTGTCAGGACCCCGATTCTAAGTCACACCGATCTAGCCTGTAACACCTCATATCACTTTGCGGCCTCACGCACGGTATTCCCACGGGTGTCGCCTTACCATGGCCCGGGACCGTTTGCGCCTTTTGGGTCACGTATATGATAGTGTCGCTAGCATCCATATGACAGAGAACCCGGGCCGACATGGCTAGTCGTGAACCCAAAGTGGCACTAACTTACGGGGACAGGCATACATGAATCAACATCGAGCATGTCGGTCAGCAGCGTGTGAATCCGGGCTGTAGCACTGGGCTAACAGGACTCCGGGAACCCGGGCTGTAGCAGGCTAGGCAGGACTCCGGATGTCACCGCGTGACATTTCCCCGAAGGGACAGACACAGGAACGAAGTGAATCACATGCCGGCCAGTCAAGTGTTCCGGAGCAGTAGTGCTGGGCTAGCAGGACTCCGGTGAACCGGGCTGTAGCGGACTACTATGGCTCATGGAAGCACAAGACTACATTTCCCCATAAGAGAGGCTACCAAGGATAAACAACTAGGTTGTCGGATCCCACACATACCAAGCATTTCAATCATACACACAATATGCTCGATATGTGTAAATACAACATGGCATCACAACATAACTCTACGACTCAGAGTATTTATTCATTAGGCTCCGAGGAGCGAGATATTACAAACATAGGTCTCATGACCCAACATTCAGAGCATACAAGTCAAACACATGCGGAAGCTTAACATGTCTGAGTACAGACATCTACAAATGAAAAAGGCTGAGAAGCCTGACTATCTACTAGATCCTGCCGAGGGCACAAGATCGTAGCTGAGGTATCAAGCTAAACGTCGAAGTCCACACGGAACTACTAGCGAGACTGACGTCTCTCTGCAAAACATAAAATAAGCAAACGTGAGTACAAATGTACCCAGCAAGACTTACATCAGAACTATCTACATATGCATCGGTATCAACAAAGGGGGTGGTGGAGTTTAACTGCAGCAAGCCAGCTTTGACTCGGTGGCTATCCTAACTACGACTGCAAGTAACTCTTTTGAGGTGGCGCACACGAGTCCACATATTCACCATATCAATACTCCACTATGGATCCGCTCCCGTCTCCCTACGAGAACGCCATCCATAGCACTCACGCTTATCTTGCGCATTTTAGAGTATCCACTTTCACTTGTCTATGAACTGTTATAGGCAACCCAGAAGTCCTTTACCGCGGACACGGCTATTCGAATAGATGATGTTAACCCTGCAGGGGTGTACTTCGTCACACACGCTCTCACCACTTACCGCCGTTTACACAGCATGTACTCGGCAACCTTCAAGCGGAAGCCCAGCGAGGGTGTCGGCCACAGCCTACCTAAACACTCAAGTCTCTAGTCCAGGTTTATCGCCTATTCAGGTTCCATCCGCAGGGAGTCCGGCCGAGGTTTCCACATACGGCCCCGAACGATGTGTGCAGGGTTCCCGAGACACCAAACGGGCGACCCGGTACACCGGCCACGTGCCTACCGCATCACAGCCCACCCCTCGGGTCAGCGCTGCCACGGCCTCCAGCATACTACAAACACCAGAAACTACTTGCAACTCCTGGACAGAGGACAAGGGTGATTAAGAAGCCGAGAGGGTCCATTGGTTTCGGGCCCAATGCGTGGTAGTAACTGTATCATGGATCACAAACACAGAACTCAGTTCCTGAGGACGGCTTCAATGAGACAACCCACCATGTACTCCTACATGGCCTCTCACCGCTACCTTTACCAAATCGTGTTCACACACTAAGCTCACACACAGTAGGACATGTTCACACAACTCCAATTCATCCCCGATGAATCAGACCTGACACAACTCTAAGCAATAGCAGGCATGACAAACAAGCATGAATGAGTAGGCACATCAGGGCTCAAACAACTCCTACTCATGCTAGTGGGTTTCATCTATTTACTGTGGCAATGACAGGTCATGCAGAGGATAAGGGGTTCAACTACCGCAGCAAGTAACAGATGAGTCGTTGTTGTCCTAATGCAGTAAAGAGAGCAGGAGCGAGAGAGTGGGATTGTATCGGAATGAACAAGGGGGTTTGCTTGCCTGGCACTTCTGAAGATATTATAGTTCTTCATCCGTGTCATCGAACTCATCGTCGGAATCACGGCTATCGAGAGGGGACAATTACCGGCAACAAAGAAGGAAACAAAATCAATGCAATGCACAATATGATGCATGATCATGACATAGAAAAATGAGTGTGTTGGGCTAATGCAACTACAACCAGATGGGTTTGAGCCATTTTGAACCAAAGATTCAACCCCAAACTCATCTTATGAATTTATATAGTGCTTTATCATGTTTTGATATAAACAACAGGGTTAAGTTGCTTTAACATGCATGAAACTAGTACATATGGTTAGATTGGATTTTTCTGATCATTTTTCATATATAAATTATTTCATTTGGAGTTACAGATTAATATCTATGAATTTTAGAAGTTTAGGGTATTTTCTGGAATTTCCTGATTAAAAATAAATCCAGAAAATGTAATACTGCGTCAGCATTGCGTCACTGTGACGTCAGCAGGTCAACAGTGGCTGGTCCGGGTCAAACCTGACCCGTGGGACCCGCACGTCAGTGTAATAGGGCAAGAACAGAGGCTGACCAGTGGGGCCAGGTCAACGGCCACGTCAGCATAGTCAAACTGACACGTGGGGCCACTGGACTTAGATTAATTCTAACTTATTTCGTTAGCTGGTTAATTAAACAGGTGGGGCCCGACTGTCAGTGTCACTAGATGTTAAATAACTAGGCTGTTAGCGGCTAATGACTTTGCCACGTCAGCGTCACCGGAGGTATGCCGGCGGCGACCAAAAACGCGGCGGAGGTACACTGGAGGGGCTCGGGTTTCGCCTATGATGCACCGTTCGGTGCGCCCTTTGGCCCTACGGAGAGCTGGCGCGATGGCACGTCGGATGGTGGTGGTCTCCGGGCCTGGGGTGGCCGGAGTCGACGGCGGCGGGCTCGGTTGCGGCCGCCGGAGTTCGGGGGTGCACGGGGCTGCGGCTACGGTGCATGGGAGGAGGAACTGATGGGCACTACGGGCTCCTGGGAGTGCACTCAGTGCAGTGACGCGCTCGGATTATACGGAGGCGAACCAAGATGACGACGGCGACAAGTCCGGCGCCGGTGAGGTCTCGGTCTCGACGGAAACGAGGGCTACGATGAGCTAATGGACATGGGAGTAGAGGGGATTGGTAGAGGAGCTCACGGCGGGTGCAGAGGTGGCCTCGGCGTGCTCGGGGACGTCCTCGTTGCTGCGAATCGAGCAGCAGCGATTGCCGGCCATGGCGGTGAAGACGGCGGTGATGGCGTGGCTTCGGGGCACCCGGCGTCGCGTGCATCGGCGTAGAGCTTCATGGATCCGAGGCGGAGCTTGTGGGCTAGCTGGAAGGCCGCGGGGATGCTGGTGGCCGCGGTGGTGGCGAGCGGCGTCGACGGCAGCACTCGGTGGCGCTGCGGAAGCGAGCAGTGGAGGGAGAGGGAGTCCTGGGAGAGAGGGGAGAGGTGCAAGGGGTTGAGGGGAGTGCGTGGCGCCCTCGGGTGCCTCCAGCGGCGAGCAGGTAAGCAGGAGGTGGCCGGCGCGTGCCGGCACGCGGTGGGCACACGCCCTCGCGTCCTTCTGTCAAGAGGAGGACGACGACTGGCAGATGGCTGCGTGGGCTGGGCTTCACAGCAACTGGGCCGAGGTGGGGCGCCAGGTAAGTGGGCCTGAGGCCTATCTCCCTCTCTCTGTTAA
This sequence comes from Triticum aestivum, assembly GCF_018294505.1. Taxonomy (NCBI): domain Eukaryota; kingdom Viridiplantae; phylum Streptophyta; class Magnoliopsida; order Poales; family Poaceae; genus Triticum; species Triticum aestivum. Next base: position 479,239,896 of record NC_057796.1, read on the forward strand.
TAATTTGTTCTGTTTTCTATTTTTGCTATTATGTTTTGATTCAGTTCAAAGACCAAACCATTTTCAAAATTCATGAAAATAATTGTGTAAACCAAATGGACTTATCCAAAGCTACACAACAATTTCCAGAATTATTGAACATATATTTATTATATAACAAATATAGATCCAATTCAAATATTTATTGGATTAATTCAAAGGCCCAAAATAAATATGTTAAACCTTCCAAAAATATTGGTTTGAATTTTATTCTTGCCAATATTTTTCAAGGTTTAACAGGAACATTTTCTTAGGCTTCTTTGAGAAGATTTTAATGTTGATCATTTTTAAAAGGTTTCTGAGGCTTTGAAAATTCCTCAATTCAAATTTCATTTGAATTTAAACATGATGCATGGAGGCAAGAAAAATCAAGCAAGGGCTGATCTGGGGCTTTGACAATTTATGATTTCGCAAAAGAATTTCAATGCCTTGCTTGAAGAAAAATTGCCTAAGATTGATGAGTTGGCTAGGAACATGGATAGAATTTCTCTTGATGTTGATTCTTTGAAACTTAGATCTATTCCACCTAAGCATGATATCAATGAGTCTCTCAAATCTATGAGAATTTCCATTGATGAGTGCAAATAAAGAACCGCTAGGATGCGTGCTAAAAAAGATTGCTTTGTAAAAGCGTGTTCTTCTAGTTTTCAAGGTAATAATGATGAAGATCTAAAAGTTATTGATGTGTCTCCTATTAAATCTTTGTTTTCCAATATGAATCTTGATAAAGATGGGACTGGAGATGAGTCAACTTTAGTTAAAAGGTGTCCCAATGATTCGGAGTTTCTAGATCTTGATGCAAAAATTGGTAAAAGTGGGATTGAAGAGGTCAAAACTTTATATAGCAATGAACCCACTATTTTGGATTTCAAGGAATTTAATTATGATAATTGTTCTTTGATAGATTGTATTTCCTTGTTGCAATCCGTGTTAAATTCTCCTCATGCTTATGATCAAAATAAAGCTTTTACCAAACACATCGTTGATGCTTTAATGCAATCCTATGAAGAAAAGTTTGAGTTAGAAGTTTCTATCCCTAGAAAACTTTATGATGAGTGGGAACCTACTATTAAAATTAAAATTAAAGATCATGAATGCTACGCTTTATGTGATTTGGGTGCTAGTGTTTCCACGATTCCAAAAAATTTGTGTGATGTGTTAGGTTTCCGTGAATTTGATGATTGTTCTTTAAATTTGCATCTTGCGGATTCCACCATTAAGAAACCTATGGGAAGGATTAATGATGTTCTTATTGTTGCAAATAGTAATTATGCGCCTATAGATTTCATTGTTCTTGATATAGATTGCAATCCTACATGTCCTATTATTCTTGGTAGACCTTTCCTTAGAACGATTGGTGCAATTATTGATATGAAAGAAGGAAATATTAGATTCCAATTTCCATTAAGGAAAGGCGTGGAACACTTTCCTAGGAAGAAAATTAAATTACCCTATGAATCTATTATGAGAGCCACTTATGGATTGCATACCAAAGATGATAATACCTAGATCTATTCTTGCTTTTATGCCTAGCTAGGGGCGTTAAACGATAGCGCTTGTTGGGAGGCAACCCAATTTTATTTTATTTTCTTCCTTTTTATTTCTGTTTAGTAATAAATAATTCATATATGTTGGGAGGCATCATGTTTAGATGTGTTTTTATGTTCTAAATTAGTGTTTGTGCCAAGTAGAACCTTTGGGAAGACTTGGGTGAAGTCTTTATGATCTTTCAGTAAAAAAACAGAAACTTTAGCACTCGCGAGATTAGCTGCCATTGTTTACTGGAGAGAGATTTTAGGTTGATTCTTTTTGCAGATGATTAATAGACAAATTCCTCACGTCCAACTATTTATTTCAGAATTTTTGGAGTTACAGAAGTATACGTTTGATACAGATTACTACAGACTGTTCTGTTTTTGATAGATTCTGTTTTTCGTGTGTTGTTTGCTTATTTTGATGAATCTATGGCTAGTATCGGGGGGTATGAACCATAGAGAAGTTGGAATACAGTAGGTTTAACACCAATATAAATAAAGAATGAGTTCATTACAGTACCTTAAAGTGGTGATCTGTTTTCTTATACTAACGGAGCTCATGAGATTTTCTGTTGAGTTTTGTGTTGTGAAGTTTTCAAGTTTTGGGTAAAGATTTGATGGATTTTGGAATAAGGAGTGGAAAGAGCCTAAGCTTGGGGATGCCCAAGGCACCCCAAGGTAAAATTCAAGGACAACCAAAAGCCTAAGCTTGGGGATGCCCGGGAAGGCATCCCCTCTTTCGTCTTCGTCCATCGGTAACTTTACTTGAGGCTATATTTTTATTCACCACATGATATGTGTTTTGCTTGGAGCGTCTTGTATGATTTGAGTCTTTGCTTGTTAGTTTACCACAATCATCCTTTATGTACACACCTTTTGGAGAAACACACATAAGTCGGAATTTATTAGAATACTCTATGTGCTTCACTTATATCTTTTGAGCTAGATGATTTCGCTTTAGTGCTTCACTTATATCTTTTAGAGCACGGTGGTGGTTTTATTTTATAGAAATTATTGATCTCTCATGCTTCACTTATATTATTTTGAGAGTCCTTTAGAACAGCATGGTAATTTGCTTTGGCTATAAATTTAGTCCTAATATGATATGCATCCAAGACGGGTATAATAAAAACTTTCATCAAAAGTGCATTGAATACTATGAGAAGTTTGATACTTGATGATTGTTTTGAGATATGAAGATGGTAATATTAGAGTCGTGCTAGTTGAGTAGTTGTGAATTTGAGAAATACTTGTGTTGAAGTTTGCAAGTCCCGTAGCATGCACGTATGGTAACCATTGTGTGACAAATTTGAAACATGAGGTGTTCTTTGATTGTCATCCTTATGAGTGGCGGTCGGGGACGAGCGATGGTCTTTTCCTACCAATATATCCCCCTAGGAGCATGCGCGTAATGCTTGGTTTTTGATGAATTTTAGATTTTTGCAATAAGTATGTGATTTCTTTATGACTAATGTTGAGTCCATGTATTATACACACTCTCACCTTGAGAGTTGGTGAAAACTTCGCCGGTGCATCGAACCCCCGTGATATGATATGCTCTATCACACATAAACCTCCTTATATCTTCCTCAAAACAGCCACCATACCTACCTATTATGGCATTTCCATAGTCATTCCGAGATATATTGCCATGTAACTTTCCACCATTTCATTTATTATGACACACTTCATCATTGTCATATTGCCTTGCATGATCATGTAGTTGACATCGTATTTGTGGCAAAGCCACCATGCATAATTTATCATACATGTCACTCTTGACTCATTGCCCATCCCGGTACACCGCCGGAGGCACTCATATAGAGTCATATTTTGTTCTAGTATCGAGTTGTAATCATTGAGTTGTAAATAAATAGAAGTGTGATGATCATCATTAATAGAGCATTGTCCAAAAAAAAGAAAAAAAAGAAAGGCCCAAAAAAAGGCCCAAAAAAAGAGAAAAGAAATAAAAGGGACAATGCTACTGTCCTTTTTTCCGCACTTGTGCTTCAAAGTAGCACCATGATCTTTATGATAGAGAGTCTCTTATTTTGTCACTTTCATATACTAGTGGGAATTTTTCATTATAGAACTTGGCTTGTATATTCCAACAATAGGCTTCCCCAAATGCCCTAGGTCTTCGTGAGAAAGCAAGTTGGATGCACACCCACTTAGTTTCTTTTGTTGATCTTTCATACATTTATAGCTCTAGTGCATCCGTTGCATGGCAATCCCTACCCCTTGCATTAACATCAATTGATGGGAATCTCCCTAGCCCGTTGATTACCCGCGTCAATGTGAGACTTTCTCCTTTTTTGTCTTCTCCACACAACCCCCATCATTATATTCTATTCCACCCATAGTGCTATGTCCATGGCTCACGCTCATGTATTGCGTGAAAATTGAAAAGAGTTTGAGATTACTAAAGTATGAAACAATTGCTTGGCTTGTCAATGGGGTTGTGCATGATGAGAGCATTTTTGTGTGACGAAAATGAAGCATAGCCAAATTATATGATTTTGTAGGGATAAGCTTTCTTTGTCCATGTTATTTTGAGAAGACATAATTGCTTAGTTAGTATGCTTGAAGTATTATTATTTTTATGTCAATACTAAACCTTTATCTTGAATCTTTTGGATCTGAACATTCATGCCACAATAAAGAGAATTACTTTGAAAATTATGTTAGGTAGCATTCCACATCAAAAATTATGTTTTTATCATTTACCTACTCGAGGACGAGCAGGAATTAAGCTTGGGGATGCTTGATACGTCTCCAACGTATCTATAATTTTTGATTGTTCCATGCTATTATATTATCTGTTTTGGATGTTTAATGGGCTTTATTATGCACTTTTATATTATTTTTCGGACTAACCTATTAACCGAAGGCCCAGTGCAAATTGCTATTTTTTTGCCTATTTCAGTGTTTCGCACAAAAGGAATATCAAACGGAATCCAAACGGAATGAAACCTTCGCGAGGATCGCTTTTGGAACAAACGCAATCCAGGAGACTTGGAGTGGACGTCAAGGAAGCAAAGAGGTGACCACGAGGTAGGAGGGCGCGCCCAAGGGGATAGGCGCGCCCCCACCCTCGTGGCTCCACCGACCTACTTCTTTCGCCTATATATACTCATATACCCTGAAAACATCCGAGAGCACCACGAAACCCTATTTCCACCGCCGCAACCTTTTGTACCCGTGAGATCCCATCTTGGGGCCTTTTCCGGTGCTCCACCTGATACGTCCATTTTGCATCATGCTTTTATATCGATATTTATTGCATTATGGGCTGTTATTACACATTATGTCACAATACTTATGCCTATTCTCTCTTATTTTACAAGGTTTACATAAGGAGGGAGAATGCCGGCAGCTGGAATTCTGGGCTGGAAAAGGAGCAAATATTAGAGACCTATTCTGCACAACTCCAAAAGTCCTGAAACTCCACGGAAGTTGTTTTTGGAAATAATGAAAAATACTGAGCGGAAGAAATACCAGAGGGGGCCCACACCCTGGCCACGAGGGTGGGGGCGCGCCCTACCCCCTGGGGGTGCCCCCTGCCTCGTGGGCCCCCCTGTTGGCCCTCCGGTGCTCATCTTCTCCTATATGAAGTCTTTTGTCTGAAGAAAAATCAGAAGCAAGCTTTCGGCATGAGACTCCGCCGCCACGAGGCGGAACCAATCTAGGGCTCCGGCGGAGCTGTTCTGCCGGGGACACTTCCCTCCGGGAGGGGGAAATCATCGCCATCGTCATCACCAACGCTCCTCTCATCGGGAGGGGGCCAATCTCCATCAACATCTTCACCAGCACCATCTCCTCTCAAACCCTAGTTCATCTCTTGTATCCAATTCTTGTCTCTAAGTCTGGGATTGGTACTTCTAGGTTGCTAGTAGTGTTGATTACTCCTTGTAGTTGATGCTAGTTGGTTTATTTGGTGGAAGATCATATGTTCAGATCCTTTATGCATATTAATACTCCTCTGATTATGAACATGAATAAGCTTTGTGAGTAGTTACGTTTGTTCCTGAGGACATGGGAGAAGTCTTGCTATTAGTAGTCATGTGAATTTGGTATTCGTTCGATATTTTGATGAGATGTATGTTGTCTCTCCTCTAGTGGTGTTATGTGAACGTCGACTACATGACACTTCACCATTATTTGGGCCTAGAGGAAGGCATTGGGAAGTAATAAGTATATGATGGGTTGCTAGAGTGACAGAAGCTTAAACCCTAGTTTATGCGTTGCTTCGTAAGGGGCTGATTTGGATCCATATGTTTCATGCTATGGTTAGGTTTACCTTAATACTTCTTTTGTAGTTGCGGATGCTTGCAATAGGAGTTAATCATAAGTGGGATGTTTTTCCAAGTAAGGGCAGCACCCAAGGACCGGTCCACCCACATATCAAATTATCAAAGTACCGAACGCGAATCATATGAACGTGATGAAAAGTAGCTTGACGATAATTCCCATGTGTCCTCGGGAGCGCTTTTCTCTATATAAGAGTTTGTCCAGGCTTGTCCTTTGCTACAAAAAGGATTAGGCCACCTTGCTGCACTTATTTACTTTTGTTACTTGTTGCTCATTACAAATTATCTTATCACAAAACTATATGTTACCTATAATTTCAGTGCTTGCAGAGAATACCTTGCTGAAAACCGCTTATCATTTCCTTCTGCTCCTCGTTGGGTTCGACGCTCTTACTTATCGAAAGGACTACGATAGATCCCCTATACTTGTGGGTCATCAAGACTCTTTTCTGGCGCCGTTGCCGGGGAGTGAAACGCCTTTGGTAGGTGGAATTTGGTAAGGAAAAATTTATATAGTGTGCTGAAATTTATTGTCACTTGTTACTATGGAAAGTAATCCTCTGAGGGGCTTGTTCGGGGTATCTTCACCCCGACCAATAGAGCAAAGAGTTGCTCCTCAACATACTGAACCTACTGAAAAAGAAAATGTCTAATTTGAAATTCCTTCGGGTATGGTAGAAAAACTGCTAGCTAATCCTCTTGCAGGAGATGGAACATTACATCCTGATGAGCACCTAATATATGTGGATGAAGTTTGTGGATTATTTAAGCTTGCAGGTATGCCCGATGATGTTATCAAGAAGAAGGTCTTCCCTTTATCTTTGAAGGGAGATGCATTGACATGGTATAGGCTATGTGATGATATGGGATCATGGAACTACAAATGATTGAAATTGGAATTTCATCAAAAGTTTTATCCTATGCATCTTGTTCATCGTGATCGCAATTATATATATATATAATTTTTGGCCTCGCGAAGGAGAAAGCATCGCTCAAGCCTGGGGGAGGCTTAAGTCTATGTTATATTCATGCCCCAATCATGAGCTCTCAAGAGAAATGATTATTCAAAAATTTTATGCTCGGCTTTCTGACAACAATCACACCATGCTCGATACTTCTTGTGCTGGCTCTTTTATGATGAAGACTATTGAATTCAAATGGGATTTATTGGAAAGAATTAAACGCAACTCTGAAGATTGGGATCTCGACGAAGGTAAGGAGTCGGGTATGACACCTAAGTTCGATTGTGTTAAATCTTTTATGGATACCGATGTTTTCCGTAAATTTAGCACTAAATATGGACTTGACTCAGAGATAGTAGCTTCTTTCTGTGAATCTTTTGCTACTCATGTTGATCTCTCTAAGGAGAAGTGGTTTAAATATCATCCTCCCATAGAAGTAAAAGTAGTTGCACCTATTAAAGTTGAAGAAAAGACTATCACTTATAATGATCCTATTGTTCCTACTGCTTATGTTGAGAAACCACCCTTCCCTATTAGAATAAAGGATCATGCTAAAGCTTCAACTGTGGTTCATAAAAGCAATATTAGAACTTATACACCTCCTGAGGAAGTTAAAGTTGAACCTAATATTGCTATTGTTAAAGATCTCTTGGCTGATAATATTGATGGGCATGTTATTTATTTCTATGACGAAACTGCTAGAATTGCTAAACCTTGTGCTAAAGATAAACATAGACCTGTGGTAGGCATGCCTGTTATTTCTGTTAAAATAGGAGATCATTGTTATCATGGCTTGTGTGATATGGGTGCTAGTGCTAGTGCAATACCTATTGACTTATACAAAGAAATTATGCATGATATTGCACCCACTGAGTTAGAAGAAATTGATGTTACAATTAAGCTTGCCAATAGAGATACTGTATCACCAATTGGAATTGTTAGAGATGTTGAAGTCTTGTGTGGTAAAATTAAATATCCTGCTGATTTTCTTGTTCTTGGTTCCCCACAAGATAACTTTTGTCCCATTATATTTGGTAGACCCTTCTTAAACACTGTTAATGCTAGGATAGACTGCGAAAAGGATGTTGTTACTATTGGTTTAGGTGATATGTCTCATGAGTTCAACTTCTCTAAATTTCATAGACAACACCGTGAAGAGGAACTGCCTAGTAAAGATGAAATTATTGGTCTTGCTTCTATTGCCGTACCTCCTAGTGATCCTTTAGAACAATATTTGCTAGACCATGAAAATGATATGTTTATGAATGAAAGAAGGGAAATAGATGAAGTATTCTTTAAACAGGGACCTATTCTGAAACACAACTTGCCTGTTGAAATCTTAGGGGATCCTCCTCCACCCAAGGGTGATCCCGTGTTTGAGCTTAAACCATTGCCTGATACTCTTAAATATGCTTATCTTGATGAAAAGAAGATATTTCCTGTTATTATTAGTGCTAACCTTTCAGAGAAGGAGGAAGAAAATTATTGAAAACTCTGAAGAAGCACCGTGCTGCTATTGGATATACTCTTGATGATCTTAAGGGCATTAGTCCCACTCTATGCCAACGCAAAATAAATTTGGAGAAAGATGCTAAACCAGTTATTGATCATCAACGGCGGCTGAATCCTAAAATGAAAGAAGTGGTAAGAAAGGAAATACTAAAGCTCCTTGAGGCAGGTATAATCTATCCCGTTGCTGATAGTCAGTGGGTAAGTCCTGTCCATTGTGTCCCTAAGAAGGGAGGTATTACTGTCGTTCCTAATGATCAAGATGAATTGATTCCGCAAAGAATTATTACAGGTTATAGGATGGTAATTGATTTCCGCAAATTAAATGAAGCCACTAAAAAAGATCATTACCCCTTACCTTTTATCGATCAAATGCTAGAAACATTATCCAAACATACACATTTTTGCTTTCTAGATGGTTATTCTGGTTTCTCTCAAATACCTGTGTCAGTTGATGATCAAGCTAAGACCACTTTTACTTGCCCTTTCGGTACTTTTGCTTATAGACGTATGCCTTTTGGTTTATGTAATGCACCTGCTACCTTTCAAAGATGCATGATGGCTATATTATCTGATTTTTGTGAAAAGATTTGTGAGGTTTTCATGGACGATTTCTCCGTCTATGGATCCTCTTTTGATGATTGCTTGAGCAACCTTGATCGAGTTTTGCCGAGATGTGAAGAAACTAATCTTGTCTTGAACTAGGAAAAGTGTCACTTTATGGTTAATGAAGGCACTGTCTTGGGGCATAAAATTTCTGAAAGGGGTATTGTAGTTGATAAAGCTAAAGTTGATGCTATTGAAAACATGCCATGTCCCAAGGACATCAAAGGTATAAGAAGTTTCCTTGGTCACGCTGGATTTTATAGGAGGTTCATTAAAGACTTCTCATAAATTTCTCGGCCTCTTACTAATCTATTGCAAAAAGATATACCATTTGTCTTCGATGATGACTGTGTAGAAGCATTTGAAATACTTAAGAAAGCATTGATCTCTGCACCTATTGTTCGGCCACCTGATTGGAATTTACCCTTTGAAATTATGTGTGATGCTAGTGATTATGCTGTAGGTGTTGTTCTAGGGCAAAGAGTTGATAAGAAATTAAATTGTATTCAATATGCTAGTAAAACTCTAGACAATGCCAGAGAAATTATGCTACTACTGAAAAAGAATTATTAGCAGTTGTATTTGCTTGTGATAAGTTCAGACCTTATATTGTTGATTCTAAAGTAACTATTCACACTGATCACGCTGCTATTAAATATCTTATGGAAAAGAAAGATGCTAAACCTAGACTTATTAGATGGGTCCTCTTGCTACAAGAATTTGATTTGCATATTATTGATAGAAAGGGAGCTGAGAACCCCGTTGCAGACAACTTGTCTAGGTTAGTAAATGTTCTTGATGACCCACTACCTATTGATGATAGCTTTCCTGATGAACAATTAAATGTCATAAATGCTTCTCGTACTGCTCCATGGTATGCTGATTATGCTAATTACATTGTTGCTAAATTTATACCACCTAGTTTCACATACCAGCAAAAGAAAAAGTTTTTCTATGATTTGAGACATTACTTCTGGGATGACCCACATCTTTATAAAGAAGGAGTAGATGGTGTTATTAGACGTTGTGTACCTGAGCATGAACAGGAACCGATCCTACGCAAGTGTCACTCGGAGGCTTATGGAGGACACCATGCTGGAGATAGAACTGCACATAAGGTATTGCAATCTGGTTTTTATTGGCCTACTCTCTTCAAGGATGCCCGTAAGTTTGTCTTATCTTGTGATGAATGTCAAAGAATTGGTAATATCAGTAGACGTCAAGAAATGCCTATGAATTATTCACTTGTTATTGAACCATTTGATGTTTGGGGCTTTGAATATATGGGACCGTTTCCTGCCTCTAATGGATATACACATATTTTAGTTGCTGTTGATTATGTTACTAAGTGGGTAGAAGCTATTCCAACTAGTAGTGCTGATCATAACACTTCTATTAAGATGCTTAAAGAAGTTATTTTTTCGAGGTTTGGAGTCCCTAGATATTTAATGACTGATGGTGGTTCACATTTTATTCATGGTGCCTTTCGTAAAATGCGTGCTAAGTATGATGTTAATCATAGAATTGCGTCTCCTTATCACCCGCAGTCTAGTGGTCAAGTAGAATTGAGCAATAGAGAGCTCAAATTAATTTTGCAAAAGACTGTTAATAGATCTAGAAAGAATTGGTCCAAGAAACTTGATGATGCATTATGGGCCTATAGAACTGCATATAAAAATCCTATGGGTATGTCTCCGTATAAAATGGTTTATGGAAAAGCATGTCACTTACCTCTCGAACTAGAACATAAGGCGTTTTTGGCTATTAAAGAGCTCAACTATGATTTCAAACTTGCCGGTGAAAGGAGGTTATTTGACATTAGCTCACTTGATAAATGGAGAACCCAAGCCTATGAGAATGCCAAGTTGTTTAAAGAAAAAGTTAAAAGATGGCATGACAAAAGAATACAAAAGCGTGAGTTTAATGTAGGTGATTATGTATTGCTATACAACTCTCGTTTAAGATTTTTTGCAGGAAAACTTCTCTCCAAATGGGAAGGTCCTTACGTTATCGAGGAGGTTTATCGTTCCGGTGCCATAAAAATTAACAACTTCGAAGGCACAAATCCGAAGGTGGTGAACGGTCAAAGAATCAAACACTATATCTCAGGTAATCCCATAAATGTTGAAACCAATGTTATTGAAACCGTAACCCTGGAGGAATACATAAGGGACACTTTCCAGAACGTTTCAGACTCTGAAAAGGAATAGGTATGTGGTACAGTAAGTAAACCGACTTCAAAACCGTTCTAATGGCAATTTTTCTCCGTTTTCGAATATTTAGAAAAATAGAAAAATAAGAAGCAGTCCGGGAAGGACACGAGGGCTCCACGACGGTGGAAGGCGCGCCCCCTGCCTCGTGGACACCTCGTGCGCTCTCCGGACTCCGTTTTCTTGCACGTTACGTATTTTGGTCGGTAAATTCATTATATAATCTCCCGAAGGTTTTGACCACCGTATCACACAATTATCCTCTGTTCTTGTTTCGAGCTGTTTTCTCTCAAGGTTGTCAAGGCCGGGCATCATGTCATCCCCCTCCTCCAACAATGGTGACAACGATGCTTGGCTAATGAAGATAGAGCTGAAGAGGGAAGAACCCATGGAGATCAACAAGGATGAAGGGATCAAGAAGGCCACGGAGGATCAAGCTCCGGCAGCAGAAGACATGCTTCAACTTGATCACAATCTTCTTACCCCAACTGAGATCGAAGATTTCAAGATGATTGAGTTAGCTCGTATACAAAACAAGTATCTCACACGTGAATTTTTTTTGTTGAAGGAGCATATCACCGCACTCAAAGGCATTATCCGCACGTTGGAGGACCTCTTACGCTCGATGTGCGACTATCCATCATCACCTTCGTCTTCTTCACCAGCAAAGGAGATATAATCACATGGGTATGGGCACTCCCCTTGGCAACTGCCAAGCTTGGGGGAGGTGCCCCGGTATCGTATCACCACCACACCTCCTATCTTTACCGTTTTTCTTAGTTCTATCCTTTTTAGTATTATCTTGATCTAGTAGAATAAAAGTTTTGGTATGATTTAGTTTTGAGTTTTGCTTTATGCTCCCTATATGTAATCGAGTCTGTGAGTTATATAATAAAGATTAGTGTTGAGTCAAGGGCTTGATTATTTTGCTACGATCTTGAGGGAATAAAAGAAAAAGAAAGAATAAAAACAAACAAAGAGATCATATTGATCTTATGGAGAGTAATGACTTCACATAGAAAGAGTATGATGATTAAAAGTTGTTGAGAGTTGACAAACATAGCTGTGGTCATCGTTGCAATTAATAGGAAGTAATAAAGAAAGAGAGGTTTCACATATAAATATACTATCTTGGACATCTTTTATGATTGTGAGCACTCATTAAAATATGGCATGCTAAAGAGTTGATGTTGGACAAGGAAGACAACATAATGGGTTATGTTTTCTTATATCCGAAATAAAGTATATTGTTATGGATCATCCAACATGTTGAGCTTGCCTTTCCCCCTCATGCTAGCTAAATTCTTTGCACCAAGTAGAGATACTACTTGTGCTTCCAAATACCCTTAAACCCAGTTTTGCCATAAGAGTCCACCATATCTACCTATGGATTGAGTAAGATCCTTCAAGTAAGTTGTCATCGGTGCAAGCAATAAAAATTGCTCTCTAAATATGTATGATTGATTGGTGTGGAGGAAATAAGAGCTTTATACGATCTTGTGATGTGGAAGAAATAAAAGCGACGGACTGCATAATAAAGGTCCATATCACAAGTGGCAATATAAAGTGACATTCTTTCGCATTAAGATTTTGTGCATCCAACTCTGAAAGCGCATGGCAACCTCTGCTTCCCTCTGCGAAGGGCCTATCTTGTACTTCTATCTTCTACCTTATGCAAGAGTCATGGTGATCTTCACCTTTCCTTTTTATACTTTATCCTTTGGCAAGCACAGTGTGTTGGAAAGATCCTGATATATATATCTAATTGGATGGAAGTTAGCATGAACTATTTGTTGGAAATATGCCCTAGAGGCAATAATAAAATGGTTATTATTATATTTCCTTGTTCATGATAATTGTCTATTGTTCATGCTATAATTGTGTTATCCGGAAATCGTAATACATGTGTGAATACATAGACCACAACATGTCCCTAGTAAGTCTCTAGTTGACTAGCTCGTTGATCAACAGATAGTCATGGTTTCCTGACTATGGACATTGGATGTCATTGATAACGGGATCACATCATTAGGAGAATGATGTGATGGACAAGACCCAATCCTAAGCATAGCACAAAGATCGTGTAGTTCGTTTGCTAGAGCTTTTCCAATGTCAAGTATCATTTCCTTAAACCATGAGATCGTGTAACTCCCGGATGCCGTAGGAGTGCTTTGGGTGTACCAAACATCACAACGTAACTGGGTGACTATAAAGGTACACTACAGGTATCTCTGAAAGTGTCTGTTCGGTTGACACGGATCGAGACTGGGATTTGTCACTCCGTATGACGGAGAGGTATCTCTGGGCCCACTCGGTAATGCATCATCATAATGAGCTCAATGTGACCAAGTGTCTGGTCGCGGGATCATGCATTACGGTACGAGTAAAGTGACTTGCCGGTAACGAGATTGAACAAGGTATTGGGATACCGACGATCGAATCTCGGGCAAGTAACGTACCGATTGACAAAGGGAATTGTATACGGGATTGATTGAATCCTCGACATCATGGTTCATCTGATGAGATCATCATGGAACATGTGGGAGCCAACATGGGTATCCAGATCCCGCTGTTGGTTATTGACCGGAGAGTCGTCTCGGTCATGTCTGCATGTCTCCCGAACCCGTAGGGTCTACACACTTAAGGTTCGGTGACGCTAGGGTTGTAGAGATATTAGTATGCGGAAACCCAAAAGTTGTTCGGAGTCTCGGATGAGATCCCGGACGTCACGAGGAGTTCCGGAATGGTCCGGAGGTGAAGAATTATATATAGGAAGTCCAGTTTCGGCCACCGGGAAAGTTTCGGGGGTTATCGGTATTGTACCGGGACCACCGGAAGGGTCCCGGGGGTCCACCGGGTGGGGCCACCTATCCCGGAGGGCCCCATGGGCTGAAGTGGGAGGGGAACCAGCCCCTGGTGGGCTGGTGCGCCCCCCATGGGCCTCCCCCTGCGCCTAGGGTTGGAAACCCTGGGGGTGGGGGGCGCCCCACCTGGCTTGGGGGGCAAGTTTCCCCCCTTGGCCCCCCCATGTAGATGGGATCCCAGGGCCGGCGCCCCCCCAGGGGGCCTATATATAGTGGGGGGGAGGGAGGGCAGCAGTACCCTAGCCCCTGGCGCCTCCCTCTCCCTCCCGTGACACCTCTCCCTCCCGCTTGCGCTTGGCGAAGCCCTGCCGGGATCCCCGCTACTTCCACCACCACGCCGTCGTGCTGCTGGATCTCCATCAACCTCTCCTCCCCCCTTGCTGGATCAAGAAGGAGGAGACGTCGCTGCTCCGTACGTGTGTTGAACGCGGAGGTGCCGTCCGTTCGGCGCTCGGTCATCGGTGTTTTGGATCACGACGAGTACGACTCCATCAACCCCGTTCACTTGAACGCTTCCGCTCGCGATCTACAAGGGTATGTAGATGCACTCCTTCCTTCTCGTTGCTAGTAAACTCCATAGATGGATCTTGGTGATGCGTAGAAAATTTTAAAATTCTGCAACGATCCCCAACAATGGCATCATGAGCCAGGCCTATGCGTAGTTACGATGCACGAGTAGAACACAAAGCAGTTGTGGGCGTAGATGTTGTCAATTTATCTTGCCACTACTAGTCTTATCTTGTTTCGGCGGTATTGTGGGATGAAGCGGCCTGGACCGACCTTACACGTACGCTTAATTGAGACAGGTTCCACCGACTGACATGCACTAGTTGCATAAGGTGGCTAGCGGGTGTCTGTCTCTCCCACTTTAGTCGGAACGGATTCGATGAAAAGGGTCCTTATGAAGGGTAAATAGAAATTGGCATATCACGTTGTGGTTTTACGTAGGTAAGAAACGTTCTTGCTAGAAACCTATAGAAGCCACGTAAAAACATGCAACAACAATTAGAGGATGTCTAACTTGTTTTTGCAGCATGTGCCTTGTGATGTGATATGGCCAAAAGGATGTGATGAATGAGATATATGTGATGTATGAGATTGATCATGTTCATGTAATAGGAATCACGACTTGCATGTCGATGAGTATGACAACCGGCAGGAGCCATAGGAGTTGTCTTTATTTTTTGTATGACCTGTGTGTCATTGAATAACGCCATGTAAATTACTTTACTTTATTGCTAAACACGTTAGCCATAGAAGTAGAAGTAATCGTTGGCGTGACAACTTCATGAAGACACGATGATGGAGATCATGACGATGGAGATCATGGTGTCATGCCGGTGATGAAGATGATCATGGCGCCCCGAAGATGGAGATCAAAGGAGCAAAATGATATTGGCCATATCATGTCACTATTTGATTGCATGTGATGTTTGTCATGTTTTACATCTTATTTGCTTAGAACGACGGTAGTAAGTAAGATGATCCCTTATAATAATTTCAAGAAAGTGTTCCCCCTAACTGTGCACCGTTGCGAAGGTTCGTTGTTTCGAAGCACCACGTGATGATCGGGTGTGATAGATTCTAACGTTCGCATACAACGGGTGTTGACGAGCCTAGCATGTACAGACATGGCCTCGGAACACACGCAATACACTTAGGTTGACATGACGAGCCTAGCATGTGCAGACATGGCCTCGGAACACGGAAGACCAAAAGGTCGAGCATGAGTCGTATAGAAGATACGATCAACATGAAGATGTTCACCGATCTTGACTAGTCCGTCTCACGTGATGATCGGACACGGCCTAGTTAAGTCGGATCACGTTTCACTTAGATGACTGGAGGGATGTCTATCTGAGTGGGAGTTCATTGAATAATTTGATTAGATGAACTTAATTATCATGAACTTAGTGTAAAATCTTTACAATATGTCTTGTAGATCAAATGGCCCACGTTGCCCTCAACTTCAACGCGTTCCTAGAGAAAACCAAACTGAAAGATGATGGCAGCAACTATACGGACTGGGTCCGGAACCTGAGGATCATCCTCATAGCTGCCAAGAAAGATTATGTGCTAGAAGCACCGCTAGGTGAAGCACCCATCCCAGAGAACCAAGATGTTATGAACGCTTGGCAATCACGTGCTGATGATTACTCCCTCGTTCAGTGCGGCATGCTTTACAGCTTAGAACCGGGGCTCCAAAAGCGTTTTGAGCAACACGGAGCATATGAGATGTTCGAAGAGCTGAAAATGGTTTTCCAAGCTCATGCCCGGGTCGAGAGATATGAAGTCTCCGACAAGTTCTTCAGTTGTAAGATGGAGGAAAACAGTTCTGTCAGTGAGCACATACTCAAAATGTCTGGGTTGCACAACCGCTTGACTCAGCTGGGGGTTAATCTCCCGGATGACGCGGTCATTGACAGAATCCTTCAGTCGCTTCCACCAAGCTACAAGAGCTTTGTGATGAACTTCAATATGCAGGGGATGGAAAAGACCATTCCTGAGGTATATTCAATGCTGAAATCAGCGGAGGTGGAGATCAAAAAGGAACATCAAGTGTTGATGGTGAATAAAACCACTAAGTTCAAGAAAGGCAAGGGTAAGAAGAACTTCAAGAAGGACGGCAAGGGAGTTGCCGCGCCCGGTAAGTCAGTTGCCGGGAAGAAGCCAAAGAATGGACCCAAGCCTGAGACTGAGTGCTTTTATTGCAAGGGAAGTGGTCACTTGAAGCGGAACTGCCCCAAATACTTAGCGGACAAGAAGGCCGGCAACACCAAAGGTATATGTGATATACATGTAAGTGATGTGTACCTTACCAGTACTCGTAGTAGCTCCTGGGTATTTGATACCGGTGCGGTTGCTCATATTTGTAACTCAAAACAGGAGCTGCGGAATAAGCGGAGACTGGCGAAGGACGAGGTGACGATGCGCGTCGGGAATGGTTCCAAGGTCGATGTGATCGCCGTCGGCACGCTACCTCTACATTTACCTACGTGATTAGTTTTAAACCTCAATAATTCTTATTTAGTGCCAGCTTTGAGCATGAACATTGTATATGATGCAGCCGGAAGGTTTTGTCGATCCTAAGAATGCTAACAAGGTATGCAAGCTCCAGCGCTCCATCTATGGGCTGGTGCAAGCATCTCGGAGTTGGAACATTCGATTTGAAGAGATGATCAAAGCGTTTGGGTTTACACAGACTTATGGAGAAGCCTGTGTTTACAAGAAAGTGAGTGGGAGCTCTGTAGCATTTCTCATATTATATGTGGATGACATACTATTGATGGGAAATGATATAGAATTCTCGGAAAGTATAAAGGCCTATTTGAATAAGTGTTTTTCAATGAAGGACCTTGGAGAAGCTGCTTATATATTAGGCATCAAGATCTATAGAGATAGATCAAGACGCCCCATTGGTCTTTCACAGAGTACGTACCTTGACAAGATATTGAAGAAGTTCAATATGGATTAGTCCAAGAAGGGGTTCTTGCCTGTATTGCAAGGTGTGCAATTGAGCACGGCTCAATGCCCGACCACGGCAGAAGATAGAGAAAAGATGAGTGTCATCCCCTATGCCTCGGCCATAAGGTCTATTATGTATGCCATGCTGTGTACCAGACCTGATGTAAACCTTGCCGTAAGTTTGGTAGGAAGGTACCAAAGTAATCCCGGCATGGAACACTGGACAGCGGTCAAGAATATCCTGAAGTACCTGAAAAGGACTAAGGATATGTTTCTCGTTTATGGAGGTGACGAAGAGCTCGTCGTAAAGGGTTACGTCAATGCTAGCTTCGACACAGATCCGGATGACTCTAAGTCACAAACCGGAAGGGTCTCGGGGGTCCACCGGGTGGGGCCACCTATCCCGGAGGGCCCCATGGGCTGAAGTGGGAGGGGAACCAGCCCCTGGTGAGCTGGTGCGCCCCCCATGGGCCTCCCCCTGCGCCTAGGGTTGGAAACCCTGGGGGTGGGGGGCGCCCCACCTGGCTTGGGGGGCAAGTTTCCCCCCTTGGCCGCCGCCCCCCATGTAGATGGGATCCCAGGGCCGGCGCCCCCCCAGGGGTCCTATATATAGTGGGGGGAGGGAGGGCAGCAGTACCCTAGCCCCTGGCGCCTCCCTCTCCCTCCCGTGACACCTCTCCCTCCCGCTTGCGCTTGGCGAAGCCCTGCCGGGATCCCCGCTACTTCCACCACCACGCCGTCGTGCTGCTGGATCTCCATCAACCTCTCCTTCCCCCTTGGTGGATCAAGAAGGAGGAGACGTCGCTGCTCTGTACGTGTGTTGAACGCGGAGGTGCCGTCCGTTCAGCGCTCGGTCATCGGTGATTTGGATCACGACGAGTACGACTCCATCAACCCCGTTCACTTGAACGCTTCCGCTCGCGATCTACAAGGGTATGTAGATGCACTCCTTCCTTCTGGTTGCTAGTAAACTCCATAGATGGATCTTGGTGATGCGTAGAAAATTTTAAAATTCTGCAACGATCCCCAACACTATTATTGTGGACATTACCCTTGAGGTAAAAGGTTGGGAGGCGAAACTATAAGCCCCTATCTTTCTCTGTGTCCGATTAAAACTCCGTAACCACAAGTATTGCATTAGTGTTAGCAATTGTGAAAGACTAAATGATAGTTGAGTATGTGGACTTGCTGAAAAGCTCTGACATAGACTCTTTCTGATGTTATGATAAATTGCAATTGCTTCAATGACTGAGATTATAGTTTGTTAGTTCTCAATAAAGTTTCTGATTCATACTTTGCATTGTGAATAGATTATTACTTGAGCATAAGAAATCATATGACATTATCCATATATGTTGCTGTTATGAGGATAATCATGATGCCCTCATGTCCGTATTTTATTTTATCGACACCTCTACCTCTAAACATGTGGACATATTTATCGTTATCGGCTTTCGCTTGAGGACAAGAGAAGTCTAAGCTTGGGGGAGTTGATACGTCCATTTTGCATCATGCTTTTATATCGATATTTATTGCATTATGGGATGTTATTACACATTATGTCACAATACTTATGCCTATTCTCTCTTATTTTATAGGGTTTACATAAGGAGGGAGAATACCGACAGCTGGAATTCTGGGCTGGAAAAGGAGCAAATATTAGAGACCTATTCTGCACAACTCCAAAAGTCCTGAAACTCCACGGAAGTTGTTTTTGGAAATAATGAAAAATACTGAGCGGAAGAAATACCAGAGGGGGCCCACACCCTGGCCACGAGGGTGGGGGCGCGCCCTACCCCCTGGGCGCGCCCCCTGCCTCGTGGGCCCCCTGTTGGCCCTCCGGTGCCCATCTTCTGCTATATGAAGTCTTTCGTCCGAAGAAAAATTAGAAGCAAGCTTTCGGGACGAGACTCCGCCGCCACGAGGCAGAACCAATCTAGGGCTCCGGCGAAGCTGTTCTGCCGGGGACACTTCCCTCCGGGAGGGGGAAATCATCGCCATCGTCATCACCAACGCTCCTCTCATCGGGAGGGGGCCAATCTCCATCAACATCTTCACCAGCACCATCTCCTCTCAAACCCTAGTTCATCTCCTGTATCCAATTCTTGTCTCTAAGTCTGGGATTGGTACTTGTAGGTTGCTAGTAGTGTTGATTACTCCTTGTAGTTGATGCTAGTTGGTTTATTTGGTGCAAGATCATATGTTCAGATCCTTTATGCATATTAATACTCCTCTGATTATGAACATGAATATGCTTTGTGAGTAGTTACGTTTGTTCCTGAGGACATGAGAGAAGTCTTGCTATTAGTAGTCATGTGAATGTGGTATTCGTTTGATGTTTTGATGAGATGTATGTTGTCTCTCCTCTAGTGGTGTTATGTGAACGTCGACTACATGACACTTCACCATTATTTGGGCCTAGAGGAAGGCATTGGGAAGTAATAAGTAGATGATGGGTTGCTAGAGTGACAGAAGCTTAAACCCTAGTTTATGCGTTGCTTCGTAAGGGGCTGATTTGGATCCTTATGTTTCATGCTATGGTTAGGTTTACCTTAATACTTCTTTTGCAGTTGCGGATGCCTGCAATAGGAGTTAATCATAAGTGGGATGCTTGTCCAAGTAAGGGCAGCACCCAAGCACCGGTCCACCCACATATCAAATTATCAAAGTACTGAACGCGAATCATATGAACATGATGAAAACTAGCTTGACGATAATTCCCATGTGTCCTCGGGAGCGCTTTTCTCTATATAAGAGTTTGTCCAGGCTTGTCCTTTGCTACAAAAAGGATTGGGCCACCTTGCTGCACTTATTTACTTTTGTTACTTGTTGCTCGTTACAAATTATCTTATCACAAAACTATCTGTTACCTATAATTTCAGTGCTTGCAGAGAATACCTTGTTGAAAACCGCTTATCATTTCCTTCTGCTCCTCGTTGGGTTTGACACTCTTACTTATCGAAAGGACTACGATAGATCCCCTATACTTGTGGGTCATCACCGCCGGAGGGGGAATCGATCACGGAGGGCTTCTACATCAACACATAGCCTCTCCGATGATGTGTGAGTAGTTTACCACAGATCTTCGGGTCCATAGTTATTAGCTAGATTGCTTCTTCTCGATTATCTTGGAAATCTATTTGATGTAATTTTTTTTGCAGTGTGTTTGTCGAGATCCGATGAATTGTGGGTTTATGATCAAGATTATCTATGAACAATATTTGATTCTTCTCTGAATTCTTATATGCATGATTTAATATCTTTGCAAGTCTCTTCGAATTATCAGTTTGTTTTGGCCTACTAGATTGATCTTTCTTGCAATGGGAGAAGTGCTTAGCTTTGGGTTCAATCTTGCGGTGTCCTTTCCCAGTGACAGCAGGGGCAGAAAGGCACGTATTGTATTGTTGCCATCGAGGATAAAAAGATGGGGTTTATATCATATTGCTTGAGTTTATCCCTCTACATCATGTCATCTTGCCTAATGCATTACTCTGTTCTTATGAACTTAATACTCTAGATGCATGCTGGATAGCGGTCGATGTGTGGAGTAATAGTAGTAGATGTAGAATCGTTTCGGTCTACTTGTCACGGACGTGATGCCTATGTACATGATCATGCCTAGATATTCTCATTACTATGCACTTTTCTATCAATTTCTCGACAGTAATTTGTTCACCCACCATAGAATTTGCTATCTTGTGAGAAGCCACTAGTGAAACCTATGGCCCCCAGGTCTATTTTCCATCATATTAATCTCCCGCCAACGTGCTATTTCTGTCGCTATTTATTTTGCAATCGTTACTTTTCAATCTATACAACAAAAATACCAAAAATATTTATCTTATTATCTTTATCAGATCTCACTTTTGCTAGTGGTCGTGAAGCGATTGACAACCCCTTCATCGCGTTGGTTGCAAGGTTCTTGATTGTTTTTGCAGGTACGAGGGATTTGCGTGTAGTCTCCTACTGGATTGATACCTTGGTTCTCAAAAACTGAGGGAAATACTTACGCTACTTTGCTACATCACCCTTTCCTCTTCAAGGGAAAACTAACGCATGCTCAAGAGGTAGCAGGTACCCCTCAAGATGAGGATCTTGTTATGGAAAGTGGTCTCGGGTGCACTAGCAACTAACTCATGCAAAAAGTATCGGCATATCTCTACAAGAGACACCTGCCCCCTGTGTGGGAAGGAAAAGGAGACCAGCTTCCATGCCCTAGTCACATGTGATCATGCGCAGGAAGTGTGGCGACAGATGAGGATGGTGTGGAGCTTACCACGCTATGAACTCACTGACGGCAAAGAATGGCTTTGCCGTCAGCTAGAGGAAAGCCGACGGCAAAGAGGCAGCGGACGGCAAAGGATGGCTTTGCCATCAGCCAACATTTTGCCGTCAGCTAGCTGACGTCAAAGCCTCTTTGTCGTCCGCCAGCAGACGACAAAGAGGGTGTTGGGCCCACTTGCTGGTAAGCCCTAACGGGCCCCCTCTTTGCCGTCCGCCAGCGGACGGCAAAGCGTCCGTTGCCCTTAGCTAGCAGACGGCAAAGGCGACACGGACGGCAAAGCTTCAAAATAACTTAACGACCCACGCCCCCGCTGTCGCCCTATCTCTTTCTCCTCTCCTCTCCTCTCCGCCCGACGAGGACCGCCGCCGCCCCGTCGCCCCATCGCCGCCCCCCGCCCGGTCGCCGCCCCCTCCCTGCCTCCCCACCCCCTCCCGAGCCTCCCCGCCGCAGGCGACGGTGGACCGCCCCCGAGGAGCGCCACCCGTCGCCACCCCTCCCCGACCCGTCGCCGCCACCCCCTCCCCCACGGTGAGCCCCTGCCACCCCATCTCCTTTTTTCTGTTTTTTCTGTTTTTTAGTTTAGGTTATTTAGTTTAATTAGTTTAGGTTTAATTAGTTTATGTTTTTTAGTTTAGTTAGTTTAGGTTTTTTAGTTTAGGTTTAGGTTTAATTTGTTTAGGTTATTTAGTTTAATTAGTTTAGGTTGTTTAGTTTAGTTAGTTTAGGTTTAATTGGTTTAGGTTTTCTAGTTTAGTTAGTTTAGGTTTAATTAGTCTATGTTATTTAATTTAATTAGTTTTGGTTTTTGAGTTTAGTTAGTTTTGGTTTAATTAGTTTAGGTTGTTTTGTTTAGTTAGTTTAGGTAGTTTTTTAAGAATAAACAAGAAAGATGAAAAAAAAAGGTAAAATATGAAGAGGTGTCGGGGTGTCGTGTCGAGGGTCGAGGGGTCGGGGTGTCGGGGTGTCGTGTCGAGGGTCGAGGGTCGCCGAGGGGTCGAGGATTTGCCATCCCGACCATGACACCCCGACCCCCTGACCCCGACACCCCGACCCCTTGACCCTCGACATGACACCCCGACCCCTCGACCCTCGACACGACACCCGACCCCTCGACCCTCGACACGACACCCCGACCCCTCGACCCTCGACACGACACCACCGACACCCCGACCCCCGAGGGTTGTCGATGGTCTAGGGCTGCCGAGGGGCACCCCGACCCCGACACAGCACCCCGACACGACACCATCGGCACCTCGACCCCCGACACGACATCCCGAGATCCTGACACGGCACCCCCGACACCGACACCCCGATATTAATTAGTTAATGTTATTAGGTATTTTTTTATTATGTTCATGATGATGATACACACTAATTTTTTTATTATGTTTATGTTGTACTAATTTCGTTTACTCTTTGTCATTGCAGGTGTTGACAGATGGTGGGCTTGGGTCGAGAGTGCTCCGAGCCTCCTACCTCGGCGCGTGGGAGGGGTGTTGTTATTCCACCCCAGAACCTTCGGAGAGTGCTGGTAGACAGCATGCATACACCCCCAGCACCTTTGGTGGACGCTTCTTCTTCGGCCGGGAGAGGAGGTCGGGGGAAGAAGAGGGGTGGAGGTAGAGGTGGACGGGGCGCTGGGAGAGGTAGGAAGGTTGTTCTGCCTTCCTCGCCGCCACCCTCCGCTGAGTCTCCGGACCACCGGAGTGCTCTGTCTCAGGTGGACCCGTCTGACCTGGACCCGTGTCGGACTCCGGTCCACGAGCCTCGGGTCGACGAGCCTCTGGTCTCCGAGCCTCGGGTCGATGGGCTTCTGGTCGCCGAGCCTCGGGTCCCAGTGTCTTCCTCCGAGGACACTCGGGTCCCACAGTCTTCCTCCCAGGAGACTCCGGTCCCAGAGTCATTGTCACACGTGACTCCGGTGACTAGCGACCATGGTGATGGTGTTGAGGAGACCTTATTTGAGGATAGCTACAGCGAGGGCGAGCTGGTTGAGGAGGGCAAGAAGGTCTACCAGCGTGGTGGTACTAAGCTACCGTCCGTGCCGGCGACCCGCGACCAGAGGTGGTTGATTCAGCCTAACGGGGTGTGAAGCCCCCGATTCAATTGTACACTAATCATACACGCAAACGTGTACGATCAAGATCAGGGACTCACGGGAAGATATCACAACACAACTCTAAAACTAAAATAAGTCATACAAGCATCATAATACAAGCCAGGGGCCTCGAGGGCTCGAATACAAGTGCTCGATTATAGACGAGTCAGCGGCAGCAACAATATCTGAGTACGGACATAAGTTAAACAAGTTTGCCTTAAGAAGGCTAGCACAAACTGGGATACAGATCGAAAGAGGCGCATGCCTCCTGCCTGGGATCCTCCTAAACTACTCCTGGTCGTCGTCAGCGGCCTGCACGTAGTAGTAGGCACCTCCAGTGTAGTAGGAGTCATCATCGACGGTGGCGTCTGGCTCCTTGGCTCCGGCATTTGGTTGCGACAACCAGGTAGAAGGGAAAGGGGGAAAAAGGGAGAAAAGCAACCATGAGTACTCATCCAAAGTACTCGCAAGCAAGGAGCTACACTACATATGCATGGGTATATGTGTAAAGGGCCATATCGGTGGACTGAACTGCAGAATGCCAGAATAAGAGGGGGATAGCTAATCCTGTCGAAGACTACGCTTCAGGCCACCTCCATCTTGTAGCATGTAGAAGAGAGTAGATGGTAAGTTCACCAAGTAGCATCGCATAGCATGAACCTGCCTGGCAATCCTCCCCTCATCGCCCTGTGTGAGAGCGATCACCGGGTTATATCTGGCACTTGGAAGGGTGTGTTTTATTAAATATCCGGTTCTAATTGTCATAAGGCCAAGGTACAACTCCGGGTCGTCCTTTTACCGAGGGACACGGCTATTCGAATAGATAAACTTCCCTGCAGGGGTGCACCACATAACCCAACATGCTCGATCCCATTTGGCCGGACACACTTTTCTGGGTCATGCCCGGCCGCGGAAGATCAACACGTCGCAGCCGTACCTAGGCATAACAGAGAGGTCAGCACGCCGGTCTAAATCCTATGCGCGCAGGGGTCTGGGCCCATCGCCCATTGCACACCTACACGTTGCGTACGCGGCCGGAGAGCAGACCTAGCAACCTCCATTTCAAAGGAAGTCACGTTACGCGGTCCAACCCGGCGCACGCCGCTCAATCGCTGACGTCACGAAGGCTTCGGCTGATACCACGACGTCGAGTGCCCATAACTGTTCCTGCGTAGTTGGTTAGTGCGTATAGACCAAATGGCCAGACTCAGATCAAATACCAAGATCTTGTTAAGCGTGTTAATTGATGTAACCGCGGACACCGACCAGTGCCAGGCCCACCTCTCACCTAGGCGGTCTCAACCTGCCCTGTCGCTCCGCCACAAAGATCCACCCAGAGGGCCGTCGGGACAAAGGTCCTTTCAGCCCCCAATCCGTGAATCACTCGCGGGTGCTCCACGAGCCGACCCGACTTTAGTCACCACATGTATCATGTATAAAGTATATAGTATATACCCGTGATCACCTCCCGAGTGATCACGGCCCGATAGTACAGCACAGCAGATGGACAAGAATGTAGGGCCACTGATGGAAAACTAGCATCCTATACTAAGCATGTAGGATTGTAGGTAAAGGTAACAACAGTAGTGGCAAAGACAGGCTATGAAGCATAATAGGATTAACGGAAAGCAGTAACATGCTACACTACTCTAATGCAAGAGTATAGAGAATAATAGGCGATATCTGGTGATCAAGGGGGGGGCTTGCCTGGTTGCTCTGGCAAGGAGGACGTGTCGTCAACACCGTAGTCGAACTGGGGGTCGCCGGCAGTCTCGGGGTCTACCGAAAAGAAGTAACAGAGGGGGAACACAATAAATAACAGAGCAATCAAAGTATAACATGGCAATGCGCGATGCTAGAGGTGACCTAACGCGGTAGTAAGTGATACTGGTGAAGGGGGGCAAACATCCGAGAAAGTATTCCCGGTGTTTCACGTTTTCTGATAGACAGGCCGGAGGGGAAAAGTTGCAGGTTTGATATGCTAGGGACGTGTGGCTGACAAACGGACTGCGTATTCGGATTCGTCTCGTCGTTCTGAGCAACTTTCATGTACAAAGTTTTTCCATCCGAGTTACGGATTATTTTATATGAATTATCTAAGTTTTAAACATTTTCTGAATTACCAGATTTAATTTAATTCAAAATTAGGATTATGATGTCAGCTGACGTCATCACGGCATCAGCAGTCAGCACAGTTGACCATGGTCAACCTGACGTGTGGGGCCGTTTTGTCATAGCCACGTTTTAAATAAATAGGTTCAGTTAGACTAATATGCAATTAGGTTAATTAAACATAATTAATTAGGGTTAATTAAAAAGATTAATTAACTATTTGTTTTAATTATTAACATATAGTTTTAAAACCTCTTTTTTTTTACAGGGGCGTGGGGCCCAGTGGTCTGCGGCCCAGGCCGGTTAGCGGGCGCGGGCGAACGGGCACCGGGCGGGGCAGACCCGGGCGGCCAGAACGCGGGGACGCGGCGGCCGGCGACGGCGAACGTCGCAGAGGCGCCGCGACACCGATGGCGACGGGGCATGCTGTTGCGGTGTCGTGCAGGGGCGGGCGCAGTCCGGGGGAGGGCGAGGCCGACGCGGGCTCGAGTAGGGAAGGCGCGAGCGTGAGTGCGCGGTGGCGGGGCATCAGCCGCTGCAGACGGTGAGCGAAGGCGCGGTGAGGCAGGCGCGGAGGCGGACGCATGCGGGGTAGGCGGAGCACGTCGAGCTGCGGGCGTGGGCGCGGCCAGAGCGGCCTAGCCAGAGAGCGGGGCTACGGTGCAGCCGCAGCCGGCCGACGGAGGGCGCGACGAGCGCGGCCCCGAGGCGTGGGCGGGGCGCGTGCACGGTGCGGCGTGTTCAGCAATGCGGGAGCAGAAGCAGGGGAGAGGAGGCCGGGGGCCTCACCGCGGGACGTAGGGTACGGGGCAGCGGTGCTCGGGGTGGGGGATGGGGACGAGACGACGCAGGGGAGGAGGCGGCCGCAACAGAGGCGGCGTGGTTGGGGCGGAGGAGCTCCGGCGGTCGAGGCGGGACTGGTGTGGCATCGGGCGGCGGCGAGGTCCATGCCCCCGATCCAGATCGGATCGGGAGGGGTGAAGAGGGAGAGAGCGAGTGGGGGGAGTGCGGGGTGGTGAGTTAGGGTTTCGGGAGGGAGTGGGGGTTATGGGGTAGGGGTTGGGCCGGCCGGTTGGGCCAGGTGGTCGCAGCCCAGTGAGGGGGGGCTTTTACTTTCCTTTTGTTTCTGTTCTGTTTTTTATTTGATTTTTCCTTTTTTATTTATTTTTCCTTTACCGTTTCTTTCAAACTTTAACTTAGTTCAATTTATAGAATGTCAAAACAGCACCTAAATTTAGTATGTCAATGTTGGGGAACGTAGTAATTTCAAAAATTTCCTACGCACACGCAAGATCATGGTGATGCATAGCAATGAGAGGGGAGAGTGTTGTCCACGTACCCTCGTAGACCGAAAGCGGAAGCGTTAACACAATGCGGTTGATGTAGTCGTACGTCTTCACGATCCGACCGATCAAGTACCGAACGCACGTCACCTCCGAGTTCAGCACACGTTCAGCTCGATGACGTCCCTCGAACTCTGATCCAGCCGAGTGTTGAGGGAGAGTTTCGTCAGCACGATGCGTGGTGACGATGATGATGTTCTACCGAAGCAGGGCTTTGCCTAAGCACCGCTACGATATTATCGAGGTGTAATATGGTGGAGGGGGGCACCGCACACGGCTAAGAGATCAATAGATCAATTGTTGTGTCCATGGGGTGCCCCCCTGCCCCCGTATATAAAGGAGCAAGGGGGAGGCGGCCGGCCTAGGAGGAGGGCGCGCCAAGGGGGGAGTCCTACTCCCACCGGGAGTAGGACTCCTCCTTTCCTTGTTGGAGTAGGAGAAGGGAAGGGAGAAGGAGAAGGAAGGAAGGGGGCACCCCCCCCCCTCCCTAGTCCAATTCGGACTAGTCCATGGGGAGGGGTGCGGCCACCCTTTGGGGCCTTTCTCTCCTTTCCCGTATGGCCCATTAAGGCCCAATACGAATTCCCGTAACTCTCCGGTACTCCGACAAATACCCGAATCACTCGGAACCTTTTCGATGTCCGAATATAGTCGTCCAATATATCAATCTTTACATCTCGACCATTTCGAGACTCCTCGTCATGTCCCTGGTCTCATACAGGACTCCGAACTCCTTCGGTACATCAAAACACATAAACTCATAATATAACCGTCATCTAACTTTAAGCGTGCGGACCCTACGGGTTCGAGAACTACGTAGACATGACCGAGACACGTCTCCGATCAATAACCAATAGCGGAACCTGGATGCTCATATTGGCTCCCACATATTCTATGAAGATCTTTATCGGTCAGACCGCATAACAACATACATTGTTCCCTTTGTCATCGGTATGTTACTTGCCCGAGATTCGATCGTCGGTATCTCAATACCTAGTTCAATTTCGTTTCCGGCAAGTCTCTTTACTCGTTCCGTAATACATCATCTCGCAACAAACTCATTAGTTGCAATGCTTGCAAGGCTTAAGTGATGTGCATTACCGAGAGGGCCCAGAGATACCTCTCCGACAATCGGAGTGACAAATCCTAATCTCGAAATACGCCGACCCAACAAGTACCTTCGGAGACACCTGTAGAGCACCTTTATAATCACCCAGTTACGTTGTGACGTTTGGTAGCACACAAAGTGTTCCTCCGGTAAACGGGAGTTGCATAATCTCATAGTCATAGGAACATGTATAAGTCATGAAGAAAGCAATAGCAACATACTAAACGATCGAGTGCTAAGCTAACGGAATGGGTCAAGTCAATCACATCATTCTCCTAATGATGTGATCCCGTTAATCAAATGACAACTCATGTCTATGGCTAGGAAACATAACCATCTTTGATCAACGAGCTAGTCAAGTAGAGGCATACTAGTGACACTCTGTTTGTCTATGTATTCACACATGTATCAAGTTTCCGGTTAATACAATTCTAGCATGAATAATAAACATTTATCATGATATAAGGAAATAAATAATAACTTTATTATTGCCTCTAGGGCATATTTCCTTCAGTCAAATATACCACTGCCACATTAATTTGCTAACCAAGCTAAAATAGTTTCGTAATTATTTAATATTTAAGAGTATTTAAATAATAGTTTCCGCTACTGTCTTATTCATTTTTGAGTATTTACACATTTTATACAAATGTGGTTTATCCAGCATTATTACTTAGGATTTATTTGTCCCATTTTGAACATTTTAGTTTTAATGTTTGAAAACTTTTATTGTTTGCCTTGATTTCGAATTTGAATTTGAATCGTTTTTGAACTAACGCGAGAGTAACAACAGTAATCGAAGTGACGTGGCATCATTAGCAGAGGGTTACTGTAGCTTAATTATCTGGGCGTCACAATTCTCCTCCACTACAAGAAATCTCATCCCGAGATTTAGGAGCGGGAGTAAGGGGGAAGGGATTTGGTTACGAAATTCTAACGAATCTTCTCAATCTTGGTTTCTCTTCTCGAAGAGGTCGATCCATTACATTGATGTCTTCATTTCTCTGCTTCAGGTCATCATGATGAAGTCATCATTTTCTTCGGGAACTCCAACGTACTTATGAATAGGTAAGGGACAGCTCGGCTACGACAGAATGCTTATGAGGGAAACAATCTGGGGTTAACCCATGAATGAGCATAAGATTATCTCTCGAGTTGAACATATAAAATACATCGAGAGTAAGGTACGGAGGTACAATAAGAGGTTCCAAGCGGATAGATAGTTTCTCGAAGTCTGAACCAGAGTGAGAAAGGGGTTCAGAGCAGCGAGAGTAAGTATTGCGTCTGATACCAGAATAGAGCACTAGGAAGGTGGCCTTGAATTAAATACGAAGCAAAGCGTGAGGAATAAGTTTGGAAACAGGGGGTATAGGAGAGTCAGGTTTTGATCCTGTGGAACTGTGGGTTATGGACCCACCATGTGGGTTAAAATTAGGAAGGGCGGAGACGTCTTGCGTGATCATGCAAGCAAGGCATGTCAGAGGGTAGCCTGTCGATTATGTCGGCAACAACGTCGGTACCAAGGGCGAGGGACGAAGAGAACCATTTTCCTGCTCGTTGAACGAGGCGGACCAATAGGCAAAGTTCTCGTCCATCGGTGGTTACCGGAATGTCATCAACAATGGCAACAGGGTCTTACTGACAGAGTTGTACAACGAGGTGCTTACTAAGCAGGGAATTATCACTGCTCAGTTAAGTCAGATTAAGAAAGGTTAAACAAGACAATGGAAAGGAAAATGCGATTATCAAGTTTAAACAGAATAATGGAAATGAAAATGTGTATACACACATATTTCGGGGGTATATCCTTCCCAAGGACAAGCGGGGCATGATATTCATGACAGGATAGAAAGTAGAAAACCATTTAGGTAAGGGGGGAGGAATCTCATGATATTACCCATACAACAGTGTTAGGATAAATGATAAAGAAAATTTAGCATTGTGCTTCAAATGCTCTTATTAAAAATCGGATTACCACAGACATGCTTCGAGATAGCATTGACATGGTGTTGGGGATATTACTACTAGGTGTAAACTGGCCGAGATAGCCGGGTTATCCCCATAATGGATTGTTTATGCTTAAAGCCCATGAAGACAAGGATAAAGCGGATCATTACAAAGACTTGAAGGCCCAAGGCTCAAAGGTAGATTAAGGCCTGTAGTTATAAACCGCCATGACTTGTACTATAAGGTATGACGAAGTAGAGACCGGGCCGGTATGTGTATAAACCGGCGTCGGGACTCTGTAAGCCGGCGGGCGTCGACCTGTGTATATAAAGGCACGACCCGGTGGCAGTTCAAAAAAGACAGATAACAACTCGAGACTCAGGCGAAGCATATTTGCTCCCTGATCATCGAGACCCCAGCAATTCCATCACAACTAGACGTAGGCTTTTACCTTCATCGTAAGGGGCCGAACTAGTATAAAACTCTCGTGTACCTTGTCCGGTTTAACCCCTTTAAGCTAACCCGTTGCGATGGCTCCACGACTAAGTCCTTTCACTAGGACATCTGCCGTGACAATTCCACGCAGTTGGCGCCCACCGTGGGGCTGTCGCGCGATGGTTTCGAGCTCTTGAAGGGCAATTTCGAAGGGCTCAAGGGATACGCCGTGGGCCGGATGACCAAGAGTCGTCGCGGCAAGCTCTACATCGACGACGCAGGCTGGGGCCCCGAGGCCGGCTCAATCGAGTACGGGTACCGGGTCCCCTTTGGAGGAATTCACGTCTTCATCGGCAAGATCGGCGAACCGGGCCCTGAGCCGGACATCTGCACCGACCTCGTCGAGACGGCTCAGCGTGCAAGCCCTGCCCGGGTTCAGCCCACCGTGAAGCGGGCGTTCGTAGGCTTCATCAATGGTGCGGAACTTGAACCGGCGTCCGATGGCGAGACCGTCGTCCACTCAGATGACGAGTCGTCCACCGGGGAGACTGAGTCACTGTACCAACTGCAAGATGGCCAGTTTGGGGGCTATTCCGATGGCGACAGTATTCCGGACCCCTTTGAACCGGCAAATCGGGTTGCGATCTTCATGGCTGGAACTCAGCCCACGTTGCAATCTTCAACCGCGGCAGCAATAATTTCCGGATCGGCAGCTGGGGCGCGAGGCCCCGTGCGCCGGCCGGCCCAAATCTTGTCCGATTTATTGGACGCCTGGACGGCCTTACTGACCACACGAGCTACCGCCGAGACGCAAGATCAGCATAATGCAGAGGTGGCGAAACTGCAGGATCAGATAACTCAAGCTAAGGAGGACTTAGCGGCTGAAGAAACGAGGATGGCTCAGGAGCGGGTCGCTTTAGAGGCACAAGCACAGCGGATTCAGGCGGAAAATTATCGACTCCTGTTGGATCAGAACGCCTCAAACGACGTGTTAAGGAGAAGGCATCAGTCACGACTACCACCGGTTTATGAGGCAATGAATCTCTTTGGAACGCCAGGAGCAGGAACCAATAATCCGGCAGTGGTGAACCGGATTGAGGCGCCGAGGACCGGAGCACCGGATCAGCCACGGATGACGGATCCCCCTCGAAGGACCCATAACCCGCTGCAGATTGTACCGACACCGCCGGGTCACTTCTCCACCCTTTGGATAATATGATCGCGGCCGCATCACGATTAGCCGCTATCCCAATGGAGGGTGAATCCCCAGCGGCGGTTGAGACGCGACGTGCTAGGGATCTTCTTCAGACGGCTATGATGCAGCAGCGGGCTTATTCATACAGCCAAGACAGAATTCATTCAACCCCACGCCCGAGACGGAGTTATAGCAGGCAGATTGATGAACCGGCTGCGTCAAGCAGTGCGCGGAACCGAGACGCTCCTCGAGGGCCTAATCCGGCGCGTGGTGGGGCACATGCTCAGGATGTGGTGAACAACGGAGCACGTCGTGAAGCCGAGTTAGCTACGCAGGACCGTCAGCTCACTCCGGTTGCTCCGGTGGTTTCCGTAGAGCAAGGCCTTATTTTCAGCTCTTGGGGGGTGCCCTGCCTCGTCCCGGCTTTGCGCAATGTACGGCTGCCCAAGGATTTCAAGGGCCCCCGTAAGGTGCCTAATTACACCGCTGATTTGCCTCCCGAGTCATGGATCGAGAGTTATGAGATGGCTATGGAGATGTTAGATGTGGATGAAGCGGCCTGCGCGAAATATTTCGCTATGATGTTGGGTGGAACAGCTCGCACGTGGTTGAAAGGCTTACCAGTTAATTCCATCGAGACATGGGCTGAGTTGAAAGCCCGGTTTATAGCAAACTTCAAAGACACGTGCAAGCAACCTATGTCAATTGTGGACTTAGCCGCCTGCGTCCAGGGAGAAGGCGAGTCAACAACCCATTGGGTGCGCCGGGTTTCAGAGATCTTACATTCTTCGGATTGCATCAAAGCCGACTCGGCGATTATAACATTGGAGGGGAATTGTCGATTTCAGCCTTTAAAGTTGAAGTTGGGACGGCTCAAGCGTCACTGCAATGATATAGGAACACTTATGGCTGCTCTGGTTAAGTATGCTGATTCTGATAGTACCAAGGACCCCGAGTCTGACGATGACAAGCCGGGGAAGGGAAAGAAGAGCGGCAACGCCAAGGGGCAGCAGCATAACCCGACGGGCCACAATAATAATGGTAAGCGGAAAGCAGATCATAATTCAGATTTTGTGGCTAACACCAATACACAGGGTAATGGTCAGCGTCGTAAAAGAAAGCCGCCCCCGAGAAGGGCAGAGCCCAGTCCTAATCTGGAGCGCCTGAATTACCTGTTGAACCAGCCCTGCCCAAAGCATCCTGGAACGCCGGATAAACCGACCACGCACCTCTGGAAAGATTGTTATAGCATGCGAGAATTCAAAAATTCAGACCTCTTCCGGAATGATCATGGACCATCCGGCGGTTCGGGACCCGGGTCCTATGGGCCGGGTTATGGAGGAGGCAATCCCGGTTCAGGATTCCAAGGCAATCAGGGCGGACATGGCAATCAAGGCAACCAGAGCAACCAGGGTGGTTATAACCAACAGGGATAGCAGCAGCAACAGCCAGGATACCAAAGTCACCCAAAGCAGTTGAACAGTGGACAGTACCACGTTTTCACCACCAGCTTATGCAAACGCGATCAGAGCTTCATAAACGAGCGGTGAACTCGGTTGAACCAGCAGTACCTCATTATTTACGATGGTCTGAGCAGCCTATCATCTGGAGCCGAGAGGATCACCCGCCCCGGGTTGACAATCCGGGTCATTTGGCGTTGGTGGTGGTGCCTTAGGTGGGAGGTTATAAGTTCACTAAGGTGCTCATGGACGGAGGCAGCAGTATCAACATCTTATATTATGACACCTTCCAACGTATGGGGTTGACAGATAGGAATCTTAAACCGTCGAACACTGTTTTCCATGGTGTGGTGCCCGGCAAATCAGCCTATCCGATTGGTAAAATAGCTCTGGAAGTTGCTTTTGGAGATGAGTATGACTCAAGATCAGAGACATTGACTTTTGAAGTGGTGAAAATCCAAAGCCCGTATCATGCTAAGTTCATGGCACGACCCTGTTATGTTTATCTGCAGCTCAAGATGCCGGGTCATAAAGGGACTATCACAATACATGGAAGCCGCAAGATCGCTTTGGAGTGTGAGGAAGGTGATGCGGCCTATGCTGAATCGGTTTGTGCAGCAGAGGAGTTGAAGTTCTATAAGGACAACGTTGATCCGGCGGACATGACTTCTTTGAAGAAACCAACCACGGAGCATGATCCGGCCTTGAAGTTTAAATCGGCTGATGAGACTAAGATGGTTGATTTTGTGCCTGGCGATTCATCTAAACAGTTCATCATCAGTGCACATCTGGATCCGAAATAGGAAAGCGCGCTCATCGAGTTCGTCCGTGAGAATCAGGATATCATTGCATGGAAGCCTTCTGACATGCCAGGTGTACCGAGGGAACTCGCTGAGCACACCCTTAATATTGATCCCAAGTTTAAACCGGTCCGACAATTCCTTCGCCGGTTCAATGAAGAGAGGCGCAAGGCTATTGGTGAGGAGGTAGCCCGGCTCTTGGCGGCAGGGTTCATTGTTGAAGTTTTTCATCCGGAGTGGTTGGCTAATCCGGTGCTGGTGCTCAAGAAAAACGGCACCTGGTGTATGTGTGTAGATTACACGGATTTGAACAAAGCATGTCCGACGGATCCTTTTGCCCTCCCCCGTATCGATCAAATCATTGATGTTACGGCGGGTTGTGAGCGTTTGAGTTTTCTGGATGCTTATTCAGCAGATTAAGATGGCAGTTAAGGACCAAGAGAAGCCGGCTTTTATAACTCCCTTTGGAGCCTTCTGCTATGTGTCTATGCCCTTTGGGCTCAAGAGTGCCCAGGCAACTTATCAGCGCTGTGTTCAGAATTGTCTTCATAACCAGATTGAGCCCAACGTCCATGCTTATGTAGATGATATTGTGGCGAAGTCCAGGAAGGAGGAAACATTAATAGATGATTTAAAGGAGACCTTTGATAACCTCCGGGTTTATAAGATGATGCTCAACCCGGCCAAGTGTATTTTTGGTGTGCCAGCAGGCAAGCTTTTGGGTTTTCTGGTATCTAACAGGGGCATTGAAGCTAATCCGGAGAAGATCAAGGCTATTACTTCACTGACTAAACCGAAGTGCATCAACGATGTTCAGCGACTTGTAGGCCAGATTGCAGCATTGAGCCGGTGTATAAGTCGTCTCGGGGAGAAGGCCATCCCTTTATATCAAATGCTGAAGAAAACGGACAACTTTGTCTGGAGTGATGCGGCTAATGAAGCGTTTGAGGCTCTGAAGCGGCAGCTTGCCGAACCACCTGTTCTTGCTGCTCCCATGGACAAGGAACCATTGCTGTTACATGTGGCTGCTAATGCTCGAGCTGTCAGCGTGGCTATTGTGGTGGAGCGCAAGGAGGCAGGAAAGGAGTATCCAGTTCAACGGCCGGTTTATTATATCAGTGAGGTGCTCATTGAGTCAAAACAGAGATATCCACATTGGCAGAAGCTTGTATATGGGGTTTTTATGGCGAGCCGGAAGCTGAAGCAATACTTTCAGGGCCATCCCATTACTGTGGTCAGTTCTGCTCCTTTAGGAGATATCATCCAGAATAGAGAGGCGACCGGCCGGGTCGCTAAGTGGGCTATTGAGCTTGGGCCTCACGGAGTAGAATATATGCCTCGCACGGCCATCAAGTCTCAAGCACTCGTGGACTTCATCAATGACTGGACAGAGTTGCAGGTGCCGGAGGATAGACCGGATAACACATACTGGACAATTCATTTCGACGGATCCATGCAATTGGAGGGCTCGGGGGCTGGAGTGATTCTTACTTCCCCTCGAGGTGACAAATTTTGTTATGTTCTCCGCTTGATGTTTCCTTGTACTAATAATGCAGCTGAGTACGAGGCCCTGCCCCATGGTCTTCGGATGGCTAAGGAGATGAATCTGAGCCGGGTTAAATGTTTTGGTGACTCGGACCTAGTGGCTCAACAAGTTTCTGGTACTTGGGATTCCAAGGACCCCCTCATGGCAGCGTATCGTCGAGAGGTGGATATTGTTGCAGGTCATTTCAAGGGTTATCAGGTTGATCATGTAGACCGGCGAAAGAATGAAGCGGCGGACGCCTTAAGCCGGTTGGGCTCCCAGCGTAAACCGGTGCCGCCCAATCTTTTCCTTGATGTTTTGCATAACCCGTCGGTCAAGCTACCCATGGAGGAAGACTTAGCTATTCCTGATCCGGAGGCTCAGTTGGTGGCGGCGCTTCATGTCACCCCGAATTGGACGATCCCATATTTGGCGTATATGAACCGGGGTGAATTACCAGAGGATGAAGTTCTGGCCAGGCAGATAATCCGGCGTTCCAAGTCCATGACTATTGTCAACGGCGAGCTACATCATTGCAGTATCTCAGGGGCTTTTCAACGTTGTGTTTCTCCTGAAGAAGGTCGTGAAATTTTACGCGAGATTCACGAAGGTGATTGTGGACATCATGCCGGTTCAAAGTCCTTGGTGGCTAAGGCTTTTCGTCATGGTTTCTATTGGCTGGCGGCTCATGCTGATGCTGAGGACTTGGTCAAAAGGTGCGATGGTTGTCAGAAGTTTGCACGCCGGGCTCATGTTCCGGCTCAGGAGCTGAGGATGATTCCAATTACCTGGCCGTTTGCAACCTGGGGGCTTGATATGGTTGGACCCTTTAAGAGATCTAAGGATAAGAAGACCCACCTCTTGGTGGCGGTTGATAAATTTACCAAGTGGGTGGAGGCAGAGCCAGTTAGCAAATGTGATGCAGCCACAACGGTTCAATTTATGAAGAAGGTGATATTCCGTTTTGGTTATCCACACAGCATTATAACAGACAATGGCACGAATCTTTCCAAGGGTTCTATGGAGGAGTTTTGTCAAAGAGAGCACATCCGTCTTGATATCTCTTCAGTGGCCCACCCCCAGTCAAATGGTCAAGCGGAGAGAGCTAATCAGGAAATCTTGCAAGGGATCAAGCCCCGGCTTATGGTTCCTTTGCAGAGGACACCGGGTTGTTGGGTTGAGGAGCTGCCTTCCGTTTTATGGAGCATTAACACCACCCCCAATAGATCTACGGGTTATACACCCTTCTTCATGGTTTATGGAGCGGAAGCTGTCCTTCCAAGTGATATTCGTCATGACTCACCTCGAGTGGCAGCTTATGTTGAAGCAGATAATGAAAGAGCACGCCAGGATGCGTTGGACCTATTGGATGAGAAACGGGATGTAGCGGCGGCTCGCTTGGCGATTTATCAGCAAGACCTGCGGCGTTATCACAGTCGCCGGGTTAAAACCAGAACTTTTCAAGAAGGCGATCTAGTGCTCCGGCTTATCCAAGATCAGACCGATGTGCACAAGTTATCCCCGCCTTGGGAAGGGCCCTTTGTGGTCAGCAAGAATCTGAACAACGGATCATATTACCTCATTGATGTTCGAGAGCATAAAGACTCACGCAAGTCAGAGGAGGAGACGATCCGGCCGTGGAACATAGCTCATCTACGGCCGTACTACACTTGAGCCATAGGCTCCTATCATGTACATATTTTGACGATGTATATATTATGATCAATGCAATGAACCGGAGCCCCAGCTAAAGTGGGGTATCTGTTGTTTTTCTCATATCATGAGTGGTTACACGGAGGATTCTGTTTGTGAAGCGACATCCGATTTA
Source organism: Triticum aestivum (assembly GCF_018294505.1). Taxonomy (NCBI): domain Eukaryota; kingdom Viridiplantae; phylum Streptophyta; class Magnoliopsida; order Poales; family Poaceae; genus Triticum; species Triticum aestivum. Next base: position 479,277,532 of record NC_057796.1, read on the forward strand.
CCCTTTGATTCAGCTTTACAGCTATCTATTCAATTTAAGTCACTTGGGGGCTTGGTCGTATTCGAACCATAGCTACACCTCTTGGCTGGCTCAAAAGCCACGACAGTAAGTCACTTGGGGGCTTGGTCGTATTTGAATCATAGCTACACCTCTTGGCTGGCTCAAAAGCCACGACAGTAAGTCACTTGGGGGCTTGGTCGTATTCGAACCGTAGCTACACCTCTTGGCTGGCTCAAAAGCCACGACATTAAGTCACCTAGGGGCTTGGTTGTGTTCAACCATAGCTACACCTTTTGGCTGGCGCAATGCCACTACTTAGGGGCCAAAGAGTGTTGTCAAGAACAACTCAAACATAGGCACCCGTTGAGCATAGATCAAAATGTTGCTTGGGGATTCTTTGCTATCGCAATGAACAAAGAAATCTACAGTTGCGATAGGCTATTCAGCCGTGGCTTGGAAGCCTGGTATATATACCTAAAACCCCGGGTTAACCTGCCTCATTAAGTAAGTCACTCCGCCCAGGTAAGCCTGGTATGACCCACCAACTTGACAAGTCAATCGCATATGACCCTGAACTTGTCAATGATAGATTGGCGATTGGTTAAAGACTGAGGACCATCTTAAAAGGCTTTGTAAAACGGTTTAACTCAGTGGCCTGGCAGCCCTTGAAAAGCCTCGGCTACAAGTTTTTTCTGTATTCTCTGGTTTTTTATTGGTCAATTTTGTTTTTCTCCCTTGTTAAAGTTTTGAGCTAAACCGGCGTCCAATGGACCGGCCTGATTGTAAGTCATCTGTATAAATCGGTGTTATTTAACCCGGCCTGGAGTTAACTATAAGTTGACAGGATGATCGTCCGGTGTTTATCATAACCCAGCATCGCTTGTTTTTTACCAGTATTTGAGTTATCAATACTCAATATTTGGGTTATCACCCTTATTACAAAAATGTTGGTAAACCAACAAGGTGATTCAATATCACAGGTATGATATGTTTCATTTTTCATTATTTAAAGCTATGGTTATCAACCTTGGCTATGTATTGGGCATTATGACCCGTCCAGCGGTAAACCGCCAGGACAGTTTTCACTTTGTTTTATGCAGAAACAGGGCTGTATAAAACTGATAAAAATCATAAGCAAATATGGCATGATGGATTAATAATATTGTGTGCAACAAGTATGCACGATGGCATATCAGATCAGCTGTTCAAGCTAGCCTATTACAAGGCGTTTCGACTGCCCAAAAGAATGATTGTTTTTCAAGGATAACAAAAGGAACAAATTAAACCAGTTCCGTATTATGATTCTGCTTCAGGTTGATGTGAAGGTTGCGAATTTTCCTTCACCGGTTCATCCTCCTTCTCTCCGCCCAATGGCTGGAAGTTAATAGTTGTCCAATCAATCCCTGTTAAGGCTTAAAGACAGCTTCGTCGTGTATCAGATTAGACGGTTCAACATCAGGAGCGTAAGTGTACTTACGGATCGACGGGATCAGATTTTCCACATCATAAGTTGGAGCACTTATTCGCTTGCCGCTGGCATCATATACATTCTGATAAACTGACAAGTTAGTATCTTCAGCCAATTTACTTGCCAGTGGTCGCATCTCTCTCGTGATAGCCCGGAGATCATTATTGCTGAATTCTGAACCGTCCTCTTTTTGACTCGGGTAACCGTTACCAATGTCTTCCGGATCAAGGTCAGAGATCCAGGCCTTAGCGCGCGTCAGTGCAGTAAGGGCACCGGACCTAGCAGTGGATTTCTTCAATTCCACAATCCGGGCAGGCATCATAGACAATTTTTCCAGTGTTTCCTTGATTAGCGACGGTGGCGGATGGTTATTGGAAGCTGTGCAGATGGCCCGTTGTGCGCCGGTATAAAGCTGCTCTGCAAAAGTATAGACGGCTTTCAATCTTTTGCGCATATCTGTGCCAAGATGAGTAACATGGCTACCTGCAAAAGAATCCATTTTTTTTCAAACCAGAAGTTTTTATAGCTGATGTTGTTACAGATTGGTGAAGAGGTTGTTACCAAAGATGGCAGAGGTCATAGCGTCAATCTGCCGCTTCAGGCTGCTCAGTTCCTCTGTGGCCGGTTTAAGGGTGTTTTCTGCATCTTCTGCCCGTTTTAACAAGGTGGCTTTTTCAGTTTCCCAATCTGCCTGTTCGCCTTTGAAGGATTCTTTCAGCTGCTCCATGGTTGTTAAAGCGGTGGTCAGCGTGCTCTTGACTTTGCAAGTTTCATCTTGCTGGGACTTAATGTTCCCTTGGAGATCAGTGATTTCGGAGTCTTTTTTGGACAACTCAGTCTGCAACATACAGATAATAAATTACAACATCTAAAGTCTCAAGCACTTAACAAGTTATTTACTTAACACTTGGGGGCTAATGCGGATTGCTTCTTATCAGCTATTCATTTAAAGTCTCAAGCACATAACAAATTATCTACTTGATACTTGGGGGCTAATGTGTATTCATTCAGATTCAGATGGATGGTCATCATTATAAGTGGTGAGATTAATAGGATGTACCGGTTCATTCTAAAAGATATAAGCCGGTTCATGTGGGCTACACCAGCAAAATGCAAATATCGATTCAAGACCCGGTTCAAACCAATGTTATGAACCGGCCCTTGGGGGCTACTAGAGTTGATATATTGGACCAGTTTTAACAAAAGGACTATTGGAATATTTATGCAAAGGGAAAGTGGCATTTACCTCATACCGCTCCTTCATCGGGCCTACTAAACCGGCTTCAAAGTCGCGGTTTGTATACAGGCGGTTTAAAAAACCAGAGTGTAGCTCTTGAGCGCTGAGGTTGGAATAGTTGGATAGCTCGGATTTCCATTTCCCTTTATGCATAGCAGAAATTTCTTTGGCGCTATGCTTTGATAAAGCGATAGGACAACCAGGGGAGCTGAAACCAAGACGAGTTACGACAAGATCGTTGTCTGTAGTTTTGACAGGACTTGGCGGTTTATCAGATTCTTTAGCCGGGCTCGGCGGATCAACAGTTGGACTAAGTGGATCAGCTGAATGGCTTGGCGGATTATTTTCTACCGGTTCAACAAGTGTATCAGTTGCTTGAGGTTCCGGATTATCAGTAACAGTGTCAGCCTCTGGGGTTTACTCCGGCTCGGTAGCCGGTTCATGGTCGGTTGGCTTGTTCAATTTAGCCTTCTTGCTTGGTCTGGCTTTAGCACTGAAAAAGAGAGCAGACACGAAGATCAATATGATAAAATAGTACAAGACCAAAGAGTTAAGAGTATATTATGATTACCCAGGGACGGTTTTCAGAGGAGGAAGTTGTGTCGCTGACGACTCGCCGGACGATGAATGGGAAGTTCCCTGATAATTTGAGTCAGACGGATTAAGAGGATATCGGATGTAACCCGCCTTAGGGTAAAGGGTGTCAGGAGTATAAGCAACCTCTTGGCGGCGTTTGTGAACCAGCGAATTTGGTAAACCGGAGGAGGACACCACTTGGCCGCTATGTCGAGTTGTGCGGCGAGCTTAATGCTGCTGTGTCTTTAAAAGAAGGGACAATTGCATTTTTACCCCTAGTTAGTTCCTACCCACGGGTTTTGCCCTTACTTTTTGAGCTTGCTCAGTTTTGCCCTTACTTTTTCCGTCGTGGTCCCTCGAATGCCCTTTGACCGTTTGACCAAAACTTTGAAAATTCATAACTAATTCATATGAACTCAGAAAATGTAAATAAGATATCAAAATGTTCAGATAAACATTACCTTTATGTGCATATCATTTGCATTCAGGACAAAAGCACCCTTTAAACTACCTAAGGTAATTAATGTTATTAACATTATTAAAAATAAAAAGGTATAAACAATATTTTTTTCATGAATAAAAATTGCATGCAAATGTACGTGATCTTTTCTGAACATCCAGATATCTTATTTGCATTTTTCTGAGTTCGTATCATCTTGTTAAGAATGTTCTAACGACTTTGACCATTATTTGGAAACTTCATAACAAGTTGATACGAACTGAGAAAAATGCAAATAAGATATCAGGATGTTCAGAAAACATCACCTACATTTGCATGTAATTTTTATTCATGAAAAATATATTGTTTATACCTTTTTATTTTTAATAATGGTAATAACATTAATTACCTCAGGTAGTTTAAAGGGTGCTTTTGTACTGAATGCAAATGATATGCACATAAAGGTAATGTTTATCTGAACATTTTGATATCTTATTTGCATTTTTCTGAGTTCATATGAATTAGTTATGAATTTTCAAAGTTTTGGTCAAACGGTCAAAGGGCATTCGAGGGACCTCGATGGAAAAATTAAGGGCAAAACTGAGCAAGCTCGAAAAGTAAGGGCAAAACCCGTGGGTAGGAACCAACTAGGGGTAAAAATGCAATTGTCCCTTAAAAGAAAGTGCGGGTCCACATAAGAAAGAGGGCATGAAAATTTTACTTTCCGAGTGGCTCGACGGATTCTTGGTACTGGCACAGGATCATAATCAGAAGAAAGAATAGTTACCTCATCAGCATGGCTGGCTTCCGCTTCATCCTGAGAAAGATCATTGTCAATAAGGTGTATAAAAAGTGAACTGAGAGAGTCAAGTTCTACCACTGAATCTGGATCATCTTCAATAATAGGCTCGGACGGTTCAACGTTCCTTCTTTTTGCAGGCTTTTTTGAAGCCTTGATCTTAATCCGAGGATTCTTTATCGGTTTATCTTGTGATTTTCTCTTCCAGAATGGATCATCGGCCTATATAGACAAATAATAAGTCATCAAAGGAAAATTTTAACAGGGGATGGTTAAAGGCAGAAATACGGAAGATTATACCTTCCGCGGTTTATTGGCAGCATAGAAAGGACTGAGCCCGGTTTGCTGCATGCATCTATTGGTTCATTAAGCATCTTTTTAACAGCTTCAGTAACTTCATTATCAGTCAGCTGGATGTCAATATGGCGTTGCGGGTCTTTCAGATCCCCTGTGTATTCACACATTAAACCGGGCCGCCGGCTTAAAGGTAAAATGCTCCATGAAACCCAGCATCGGACAAAATCCACGCCTGTCAGCCCATTTGCAATAAACGCTCTGAGCTTGGCTAGTTGAGGGGCATATTTTGCTCGCTCTTGGGCTGTCAACCGCTGAGGAAAGGGATGAGTTTGAGTAAGATGATGTGGACGGTAACCCGGCAAAGGATTTTCATTGACTGGAGCTGTGTTGCGGCAGTAGAACCAAGTCTGATTCCAGTCCTTAGGATGACTATGAAGCTTGGCATGAGGGAAATCAACATCTCTCCTCTTTTGAATTGAAACCCCGCCTAGTTCAGTATTGGGGCCATCCGTAAACTCAGTACGGCGGTTTACATAAAAGAAATCCCGGAACAGATCAATGGTAGGCTCCTCTTGTAGGTATACCTCACAGAATACTTGCCAGTCACAAATATTGGATATGGAGTTTGGACCGATGTCTTGGGGATGGATTTGAAAGGCGGCAAGCACGTCACGGAAGAATTTTGATCCGGGAGGAGTGAAGCCTCGGCTTAGGTGATCAACAAATACAATAACTTCTCCGTCTTGGGGTTCAGGAGGAGATTCTAGGCCGGGGACTCGCCAATGGATAGTGTTCTTACTTGCTAAAGCGCCCGTTGAAACATAACCAGCCAGCTGCGTTTCCGTAACCCGGGAAGGAACCCAATTACAGGAAAAGAATTGTTTGGCCATCTTTGGTGACAAGCTGGAAAAAAGCACAATATCCGGTTTAAAGTTCATGGTTATAACTTATAAACTGGTGCAATGATGGAAGTACAATATCCGGTTTAAAACAGGTTGGCGGTTTAATAGAGGGCTAATGGTATATGATGAGTTATCACAGGTTCAAGGATAAACCACCCACAATGGTAAAGAGGCTACACATTGGCAAAAATTTCTAAGTATGGTGCAAACAGATTTCACAGATCGGTGATATAAATCTAGATCTGCCACAGTTCTAAAAAGAGGAAATAATTCTAACCTAAAGCCGTGACAGTGGAAGAACACATATGCTTGGATGGGATCTTATGCAGGAAAGGGTGCTTTTTGAGGATTAAAAGGGGCGCTAAACTACTGAAGCTCGCCTTTGCTATCAGATTCAGATCAAAACTATGCAATCTAGGAAAGGAAAGATGAACGATGAAGAACACCGACGAACAGTGGAAACCCTAACGCAGATCTGACGTTCGAGGAGATGAATACTTACTGGTGCTGCTGAACAGCGGAGGTGCGTCGCAGTTCTCTGGTCAAAACAGGTTGATGCAGCGGCCTGGGTTGGTGTGGATGCGAAGGTCGACGGCGGCGGCGGAGTTCGGGCGCTGAGGCGTCGCGAGGAAGAAGAAGACTTGAAGAGAAAAAGGGAGAGATGGAAAGGGCCTTCGGCCGTATTTATAAGGACGAAAGGATAAGGGTCAAGCGCGAGAATCGAGGAGCTTAACAAATGGATATGTGACAGATTTCTCGCCTCGATTATCGGAGGCTCATTAATGAAGGTGAGGAATATACCATTTAAAATAACAGGTGACGTCATGGCGGTTTATTATGATTCTGGATGATGACGTCATGGCGGTTTACAAGATTTATGCGAAGATATGGAAGAAGAAATTTTCTCAAGGTGTTGGAGATTGACATGAACCAGTTCAAATCAATCTGGGGCCTAATGTTGGGGATATTACTACTAGGTGTAAACCGGCCGAGATAGCCGGGTTATCCCCATAATGGATTGTTTATGCTTAAAGCCCATGAAGACAAGGATAAAGCGGATCATTACAAAGACTTGAAGGCCCAAGGCTCAAAGGTAGATTAAGGCCTATAGTTATAAACCGCCATGTAATTCATGACTTGTATTATAAGGTATGACGAAGTAGAGACCGGGCCGGTATGTGTATAAACCGGCGTCGGGACTCTGTAAGCCGGCGGGCGTCGACCTGTGTATATAAAGGCACGACCCGGCGGCGGTTCAAAAAAGACAGATAACAACTCGAGACTCAGGCGAAGCATATTTGCTCCCTGATCATCGAGACCCCAGCAATTCCATCACAACTAGACGTAGGCTTTTACCTTCATCGTAAGGGGCCGAACTAGTATAAAACTCTCGTGTCCCTTGTCCGGTTTAACCCCTTTGAGCTAACCCGTTGCGATGGCTCCATGACTAAGTCCTTTCACTAGGACATCTGCCGTGACAATTCCACGACACATGGTCTTCAAGCAAAGGTCATACTTTGGATGCAGGAAGGATCCATCAGGAACAACTTGTAGAATAAGTCTTACAATTTCCTCATGGATGAATGGATAACCTTGCAGAAAAGGAAATTATAACAATAGGGCCTCCGGCCAGGTGTGCTAGGCACGACATCACCTTGCCGGGTCACATAAAGACCATTGGTATAACTCTTGGAAATATGTTCCAACCATCATATCTGACCGAGATTCAGATCTGATTAGTGCCAGGATACCTCAGACTCGGGATCCTGAGATAAAAAGATGCGACACGAATTGACGAGAAGTCGTCATAAGATTCTCGAGGAATGAACTATGGAAGTGAGTTCCGAAACAAGAGTTCATCAGTAACCCAAGGAGAGGATGAGGAGGTGGCTGATGGGCTCAGCGACAGTTCATTGAGATTTACAAAAGGTGGGTTTCCACAAATTATGTGAACAAGGAGATAACATTTGTCAGATCCAATGATATAATGACGTGTGCTTGAGGAAAACATACACAATTTAAACATTGATTGAAGGGTGCGCCCAAAATATGGGCTTAGGTAGCATGATCAATGTTAGAATGGTGATTCGATAACCAATAGTCTAAGAATGAACGGCCGGCCATTAACTTCAAAGCAATAGGGTTGCTAGAAGGAAAGAATCCAAACAACACCGTTCACTTGTTGGAATCAACACGGGGACCAAGAAAGAATGGTGATGGTGAGAAGTACCACTATACCAAGAATTCTTAAGAGGTGGAGTAATCCTCGTGACATTCTTGACATAAAAGATGGTAGTACTCCAAGGTAAAGAAGAACAATGTTGGATAGCAAGGAACTCAAGGTATAACATAGAACACGAACAAGTTTGTGTTGGAGGGGAGGCAATAAAGTGGTCGATGACAACACAAATCATCGAGGCAAGGATGGTATTTCTCATTATGAATTCAATTGATATCCTGGAAGAGCTCTGAATGCTGATGATGATCACGACACATTTGTTGAGAGATTTCATGAAGATGTAATCGATCGGTGATGACATCAAGTTAAAGGAATGATGAAGCAAAAGGTTATTGAAACCATGGGTACGTCACAAACTCGAAATCAAGTTTGCTGTTCAAGGAGAAATGATATGATGAGGAAGATCGACGTAAGATTAGCTCACCGTCTAAAATTGTGCTACGGGAAGAAGGCCCGGGTAGCACAGTTTAAAATTTTGGCACAATAATGAATATAGCCGATCAGGCTAGGAATGACGTGATGGAGTATTAAACTCCTCAACAACAAAGTACTAGAAGGTACTGAATTGTACTGCAGATTCGATTCACTAATCGGCGTTCTCGATTGACGACAACCCAGAACCCGTGGAGTGATTATGACGGGGAAAGGTACTACTTCATTAGAAATTCATAAGATGAAGCGCAATGGGTTGATATCCTCGAGATACCAGGGGGTAATACTCGAAGGTAGAACAAAATAGAGGTTGGGCAGGCGTATGGACCTGCAGAAGACAAGTGATTTAACTTGTCCAAGAAATGGAATCAAGGAGAAAATATGGTCGGAACCACGTTTGCAAAGGACCGATTCACAGATATCAAATGATATTATATCAAGGAAATAGTTATTATTACAAGAAGCTTCCATGATAGGATCTTCATCGTGTCCATGGGCATAAACACAAAGGTTCAAGGTCGACTCCCACTTCTTCAATGCATAACCCTCCATTCACCTCTCGTATTTCGAAAATGACATTAGTTGTTGAAAGTTTTACCTGGTGCAATACCAGATAAGTATGACCCGTGAAATCCTTTGGGTTCACACAGATTAGGGAAGGCGTTGGTTCAACCCACCGGGGCATCTTAGGAACATATACCACAAACTTCATAGTAAGCATCACCAGCTCGAGAGCAGAGCATGGTTGGCCAAAACAGAGAATAAGATTTATCAATGGCATTATGTACCAGGGAAAGAACTTCTCGAGATTTTTGGATACGAAGGACACTGATGGATGAAAATTCAACAAAGGATGTGATGGTCCATAACGGAGTTGATGTGAGCATTGGCACACAACCAGTGGAAGAAACAATGCAAAGGTATTGAATTATAGAAACAACTGACTAAACCAAAGCTCAGATGCAAAGGAATTATGATTTCCAATTCAAGGGCTCACAAGCAAACGCTGTGATTAAGGATGGATAAGTTGAGTAAGCTTAGGGGTACAATCGACGACAATTTGATTGGTCGATAAACAGCTCATGTTCAAAATGACATCTCAGCCGAAAAGATAATTTTAAAAGGATCGACCGATGGTTGCGTGCACTCGCACTCATGTTGAATCAATAGGATCGAAATGACGGTGTCAAAGGAGACTAATGAATGTTGCTAGACCTATGGGAAGCATCCATAACGCCAGCAGAGAAGTATATGTAGAGCAATAGTTTTAAAGAGGATTCTCGAAAGATCGGATAGATTTTCAAAGTATCATATGAAACATATGAACAACTGTGGATGGATGAATACTCAATAAGTGCGAGTAATTATTTGCAGGGGTATTCATGTGGTAAAGAACTGCAAGGCAGTAGACACAAGGTATTCTCGTATCAATAGAGAGCAAGATCAGCTGGGGGTAAAAGTAAGAACGACAGGTGTATGTATTTATCCATAGGGATATTTCAGTGGTAGGGAATTGCCTAAGCAACAGGCACAAAGTCTCGAGAGGACATCAGAGTGTATCTTTGGAATCCTTCGGTGCACCAAGCAATCATCTGGAGTGAGGGGCTCTCCGGGAGAAAGTATTTTCGAGAACCTAAAGTTAGTTTTGTTTTCAGCAAAATCATTTAACCCGAATAGAAGAGAGATCAGAGTCCCAGAGTATAGACGAGGAATAAAAGATCCCAGTACCACCCAATGGCGATGTGAGCCCGTAAGACACACAGCCATGTTAGTAAAAGTTTTGTAATGACTGGACTCGACTTCGGCCAAGGAGTGTGGAAGGGGGATTCCTACAGGCAGTCGGCTCTGATACCAACTTGTGATGCCCCCGATTCAATCATACACTAATCATACACGCAAACGTGTACGATCAAGATCAGGGACTCACAGGAAGATATCACAACACAACTCTAAAAATAAAATAAGTCATACAAGCATCATAATACAAGCCAGGGGCCTCGAGGGCTCGAATACAAGTGCTCGATCATAGAAGAGTCAGCGGAAGCAACAATATCTGAGTACAGACATAAGTTAAACAAGTTTGCCTTAAGAAGGCTAGCTCAAACTGGGATACAGATCGAAAGAGGCGCATGCCTCCTGCCTGGGATCCTCCTAAACTACTCCTGGTCGTCGTCAGCGGCCTGCACGTAGTAGTAGGCACCTCCAGTGTAGTAGGAGTCATCGTCGACGGTGGCGTCTGGCTCCTGGGCTCCGGCATCTGGTTGCGACAACCAGGTAGAAGGGAAAGGGGGAAAAAGGGAGAATAGCAACCGTGAGTATTCATCCAAAGTACTCGCAAGCAAGGAGCTACACTACATATGCATGGGTATATGTGTAAAGGGCCATATCGGTGGACTGAACTGCAGAATGCCAGAATAAGAGGGGGATAGCTAATCCTGTCGAAGACTACGCTTCAGGCCACCTCCATCTTGCAGCATGTAGAAGAGAGTAGATGGTAAGTTCACCAAGTAGCATCGCATAGCATAAACCTACCCGGCAATCCTCCCCTCGTCGCCCTGTGTGAGAGCGATCACCGGGTTATATCTGGCACTTGGAAGGGTGTGTTTTATTAAGTATCCGGTTCTAGTTGTCATAAGGCCAAGGTACAACTCCGAGTCGTCCTTTTACCGAGGGACACGGCTATTCGAATAGATAAACTTCCCTGCAGGGGTGCACCACATAACCCAACACGCTCGATCCCATTTGGCCGGACACACTTTTCTGGGTCATGCCCGGCCGCGGAAGATCAACACGTCGCAGCCCTACCTAGGCACCACAGAGAGGTCAGCACGCCGGTCTAAATCCTATGCGCGCAGGGGTCTGGGCCCATCGCCCATTGCACACCTGCACGTTGCATACGCGGCCGGAGAGCAGACCTAGCAACCTCCATTTCAAAGGAAGTCACGTTACGTGGTCCAACCCGGCGCGCGCCGCTCAGTCGCTGATGTCACGAAGGCTTCGGCTGATACCACGACGTCGAGTGCCCATAACTATTCCCGCGTAGTTGGTTAGTGCGTATAGACCAAATGGCCAGACTCAGATCAAATACCAAGATCTTGTTAAGCGTGTTAAGTGATGTAACCGCGGACACCGACCAGGGCTAGGCCCACCACTCACCTAGGCGGTCTCAACCTGCCCTGTCGCTCCGCCACAAAGATCCACCTAGAGGGCTGACGGGACAAAGGTCCTTTCAGCCACCAATCCGTGAATCACTCGCGGGTGCTCCACGAGCCGACCCGACTTTAGTCACCACATGTATCATGTATAAAGTATATAGTATATACCCGTGATCACCTCCTGAGTGATCACGGCCCGATAGTATAGCACAACAGACGGACAAGAATGTAGGGCCACTGATGGAAAACTAGCATCCTATACTAAGCATGTAGGATTGTAGGTAAAGGTAACAACAGTAGTGGCAAAGACAGGCTATGCAGCAGAATAGGATTAACGGAAAGCAGTAACATGCTACACTACTCTAATGCAAGAGTATAGAGAAGAATAGGCGATATCTGGTGATCAAGGGGGGGCTTGCCTGGTTGCTCTGGCAAGGAGGACGTGTTGTCAACACCGTAGTCAAACTGGGGGTCGCCGGCAGTCTAGGGGTCTACCGAAATGAAGTAACGAAGGGGGAACACAATAAATAACAGAGCAATCAAAGTATAACATGGCAATGCGCGATGCTAGAGGTGACCTAACGCGGTAGTAAGTGATACTGGTGAAGGGGGGCAAACATCCGGGAAAGTATTCCCGGTGTTTCGCGTTTTCTAATAGACAGGCCGGAGGGGAAAAGTTGCAGGTTTGATATGCTAGTGACGTGTGGCTGACAAACGGACCGTGAATTCGGATTCGTCTCGTCGTTCTGAGCAACTTTCATGTACAAAGTTTTTCCATCCGAGTTACGGATTATTTTATATGAATTATCTAAGTTTTAAACATTTTCTGAATTACCAGATTTAATTTAATTCAAAATTAGGATTATGACGTCAGCATGACGTCATCACGACATCAGCAGTCAGCACAGTTGACCATGGTCAACCTGACATGTGGGGTCGTTCTGTCATAGGCACGTTTTAAATAAATAGGTTCAGTTAGACTAATATGCAATTAGGTTAATTAAACATAATTAATTAGGGTTAATTAACAAGATTAATTAACTATTTGTTATAATTATTAACATATAGTTTTAAAACCTCTTTTATTTTATTTTTTTACAAGGGCGTGGGGCCCAGTGGTCAGCGGCCCAGGTCGGTTAGCGGGCGCGGGCGAACGAGCACCGGGCGGGGCAGACCCAGGCGGCCAGAACGCGGGGACGCAGCGGCCGGCGACGGCGACCGTCGCAGAGGCGCCGCAGCACCGATGGCGACGGGGCCATGCGGTTGCGGTGTCGTGCAGGGGCGGGCGCAGTCCGGGGGAGGGCGAGGCCGACGCGAGCTCGAGTAGGGAAGGCGCGAGCGTGAGTGCGCGGTGGCGGGGCAGCAGCCGCTGCAGACGATGAGCGAAGGCGCGGTGAGGCAGGCGCGGAGGCGGAGCACGTCGAGCTGCGGGCGTGGGCGCGGCCAGAGCGCGGCCTAGCCAGAGAGCGGGGCTACGGTGCAGCCGCAGCCAGCCGACGGAGGGCGCGACGAGCGCGGCCCCGAGGAGTGGGCGGGGCGCGTGCGTGGTGCGGCGCGTTCGGCGATGTGGGACGTAGGGTACGGGGCAGCGGTGCTCGGGGTGGGGGATGGGGATGAGACGACGCAGGGGAGGAGGCGGCCACAACAGAGGCGGCGTGGTTGGGGCGGAGGAGCTCCGGCGGTCGAGGCGGGACCGGTGTGGCACTGGGCGGCGGCGAGGTCCGTGCCCCGATCCAGATCGGATCGGGAGGGGGGAAGAGGGAGAGAGCGAGTGGGGGGAGTGCGGGGTGGTGAGTTAGGGTTTCGGGAGGGAGTGGGGGTTTTGGGGTAGGGGTTGGGCCGGCCGGTTGGGCCAGGTGGTCGCAGCCTAGTGAGGGGGTGTGCTTTTACTTTCCTTTTGTTTCTGTTCTGTTTTTGATTTGATTTTTCCTTTTTTATTTATTTTTCCTTTACTGTTTCTTTCAAACTTTAACTTAGTTCAATTTATAAAATGTCAAAACAGCACCTAAATTTAGTATGTCAAATATACCACTGCCACATTAATTTGCTAACCAAGCTAAAATAGTTTCGTAATTGTTTAATATTTAAGAGTATTTAAATAATAGTTTCCGCTACTGTCTTATTCATTTTTGAGTATTTACACATTTTATATAAATGTGGTTTATCCACCATTATTACTTAGGATTTATTTGTCCCATTTTGAACATTTTAGTTTTAATGTTTGAAAACTTTTATTGTTTGCCTTGATTTCGAATTTGAATTTGAATCTTTTTGAACTAACGCGAGAGTAACAACAGTAATCGAAGTGACGTGGCATCATTAGCAAAGGGTTACTGTAGCTTAATTATCCGAGCGTCACATGGGGAGAAGTAAGTGCATTTAGTTTTTTTTAACCTTTTGCCTTCATGTTTGTTCAGATTAATATCTAATGTGTTGGCCTTGTCATACTACAGGGGTTGGATACACGCAGATAAGGTCCGCAGGCCCAACCAGGTCCTTGGTACTCTAGTCCGGCACCACTTCCCGGGGTGGGTCACGTTGCCCGGTGAGGGTGAGCTTCCACAGCTAGCACTGACCTGGGAGCTGTACGAGGCTGCCTCGGCCCCGCCGGGGGAGATGGCCGACAGTGTCGTGTGCAAGACGGTGGCCGACATTGTGAGACGGTGGTTTTGGGTAATTTCTCCATTACAGAATTAAAAATAACGGTACCTAGTGATTGTACTAATCAGTGTTGCCTTGTTTGATTGCAGACCTTCTACAGGTGTCTTGAGGAACACGAGGCGGACGCGGCTATGGTTCTCGAAGCCGAGTGCAAGCGGCTACTTCAGAACCTATGACACGACGCTCGGGTGCAGTGTGTTCGAGACTACTACGCCTCGACTAACATCAGGAGGTAGAAGAAGAAGTGCCGTGCCAAGTATTTGAGTAAGGACAAGTACATGAAGGTAATTACCTATTCTTAAGGCCTTGTACTAGTTTCCTGGATTTGATTCGTAGGCGTGGCGCTGAAATTTCTCTTTGTCTAACTTAGGCGCCCCCGAGATGGTGTGCGGATAAGATGGACTATTGGGAGAGGTTGGTGGATGAGTGGTGCTCTCCCCAATGGCTAGTCGTCCACAAGAAGAACAGGGACAAGCGTGCCCAGATGCAAGGTGTGCCGCACCATCAAGGGAGCTCCAACCTGTTTGAGTACGGGGATCACTGGGTATGTGGTTCGATCCCTTAACGATTCATGCAATTTCATTCTTCATGCTAGCTTTAATTACTAATTTACCGTGTTCCTCTCTTTCAGGCGTGACACAACAAGAAGGAGGTGCCGCCACTGTATAACCTCTATGCCATGGCCCATAGTGCCCCGTAGAAGAAGGCCAAGGCATTCTCGGAGGATGACCTCGATCATCCAGAGAGCTTCACCAACATCTCCTCCCACGACAAGCTTGTGAGGTACAGAGACTGGGGGAAGAAGATGAAAGGTGAGGAGTTCAACCCGAGCCAGGGTCCTTTTGATCCTGAGCTCGTGATGCTATCTGGTGATGGGAGGAGACATGGCTCACTAGCCATTGGGGATGGACTCATACGTTGTCCTAGAAGTCTCCCGGAGATCAAGAAGCGCCAGACGAAGTCTCTTCCCAAGATGAGGCCTCGACCACGGCCAATGGAGCTCACTATCGAGGCTAGGACCAAGGAGCTTGTGGCGGAGGCAAGCAGGCAGGCGGAGGAGAAGGTGAGGGAGATGGAGGAGAGGACGGCTATTCTGTTGGAGGCGGAGAGGAACCGAAACGACGCGGGTCACCGGGCCCTATACGAGCTCCTCGTGGTAAGTTTCTCCCGCATACTAGCCAAATCACGCACGTGATGTTCGTTTCATTACTAACTACTATGACTGACTCGTGAAAACAAAATGTGCAGTCCGTGTGCGAGAAAACCGGCCAGACCCCTCCGTCGATGCCCCAGATTGCTACAACGGACACGGTGAGTTTCATTTCAATGGTCAGTAGTTACTAGTATTCACATTTCAGTTGCATCATGCTAACTAAACATTGCAAATGATCTTTCGTGCAGCACGCCTCCCACAAAGGATCAACCGATCCTTCTCTGTCTCACGGTGGTGCAACCCCGACCGGTCCTTCACCTCCCGGATTATGGTAAGTTTTCCCAAGTGTTTTGCTTAACAAATGCTTTGTTAGCTAGAAAATGGCATAACCACCTAGGATAGCTTAATAATGATCTATAGCTAGCTTAGCTAGTTCATTTATGACATAATTAGCTCACTTAGGTAAAAATGGCATAACAACCTAGGATAGCTCAATAATGATCTATAGCTAGCTTAGCTACTTCATTTATGACATAATTAGTGCACTTAGGTAAAAATGGCATAACAACCTAGTATAGCTCAATAATGATCTATAATTAGCTTAGCTACTTCATTTTTGACATAAATAGCGCACTTAGGTAAAAATGGCATAATGACCTTGGTTTAGCTCCAAACTATCATATAATTAGTTTATTTTCCTACCTTAGCTAAAAAATGGAATTTTTACCTACCTTATTTAAAAACTTCTTCTTCTTCTTCTTCTTCTAGCTAGTCTCTTCTTCTTCTTTTTCTTCTTCTTCTAGCTAGTCTCTTCTTCTTCTTTTTCTTCTTCTTCTTCTTCTTCTTCTTCTTCTTCTTCTTTTTCTTCTTCTTCTTCTTCTTCTTTTTCTTCTAGCTAGTCTTCTTCTTCTAACTTTCATCTTTTCCTAATTTGCCAACTTGCTTGAGATGAGGAAGCAGCTAGCATTGATGGAAAGTTGTTGCAAACTTGTTGGAAATGTTGTTGGAAACTTGTATATATATGTTCATGTTGTTGGAAACGTGTATATGTTGTTGGAAACATATTGTTGGTATGATTGTCGAAATTATGTTGAAATGTGTGTGTGTGTGTGTGTGTGTGAAATTCTGTCAAATTGAATGAATTTAGGAAAAACAGGAAAAACAGGGGCTATATAGCCACTTTGCCGTCGGCTGGCTGACGGCAAAGGTCTTTGCCGTCTGCCAGCGGACGGCAAAGTGACCACGTGGCAGCTATCTGTGCAACTTGGGGTGTAGGCTCGCCTATTTGGCAGATTTGCCGTCGGCCAGCGGACGGCAAAGGCCTTTGCATCATTGCCGTCAGCCAGCTGACGGCAATGATGCGAAGGCCTTTGTCGTCCGCTGGCTGACTGCAAAGCACGCCGTTAAACACTTAATGGACCTGAACTGCCACGTGTGTCGTCCAAGCTCTTTACCGTCGGTCAGCGAACGGCAAAGACCTTTGCTGCTTTGCCGTCAGCCAGCGGACGGCAAAGAGGCCTTTGTAGCCTATTCAGCCGGACCTGTTGCCTTCTGCTGGCTGACGGCAAAGTGCCTGATTCCTGTAGTGACTGCTGCAGGATACATGGCAGGACTGACTATTAAATGTGTTGTCAAACTGTGATGAGTTTATGAGGGCGTGTGTGATCATGCTGATCTGGCGTATTTGGTCTCTTCGGTCAGATTTGGCACATGGCAAGGAAGTGCCTTCGGTGGCTACAACAGTTTCATATTTGCAGAGTTATATGCAGTCCTTAGATCTCTCCAGGAAATATTCTACAGAGGAGATGATCAAAGGAAAGATGCCTATGTGGCGAGAGGAGCCGGCTGTCGCGCAGAAGGAGGCCATAGTTCACCCATGGCCGAAGCCACCACCGGGGAAGGTGGCCCTTTCTGTTGATGGAGCTTTCCTACAATCTGATGGGTCAGCTGCGGCAGGGATGGTATTGAGGAGACATGATGGGAGTGTGATTTTCTCGGCATACCGATGCACCTTTAACTGCAATGAAGCACTGGAAGCGGAGTTGCATGCGTTAATGCAAGGTATGGTTCTGGCTATCCAGCATTGTGAGCTACCTATCATTGTCCAGTTGGATTCTTCTGTCGCCCTTTCCGCCCTGTCTGGTGACAGTTTATCCCGATCTGCCTACGGGCATTTAGTCGCTGAGATTCGTCATCTTATGATAGAGAGAGTCTTTATTCCCTCGAAAATTAGTCGTGTGCAAAAGAGGGTAGCAGATTGTTTGGCCCTGTATAGTCGTACAGAGAGTACTACTGTTGTATGGCTTGGACGAGGTCCACCGTGTGTTGAGGATCTCTTGCCTCGTGATTGTAACCCTATGCCTATGGAATAAAATTCTTCTACCAGCGCAAAAAAAAGGTGCTTAGAAATAGGCACGACCGCTTTGACAATTGGTGGTCGTGCTCAACCTTGACAATTGGTGGATGTGCCTTTTTTCACCCCGCAAAAGAAAAGGGCACGGCCACCAATTGGTGCTGATATTTTTCCAACATTCGTTAAACCTGTTAAGCTAAAAGAATAATTGAAATAAAATGAAATCCAAGGGCCTGGTGAGTCGTGACATGGGCAGCCCATGGCTTGCTCGACAAATTGTGGGTATCCGATTTATCGCGCGGGTCAAAAAATAGCAAGCAAACGCGTCGCTCGCATATGGCCCTAGCCATATTCAGATTTTTCTTTTTCTCCCACCTTGTCTATGTGTTTTCTCTTTTTTATATTTTTTGTTTTTTATTAGTAAGATACCCGTGCATTGCACGGAACACCAAGATTGGGGTGGACGGCGCCGGCAGCAGCCACACCAGATTGTTACAAGGCCTTCTGGATGTGATGGGGAAGAGATGAGGCTGATTGTGAGAGATAAGGAGTTGTTTGTAAATATGATAACAAATGCGGGCATCTTTTTGCAAAACTGCATCAGTTTGCTTTGTATGAGTCAGATCTAGATCCAACGGCTATTGGTGAAAGATGGCAGGCACACCATCATCACCAACTCAGATTTTTATAGGAATAGAGATTCCTATTATCTTTTCTTTTTCTTTTTCCATTTTAAATTTTGATTTTGTTATAAAACAATATAGATGCAGGCACTCATATAAACACACATACACTCATTCATATGAACTCATGCACGCACACCCTCTAGAAGATTGAGCGGACACATCGCCTTGAGATTGATGAAGTCACCATAGGCGACTTGAAGTCGACGGGAATGTCCCCTCCCGCTGAACGAATATTGCCGGCAATCCTAAATTAAATTCAGAAAAATAAGAGCACCCGTGTCATGATTAGAACTTGAATTCTGATGGCATGGTTCCACCACAAGAAACTTAACCAGCTAAGCTAAGTACAGTTCACATTTTTCTTGAATTCCGGAGCAATTTTGGAAATTTGAGAAGAATTTTGAATTTCTAGAATAATTGTTGATTTTTTTCAAATTTGAATCAGCAAACATCTTATGAATCAATGGATAGGCTTTTTTTGGGAGAAACTGAAATTCGTGAACATTTTTCGAATTCATGATTTTTTATCAATGAACACTTTTAGTTAATTTGGGAACTGAAATTCTTGAACACTTTTTGAATCGGCAGACATTTTTGAAATTTGGGAAGAACTTTCAAAATTCCTGAGCGTTTTTTTAATGTGTTAACAGTTTTTGGTCAATGAATATTTTTCTAAATGCATGAATATTTTTAATCGACAAACATCTTTTAAAATTTAGGAAGAATTTTTGAAATTCAGGAAAAATTTCTGAATTGACGAACATGTTTTGAACTCATGAACATTTTCTGTAAATTCGTGAGCATTTTTCAAATTTATAACATTTTTAATTTTTATGTTTTTTAATATTTGTACATTTTAAAAATTGCTAAGGTAGTGGTTTGTCTCCTTCCTCCTCCCGCCGGCACCGATC